>NW_022631018.1:22196271-22536672 GCF_010015895.1 Lontra canadensis | reverse complement strand
TGTCCATCAACAGATGAATGGATAAAGAAGATGTGGTATATATATATACACAATGGAATACTATGCAGCCATCAAAAGAAATGAAATCTTGCCATTTGCGATGACGTGGATGGAACTAGAGGGTATTATGCTTAGCAAAGTAAGTCAATTGGAGAAAGACAACTATCATATGATCTTCCTGATATGAGGAAGTGGAGATGCAACATGGGGGCCTGGGGGGTAGGAAAAGAATAAATGAAACAAGATGGGATCAGGAGGGAGACAAACCAGAAGAGACTCTTAATCTCACAAAACAAACTGAGGGTTGTTCGGGGGTGGAGGGTAGGGAGAGGGTGGTTGGGTTATAGACATTGGGGAGGGTATGTGCCATGGTGTGTGCTGTGAAGTGTGTAAACCTGATGATTCATAGACCTGTACCCCTGGGGCTAATAATACATTATATGTTTATAAAAAATTTAAAAAAAAAACAGTTGAAAATAGAGCTATCCTACGATCCAGCCATCACACTACTGGGTATTTACCTTAAAGATAATAGATGTAGTGATCTGAAGGGGCACGTGCACCCAAATGTCTATAGCAGCAATGTCCACAATAGCCACACTATGGAAAGAGCCTAGATGTCCATCAACAGATGAAGGGATAAAGAAGATGTGGTATATATACACAATGGAATACTATGCAGTCATCAAAAGAAATGAAATCTTGCCATTTGGAACGATGTGGATGGAACTAGAGGGTATTATGCTGAGCAAAATAAGTCAATCAGAGAAAGATAATTATTATATGATCTCTCTGATATGAGGAATTTGAGAGGGCAGGGGGTTGTGGGAGGTAAGGAGGGAAGAAATGAAATAAGATGGAACCAGCGAGGGAGACAAACCAGAAGAGACTCTTAATCTCACAAAACAAACTGAGGGTTGCTGGGGGGTGGGGAGTAGGGATGGGGTGACTGGGTGACGGACACTGGGGAGGGTCTGTGCTGTGGTGAGTGCTGTGAAGTGTGTTGTCTGTTGATTCACAGATCCGTACCCCTGGGGCGAAGAATACATTGTGTGTTAACTGAAGAAAAAGAAAAAGTAATCCAGAGAATATATACAAGTAAAAAGAAAAACGTCTGAACCTTGAGATGAGGAGTTACGGATTAGCCTTGATTGAGGCTGTGGGGTGGAGAGAGGAGGGTGTTCTCGGGAGCTGATTCCGCCGTTGCTAACTAGAGCTGCTCAGGAATGAGGAACCATGTTCTCTGGTTAGGACCTGAGCTTCAGGAAGGGAGGGACGATGCGCCCTGGAGAAAGTGACCCGTAAGCTCTCAGATGTCAAGTTTGGAAGAAAACTGAAATGTTGTCTGTGGACTCTGAGAATAACATTTTTTTCCTATCAAAACACAACTCGGAGTGAATCTGATGAGAGGCCACGGGTCTGGAGAAGAACCACGCATGGAAAAGGCAGTCGTGCTCGATCCACCACCGTCGGTTCCCAGGACCAGGCCGCGGCCGCCCACCCAGGCTGACGGGACGGTCTGCGCGCGGCCGGCCGCGGCCACAGGGGCTTGCAGACCGGGGCCTCGGTACCCGCAGGCTCTGAAGGGGGTCCCTTCGGTGACACGGGTCTGTGGCTTGCGGGTGGCGGCGCTGCGCCCTCGCATCCTCACCCGTAAGTACGTGCGTGTGAACCTGCGCTCGTCTCCCGCGGGTGCGGCCGGACCCGCGGCAGCGCGTCGGGGCGCCGGAGAGCAGCCGCTGCCAGGGCCCCGCCGGGACACACGCCCGGGAGCAGCCCCGCCGCCCGACGTGAGGGCAGCGCCTCGGTCCCCACCAGGCGACAGCCTGGTCCTCCCCCTGCGCGGCGGGGCCGTGTCGCCCCCGCGAGTGCTGCAGACGCGGGGCCGACAGACGGCGGGTCAGCGAGTTCGCAGCCGTCGGCCCGGAGCCGCGGGCGGCCGCTTCCGCGGGGGAAGGCGCGGGGAGCACCGTGAGGGCCGCCGGAGGGGCCGAGCGAACGGCGGCGGCAGGAGGCCCTGGGCACCGCCGAAGCGTCGCCCTCACGGGCCGGTCCACGCCGCGGCGGCGCCCGGTTCCCCTTCCCGAGAGCTCCGCTTCCTTGCACAGCCCCGGTGGCCCTCGGCTCTAGCGCCCTGCGGCCAGAGCCACAGCCGGCGGCCGCCAAGCCGCGTCTCCCAGGAGGCCTGGCTCGGGGTCGGCCGCCGCGCCTTCCTGAGTGACTCCCTCGGCGTGGCCAGCGGCTTCTGCCGGCGTCAGGGACACATCGCTGCGCGGCGCTGGGCAGGGGCGGGGCCGCCCGGCCGCAGGGACCGGCGCTCGGGCGACGGAGGACAAGTGGCCCACCTTCCGCCTCAGGACTCGGTTCCACATGCGGGTTGCAGGCTCGTTCGGCTCCGCAGGCCTCCGCAACTGGCGGGCGCTCGCAGGAGAAGCTGAACGGCCACTTCTAACGGCCGAGCGAGGAGGCCGGCCGGCGGGGCGGGAGGGTGACACGGACGCAGGTGACCACGGACGTCGGGGGCAGCGTGAGAGAGCCGCCGGCATCTTGGACGTAGAGACCTGCGCGTCCTCTGGGCCTCGGCTCTCGGCAGCACAGGTGAAGGCCAGGCGATGTCTGGGACCGGGATGCAGACCACAGACGCCACAGAAAACGGGACTCCGGCAAGATTAGGTGTTGCCCTTCTGCCGCCCTTACCCCCACTCACCCCCGCCTCGGCTGCTGGACAATTTTTCCAACACGAGGGAGACTGTTTCTTACCTGCCTTATCGCCAAAAGCCGTGGCCCTAAGTCCACTCCCTCTTGCTGCCCTGCTTGGCCGGAAGCCAGTAACTGGGTGACCACTAGAGGGGCCGATGCTCCTGTCCGTCGTGGAGAGAGCGGTCCCCACAGTGCCGGGATGTGCAGCTCCCCCAGCTCCCCCTCCTCTGCGCCCCCCGGAGACTATCCACGTTGACCGTCTCCGGCTTCTCTGCTCAACCAGCTCCAGCCACCCACTCTGCCTCCTGCCGGGCGACCACCCCAACGGCGATGACCTCGGGCGGAGTCAGCCTTTGACAGGCCTGTCGCTTAGCGAGGAGGCTGGGTCTACCCTCAAGCTGGGAAGGTCGCAGGGGACGGTCAGCTCTGTGTGGTCACAGCCAGTGCCAAGCCCGGACGTATACTACCTCGCTTTTTCCTCACAGAATTAGGAAGGGAATCATCGCTCATTCAACAAATGCTCCCGAGGGCCGACGAAGCGCTTGGCACGAGTGAAGGGCTGGACCATATCCGCACAAAGGTCTTTGCCTGCACAGAGCTTACACTCTCGCGCAGGGGTGGGAGAGTGTGATTTTAAAAAAACAAAACAAAAAACTTTTAGAGCAAGTAAGTGAATCATATTTCCTGTTTGTGCCTGCCCTTCGGAATCATTTCTGCAAATACTCATTCCATAATTATCCAGCGGACACTACATTCCGAGCATGACACACGGCACTGGGGATGCAGGGTCGCCGTGTGCCCGATGCTCCCGGTCTACAGCCAGTCCAAGGCGGTGCTCTAAGCGCTGTCGGGCATCCACAAGGGGCAGAAGGCAGGGCCCACACCCAGTCCTCCCCTGCCCTTACACCGTGCCCCATGCCCCCGCAGCAGCTCAGGGCTGATCTCCGCATCCCTTCTCTCCGGAACTTGCTCCTCTGGACCACCCGGGGTACGGGGTACGGAGGCCCAGATGTTTTCCTCTGGAGCCTAAGGGGGATGTCTTGCTAATGGGGTGATGGACTATTAGTCTGTTGCTTACTCTCACTCTTCGGAAAATTCGTTTTCATTTTAACTGGCTCTCCCTGCCTCTCCACGAGGGAGGCGGGTTCCCCCCGGGGGTGGAGGGCGGGGGAGGGGCTTCCCAGGAAGATCGGGGAAAGCCGTGCTTCTCTGGGCAGCCTGCAGGCTCCAACCGTCTCCCCACTCAGTGGGGTCCAGGCATCTTACGGACCTTCTCCCCGTCTTTGAAAGCAGTTCTGGGCATCTGGACTGCCTCTTGCAAAAGCACCTTTGGCGTCAAGGAAGTTTTAGGGCTCAAACAACCTCAAAGGCCTTTTGGCGGCCTTCAGGGAGTTCGAGGGCTCCTGGAGATTCTGTGTAACTTTCTGGTCTGAATACAGTGACATGCATTTTCTTTTTCCAGAGGCCAAGACATACAGCTTTCATCGGATTCTCAAAAGTCTCAGAGACCCAGCAAAGGTGGCCGTCTTCCAAGGGATGGACTTGAGGCCCAAAGAGAAGAGAGGTGACGTTCTAGCACAGTTACAGCCAGAGAGGAGGGGGGAAGGGGGAGGGCAGCGGTGGGGAGGGGTCAATACCGAGACGGGAGCTCAAGCTCCTTGTTGCCCCTTCCATCAGTGTTTCTGCCACCCCACCCCAGCACGTGCAAGCTTCAGGTCTTTGCTTCAGGACCTGTCCCGGTCCTGACATCCTCGCCACGCCTGCTCCCCTGTCGTGGTGGGGTGAGGACTGCTTGATGGCGGCGGCTTTGGAGAGCAGGTGTAAGGCCTTGCTCTGTCCTACAGCTACTGGTGTCGGGGGCTTCGAGCTCTGCGTTTACTGTTTCTCGTTATTTTGAACAGAAAACTCTTAGCTTTTGGAGTTGCCCGCGCTGAGTGTCAGGGCGCCCTGCTCGGGCAGCTTGCGGTCACGCTGTCTGGTGGCAGGAGAAAGCGTGGCCCGCGAGGCTGTCCTCTCCAGCACCACACCACAGAGAGCCCAGTCCCTGGAGGGAGCCAGACTGCAAACGTGGACACTTTGGGACCCCTTGGTCCAAGGCAGAAATGCCCGGCTTGTGTTCAGACTGAAGAACTTGGGACGAGCTGTGTTGTCGACCCCCGCTGGAAGTTTCCCGCTAAAGAAATATGTTCACACCCCCCCAGTCAGTTTGAAGCCTGGTCAGCGGATGTCTGGCCTCAGCCCAGGGAGCACAAAAGGGGCAAAATTATACAGGCTGGAATTACGAATGGATCTAGAAAACACTAGCCTTTCTCTCAGGTTTGTAATTATAGACTATGTTTGCTGCTCTGACCTGTGACAAGGGAAAAATCAGCTCCCGGACAGGTCCAGCAGCCAAGGCTGCGATGAGACGTTATTGTGGGAGAAGGAGAGAGCACTGCCTAGGGAGTCAGCACATCCCAGCTGCAGGGGTGACCCCCATGGAATGCTGTGTAACTCTGGACGAGTGACCTCTTTGTTCTATGGGTTTGTTGGGGTCTTTCCTGCCAAAAGAGGGGTGTAGAGGCATCGGCTGATGAGCCGGGAGGTCCCTCCCAGTGGAAACGTTATTCTAGCCTTTCCGTGAATGCTGAGCATTCATTTCCTTCCACTGCTGCCCGCTGCCTTCCAAGCTCCTTCATGACAGCCCAGGCTTGTCTGACATCAGAAACAGGGACCGGACCGTGCCCTCCCAAGCTCCCCTGCAGCCCCAGGAGTCTCCAGGCATTACGCTCGGCGGCCAGGCTTACCAGCAGGAGTAGGGACATCTCTTGCTGTAGCGACAGCAGTAAAACTGCCACTCCCGGTCCAGCACAGACTCAAAATAGCGGCTCTGGAAGCCGGCCACCAGCCCATTGTTGGAGCATGTCTGGTACCTGGAGAGAAGGAACAAGTGAGCGAATGGCAAGGACACCACGACCCCAGCTCCCCCAGCTCCCGCAGCTCCCGAGCCAGCCCACACTTCGACGATTCCTGGCAGTTCGTGCCTCTGTTTTTGGCGGGGTGGGGGTGGGGGCAGAGGGAGAGAGAATCTTAAGCAGGCTCCACACCCAGCGGGCAGCCCGACACGGGGCGCAGTCTCGGGACCCTGAGAGCATGACTGGAGTCAAAATCAAGGGTCGGATGCTTAAGCGACCAGGCCACGCAGGTGCCCCAGTTTTTCCACTGTAATGCAGATGATAAAGACTTTGCTGTACTTGTAGAAATAACATATGGTCACCATTACAACTCAGATGACTCAGAGTATTTCCACTGAAGACGACGGGGGAGCCTGGCTCCTGAGAGACGTCGATGAACTTACACTTACAAGAATGCATGCACAGACGGACAGAGAAGCATCTTTTACAAAATAACACAACGTTATTCCTGCCACTTGAAACAGAAAACCCTTTATTTTACTTGAGTTTAAAATAAGAAGACGACAAAGAGAAACAATGAATCGATGAACTTTAAACAACGTTTCTCTTGCTCAAGGCAGAGCCCAGTTTGCACGGGACACTCATTCACTCAAGCCCTTGTACCCCCAAAGCCCAGGTGGGCACAGACGGCATAGATGGCATGTTGTATGGGGCACCCGTGGGAAGCTGGACCACATGCCCGGGTTCTCAGCACTTAGCGGGGTCTTCTTCCCACCCGCTAGACTGTATGTCGTCAGGGTGGGCTGGTTTGGAGTTATCCCCAGTGCCCACGGCACACTCCTTCCAGGGTGGTGACCGGCCAACTGACTGCCTCAGGTTCCCTGTAGGGACTTTTTTCCTGTCTTAGATGCTCTGTTCTATTTCTTCAAAGAAGGCAAACGCTCCTCTCTGGTCCACAGACCCTCCCTCTTTCTTTCTAGCTGGTCTGCTGAGGCCTCTGGGCGTTGGCCCTGTCATCGTCACGGCACCTTCCTAACTAAGTTTGGCTGTGGACACTACGACCATTTCTTCCCTTGTCCCTCCTCCACGACTGCTTTCTCCCGGCTCTGGCCCAAATCTCACCAGTGCCCGAAGGCTGCCACTTTCTGTTGGATAATGGGGATGCTGTGTCCACCCTGCCTTGTGGGGGGTGGGATCTCTCACAAGTCCTTCTGAAACCAGCCCTCAGCTCCATCAGGTTCTCTGTGTTTCCCACCTCCCAGCCACTGGTCAAGCTCGCGCTCACGAGCAGAGCAGGACGGTGTCTACGTGTCATGGCGTGACGGTTCCGGAACACAGCCCCATTTCCCAAGTACAGATAAGTTCCCAGTAAATACAGCAGATAAATTAAGAATAAGGAAACTGGATTGTTGTCTCTCTCCTGCTGATCGGAGAGAGGGACCTTGCAGAGACACAAACTATAAAACCAGTGATGGTTTCTTTGTAATTGCTGGAAACGACCGCGTGGATTTGACGAAACTGGTATTAAATATACTTCCTGTCTCTGAGCAGAAGGCATCTGACCTTTTCATCCATTTATTATGCATTTACTCATTCATGCATAGCTACACTCAAATATGCACGTATTTGTCCATCCGCTCCACACACTTTACCCGGCTGCCCTTCTGCACCAGTCACCACACGACCGTGTTGAAGGCACCGAGGAGTAGCTTGGTGTTGGGCAGCCTCGCGTCTCAGCCGGACTTGCCTGTCCCTGGGATGTGTTAGAGGTTCTGGCGGACCCCAGACACAGGGATGGGAGATCAGGAATGCGGGTTAAACTGTGCGTTGAGACCCGAGCCCCTGACCCACTAACCTTCTTTGCTCTAACATTGCTCACGGCTCATCGGAAGTCGTGCCACTTTGGAAAACACCTGCCCCACTTGGGACTGTGATTGGAAAGGATGCTCGGGTCTGGGGCAGTGTATAGTCCAAGACAGCCTGTCGCATCCTCCTTCTAGCAGTGCGAGTGAGAGCCGTTCAAGAGGGAGCACCGGAAGTTGTAAAGGGCTTCTGCCATCCTCCTTCTTACTATCACAACAATTCTGGTTTCCTCCAAAATAGCCCTTTCGAGACCGAGCCAGGCTGCGGTTTCCCTGTGGCTGTTGTTCCATTGTCTGGGTTTATCCTGTGGGGACAGTGTTCCCAGGGGGGTGAGTTCCCTTAAGTAAACATCAGTGTAGCAAGATAAGCTGAGCTGTTTCATGGGGTACAACCCCAGCTCCGTGAATTCCCGCTGGCTGTGAGCCAGGCAGCTGGCCCCTGACCCTGTGCGGGAGTGTGTGTGTCACTCCCGCGCACACCACCTTCGATGACGCTGCCCATGAAGACCAGAGAACCGGGCGGAGCTCCCCTCCTGCTCCTGTCCCGTGGCCTTCCCCTTCTGGGAGAGTGAGCGCGCACGGAGTTTGGTAAGGCATGTGGTCGACGCAGGAAGTCACTCCTTCCAGAACCGGACTTTTGCCGGGGCACCTTGTCACACTCGTGTGGGGATCAGTGAGCAGAAGGCTAAGAGCGTGGACGGTGCTGCTGGCCCAGGCTGCAGTCACCGCTGGCTGTCGTCTTGGGTGTAGGCTCTATACTCTGTACTGGCCTCAGTTTTCTCTTTCGTAGAATGGGCATAATAATAGCGCACAGTCGTTTAAGTTACTGAGACGACGCACATGGCTCCTGGCGCTCGATGTGGCATTTATTAGTGTCACCTGCTTTCATTTCGTCCACTCGACAGCCGCGACTGTGAAAGCTGGGCCAGAGCTGCCTGGTTCCACATCTCCAGTCGGAGCAAAGCTGGCGGACTCCAGTGTGGCCCTGAGCTGCTGATGGCCGGCACGAAGCTCCCGGAGGCGGGCTAGGGAGCTGCCGGCACACACGCCCGCGGCAGCGCGCATGTGTGAGTAGATGGTGAAGACCTTAAGAGGAAAGGCAGCTCCGTCCTCAGGTTGAACCCCCCTCGGTGCCCCGCACGGCAGCTCTAGCAGGTGTCTGACAGGAGAGTGGACGGACGGGGGCCTGGTCAGGCGTCTGCCGTCCCCAGGGGCACAGGTGACACGGGAGAGCCCCCACTCCGATCCAGAAAGGGCCCTGCCGCTCCCCCCAGGAGTTCCCAGGACGCAGAGTGACTGAAACTCTCCGCACATCACCTTCTCCCTCAGGAACCAAGCCTGCTCCATGCCTGTCCCTTCTGATCACCGTTTTGTAAAAGCTCCTTATTGGACCAGACTCGCTCGCGCACGTGGCCCCAAGCGGCAGGACCGCAGCCAAGGGGGCCGGCAGGAGCGAAGAGGGTGAGGGCGGCCGTGAGCAGGAGGGCCGTGGGGCCGCAGCGGGGGCCGGCATCGGTGAAGCGACTCAGACTCCGTTTTTAAGAAGGGGCGGGTGGCGAGCCATGGCACTGGTGCCCGCAGAACCGAGTCCGGGCGCCGACTCCCTGGGCCGCTGCGCCCCGGCCGAGCGCAGACGCTCCCCGCCCTTCGGAAGCTGAAGGCTCGTTTGTTTCACAAACCGGGTCGTTGTGGGCCCTGCCCCACCGGACGGAAGAAACCTTCTAGAAGGCGGGTCACAGGCAGCTAGTAGCCCTCCCCCGACAGCACGTGGGGACCTGCTCCGAGAGGGCGGCCTCCCGTCGAGGAAGCGGCAGGCCGGGTCCCGCCCGCGCCCTGTCCTTGCCACGCTGTGGAGCCTCACCGGAGCCCCATCTCGGGGAAACCGGGAGAGCAGGACCCGGACGCGGTTTCCTCTGAGGCCAAATCTCTGCACGTGAGCTCTCGGGGCACAGCCTTGTGTCAAGACCGTCCTCTGCTTCCAGCTCATCCCCTGGCCGGGGTTTCTCTGTCTCCTGGAGTCCTCCCTGGGTCCGGGCTGTCCGTCAGGCCGAGTGACGGAGGCTAGGACCGGCGGGGGTGCCCATGTCTGGTCTGGCTGGTGAGCTCTTCTGTGGGGTTTTAGTCCCTCCTCACAGTCTCGGCTGGTTTGGGCCCAAACTTACAAAAAGTTCAAGCTCTTACGGCGACGGGTCTGTTGTAGGACAGGGTAAAGCAGCGCCCTCTGGGTCAAGCTTCCACAGTCACATCGAATGGGCAGGGGCACGTTGCGCGGTCTCTTTCCTGCAGTCCCACAGACGTGTGCTGTGCTCCAGGCCCTTCAGCCGGTCTCCATCCGGCCAGCAGGGTGGAGTAAGAGCCACTGGGGGACACCATGTGACACAGCCTCCTTTACTCTCCCCAGTTTTCCTCCCAATCCAGCTTGATGAGGGCTTAAGTTCTACCAAGAGAGACTCATTATTTTAGAATAAAGTTTTGATGCCTCTTAATTCTCTTTTCCCCAGAATAAGCCTAACTCAAAAGCATTTAGAACACAGTCCACAGGGTTTCAGAATGTTCGTTAAAGCTTCCAGCAAACACTCATCGGAACTACTCTCTGCCTGGTTCTGTGCTTGGCCTGGTACGCGCTCACACCTGCCACGGCAATACGGGTGTCGGAGGGAAGGAGATCGGCACCACAGCCAGAGAAGAGAAGCGAGAGACCGGGTGTGGACTTTGGGACAGGCAAGTGGCAAGGGGAAGCGGCAAGAGGCGGTCTGGGGGCAAGGCGCGCCGGTGCCGTTTCTGGAGGTAACTTCCACCGCACAGGGAGGACGTGAGCACTTGGCCTGAAGCGCGCAGCGCCGCCCGCCTCTGAGGAAGACTCTCCTGTCTTCTCTGCATCTGGTTTCGAGTCCACCTGCCTGTCTACCAGGTTTCCAGACGGTGATGCACAAGGACCTGCTGAGTAGCTTCTCTGGATGAAAGAAAAAAACAGCAGGACAGAGGAGAAAAACATGTTCTTCCAAAATACAAACTCCTGCCCCGTTTTGGAAAAATGCGACCAGTAGAGACGATCCCAAAGGCATCCGAGAAGATCCAGATGATCTTATGTGACATATTAATGTCCTGAGGTCCGTTATGGCTTGAGAGCAAGCCGAGGTCAGGTGGGGATCTCAGGCTCGGGACAGGAGCCCACGGACATCAATTATCACATTTGCTAACCCAGAGATCAAGCAGTGCTCAACATCTCTGAAAATGTGAGCGATATTCACGACACTCATAATGCACGCTTAAGTCTTCACAGATCGTAACTGAACTACACATCCCTAAGCAAAACGGTAACACCAGGGGCCGTTGTAATGGACCAATTTACATTTCATCTGCAGCTTTTAAATGGACTGTGATGTCTGAGTTTAGTTTCCACAGAGCGGTCACGAGAGTAGAAACAAGTAACCCTTGTCAGGGACCTGCCGCGCCGCGCCCGGTGTGTGCTCCATGCCATAACCCCCGCTCATTACTTCAGTCACCGAAACCGTCTCATGGCACAGGCTTGCCTAGCCAGTTCCCGCCTCCACCGGCGTGTGACCTTAAGGAAACGCGGATTTGAGACATTATGTGACCCTCTCAAGGACACACTGCTGGTAACGCCTAGATGTTATGTCACTTACTAACGTCTTTGTGGAGGTAGAAACGGGCTTGGGAAGATGACACAGCTTGCCTCAGCGGTAGTAGGGTGACATTTGGAGCACTGTCCTGTTTGGCTGCAAAAATCATCTTTCCATTACTTTAAAAGAAAGATCTCGTAACTCTGGGGAACCTCTTATTTAAGGAGAAGATTATGTCTGGCAGGCACGTCCTCAGAGGCAAACCTTCTGCTGAGATTAGTGAACATTTGCCATCCTTATGAGCACAGCCAAGAGCCATTTTTGCAAAACTCGAGTTCCCCCAGACAACTGATTCCTAGGACTTAGAAGAAGGGTGACCGTGATGGGGAGTTGGCAAGAATCCCTCAGCGGCCATCACCCTTCTCCCACACTCGCCTTCTTGCCCCAGAAGTCACTCTTCTGGGGCTGCGATATTTTCTTGAGCCTGGCTTTGTCCAAGAACCGAAAGGAAGCCAACCCTTCCATCGGCCAGCAGCACTGGGGCATCGAAATGTCTGGCTTGGGCCTCTCCCTCTGCTGCTCACCCGCTCCCAGCGGCCAAGCGTCCCGATGCTCTGAGCCACACTCCCTCCTCCGCCAACCCGGGGTATAGAGGTGCCGCTTCCCCGCAGCACCGTGAAGATCAAGTAGGACTAGACTGCGAGTGACTCAAGGCCACAGACCACATGCCATTCGTCCTCACGCTCCGGGAGTCTGGCAAAATCTGTGATAATAAGCATCTTGTAGTGAGTGAATGAGCAAAGGAGCGTATGTTTATAAACCAGCCCGCACCACAGAGACTAGGCCTAGGGTGATAGCACCACACGGAACGCACCTGTTTCAGGGGTTTCTCCGTCGCCGACTCCCTGGGCCTTCACTCCTCCTCCGTGATGCGAGGACGCTGCTGCGGCTGTCTCTCAGACCTCTCCTGGGCTCAGCTTCTTTGGTTCCGCTGCTGTTTGCCTTTAAACTACCAGTGTGGGTCCTTGTTTTTAAAAATCCTTTTAGATTGAAGTAATCTTAGATGCACAGAAGAGTTGTCCCCTGACCTTATCTCTCAGAACTCTGGTTCCTAGATCTGCGCCGAGGAGTTGCTGTCACTGCAAATGTGCCAGACCTCATCTGGGTTTCCTGTTTCCTCACGAATGTCTCTTTCTGTGTGTGTGTGCATGTGTGCGTGTGCATGTGCACCAAGATCCACACCAGAATGTGGCATTCGGCCCATGTGGTTTTTGAGATAAAGAGCTCACGATTGTACTTTTGGACGTTTACCAGGACAGTAAGATTTGGGGATCGTGGAGATCCAATAAAGAATTCATCGGAGGTAAGTGAGTCCGACGTCCTCTGTGCACATTTCAGAGAACCTCAGGGAGTCTCAGGGTGACCAACACAACTAGCCAGAATGCGAGGCCAACAGTAAAGCTGGGCCCTGTAAGCAACAGGACACCGAGAGCCGAAACTACGAACCAACGGTTTCCCCGCAGGCGCATCCGCGGGCTTCTCTGCTGGGCGTGGTGCGGACACTGGCTGGGTTGAACCACTCTAAACACTGGCTAGTCTGATGTAGGGGTGCGGCTGCATTTAGTGGTCCTACTATGCGCCGCATGCTCCGGGCCCTGGGGAATATTCTGGGCCGTGTCAAGTAAGACAGAGTCCCTACGTCAGTAAAGCTTGCTGGAAGGAGACGGACAGTCCACAAGCACCGGTCAGGTAATGACGGGGCCTCCGTAGCAAATGCAAAGCAGGTCGGGGAGTAGAGGGTGGGAAACCTGGGTTTGGACAAGGTGGTCTGAGACTCTCAGAGGAGGTGGCACTGTGGGCCTGAGGGCTCAGAACCGTGAATCCGGGGGTCACTCACGCGACCCAGCACCTGGTCTTGGGGAGGGTCAGATCATGGAAACCCGAGCTCCCGTCCTCTGTTCTCTGCTTCACGGGGCCTTCATGCTAACCTGGCGCTGGGGGCCTCCTCCTCTTCGCTGCCGCGTGGCTTGCCTCTGACAACTTCGCGAGCCTCAGGTGTCCGCCCCAACGGAAGCTGCCATTTAAACACCTTCCCGAGCTCCTCTGGAGCCCCGGGACCCCGGGAGCGGGAGAGGAAAGCAGGTGCCACGGCCGTTCCTTTGAATTAGGTCCACGTAGCCCGGCTCGGCCGGACTAGCCGCGAGCGCTTCCGGATGCGCGAAGCCACAGGCCGCAGGCCACGGGCCGCGCCGTTCACTTGGAGTCCCGCCCGCTGCCCCTGCACGGGGACGCCTGCCCTGGTGACCGCTGCGCCTTCCCTTCCTCCAGACCGGGGACTCGGGCGCTCAGGGCCGCCGGCTAGGAAGGGATGGAAACTGGGGTGTCCTGACTCCACGGCCAGAGCTGCCCCTGCCACGCGGCAGCTCAGCCTCACCCACCACTCCCAGCGGCGCTTGCCCCACGCAGGACCCGCATGCCCCATAGCCTGCGCCACATCACGCGAGAGAAGATTCCCGGAGAACAACCAGGCAGGCCCTGAAATGGCAGAGCGGTGCCCCCGGGCTCCGGGGGCCAGCCGGTGCGCTCCGGAGTCGGGCACCCGAAGAGGAGGTTTTCTCCCGAGAAACTGTAGCCGACGGCAGGGTTACGAGCCGCTCAGCCGTGCTCAACACCCCTTTCGTTTATTTATTTTTAAAGATTTCATTTACTTATCTGAGCGAGAGAGAGAGAGAGTGAGCGGGGTAGAGAGAGGCTCTGAAGCAGATTCCGGGCTGAGCGCGGAGCCTGGCCCGGGGCTCGATCCCACAATGGCGGGATCACGACCGGAGCTAAAGCCGAGGGTCCGACCCTTAACAGACCGAGCCACCGGCCGCCCCTGGAGCACATTTTAAGTCTGTGCTTCCATTCACAGGCGTATTTGCGGGTCCTGTGTCCCGTTGTCAGATCGGCACCTGAGCTCCTCTCCCTCCTGAAGCAGACCCACAAGGGGACCCCGGGACGGGACCGAGCCAGAGTCCTGGAGCCGCAGCTCTGCCCCCAGAGCAGATGTCAAGCCCAGGGCGAGTGGGACGGCTCGTCGGCCGAGGAGCAAATCCTTTCCTTCCAGACTTTTCACTGAGACCGGAGTTGAAACTCAAACCAATAATCATCTAAAAAGCGCTTTTGTGGTCATTGGTATCAGACCTGGGGCAGTAGAGTTTTACTGTAAAGGAACCGTTTTTCATGTTTGGGCATTTTTTACTCTGTGATTAGCAGAGTAGGAGGCAGCAGAGGGTGGAAAGGGAGAAGGAAAACCGTTGAGTCAGCACAGCCCAAATGTGGGGGAAGGGGGGAGAGTGGTCTCGTCTGTTAGCCTCTCCCTCGACTCCCGCCGGCCAAACAGAATCACGTCGCGTCCACTCCCTTCCTCTTTCACTTTTCTTCCAGCAGCCTGGGAGCTCCGGACACAGCAGGCGCAAGCTGGCACGTTTCAGACTAAACACCAGTTGCCTTCTCTCCCAGCAGGGAGACGCAAGGGTCAGAGCGCGAGAGAAATCCAAGTGCACTTTCCGGGCCAGACGAGCGTGGGCTACGGCGGTTGTGGATTCTTCTGAGGTCATGCAGCGTGACACTGATTTTCCACATGAGGTTTGAGCCCAGAGAGTTGAACCCCTGGAGCAAGGTCACGTGGTCTTGGAGCCTGGACCCGAACGCAGGCCTTCTGACTCAGAGCCCAGAAATCATCTCCAAGCGCCGTTTTCCCTTACGGCTCTAAAAAGGGGCATTAGAGGGGGCACCGCGCAGACAGCAGCCCCTGCTGGGAGGACCAGGCCGAGCCGTGGGCCTGACTGTGGGCATCGCAGAGGCCGGGGGTGGGGGCGGGGGACGGGACTCCTATCAGAGGAGTCTGGGTCATTAAATCCACTGAACAGAGACAGTCGGGCAGACAACGAAGGCCCAGGAAAGGGCCACACCTGCTGCTGCGAGTTTGACCCACGTCCCGCCCGCCCCCGAGCTGGCTGGGCCCCTCCTCCGTCACGGTCACCACGCCGGCCCCACTCCTGCAGGCTCAGCTTCCTCTGCGACCTCGCAGCTCCCGTCCCCCGGGGGACGCCCTTCCCTGGGTCCAGCGCCGGCCCCTGGCCCACAGCAGGGGGGCAGCAGGCGGTCACGTTTCTCGTCGCCGCGGCCGAGCTCATGCACTTCGGGGTTAAGATGCTCTGGATCCGAATCCCGGCTCTGCCACTTCCTGGCTGAGGGGACCCCTGGGCCTGCAGACCGCAGTCTGGCTACGCAGAACAACTTAGGATTTGTTCTGAGCGCTGAGCTGATCACGGCGCCAGCCCGGGGTAAGCCCTCCCCGAACCGCGGCCGTTGGGACGACTCAGAAGTCCCCTCTCTTGCCGGCCCCTCCACACGCATGTCAGCGCCCGTCCCTCTTGGTGTGTCGTCATGGTGCGTGATCCCCAGTTTCACCACCCCCAACCCGCTCTCCGCCCCGTGCTTCTGGAACCCTCAGAGAGCCCTGCTCTGCAGCCTGGACCAGCCTCCCCCAGCCCCCCTCCCTCACCTCAGCCCCCGGGCCCCTGGCCTCCCCGCCAGCTGCCTGCAGGCAGTAGTGCTGGGACGGTCCTGACCAAGCTCCGGGCCGGGATGGTCACGCCCACAGCGAAGCCCCAGCCTGGACCACTTCCCAGCACTGACTGGCAGAGTCCGTTTGGGCGAGAACAGCACGACCCCTAGAAGTCTTTGGGAAACTACTCTCTGGCAGTGAAACCCACTTCAAATTCACAGAGAGGAGGATCTCAGCTCTTACAACCCCGAGAGCATGTTTTTACTGGGGCAACAAAGACTTAATTTCCCTCTCTTTGCCTCAGCTCCTTTGTCCACTCTTCCCCAGTCACTTGTTTCAAGTCCGTGTTTCTCAAACTGTCCATGTCCCGTTGTTCACTGTCCCCACACCCTCTCAGACCAACACCGTCGTAAAACAGTACATAAGTTACTGCCAAATGAAAACGCCATTTGGACATCACAACAGTGTTAAATTGTTGTCTTTAAAGTGTCTTTGGGGCGCCTGGGTGGCTCAGTGGGTTAAGGCTCTGCCTTCGGCTCAGGTCATGATCCCAGGGTCCTGGGATCGAGCCCCGCATCGGGCTCCCTGCTCAGCGGGGAGCCTGCTTCCTCCTCTCTCTCTGCCTGCCTCTCTGCCTGCTTGGGATCTCTGTCTGTCACATAAATAAAGTCTTTAAGAAAAAGAAATTTGCAAAGTGTCAATTTCTGTACTTCTCTTTTTGCAGGCTGGGAAACATTTCGCAGACCCATGGACGTCCCTGGACCAGACTGAGAGGAGGGCTTGATTCTGGAAGGAACAGAACCTCAGAGGAGCCCATCTGCTGTGGCACTCCCCATCCTGGGTTTCTGTCTGTCCTGAAGGCTGCTGGGCAGCAGGCCTGCCCCCCAGAGAATGAGTTCCGGCCCCCATCCCTAGAGGCTGGGGTCGAGGTGCCCCCAGGGGAGGGATGGCTACCACGGCCGACCCCCGGCCGCGCGCAGGCTGCCCTTACCACTCCATTCCGGCTCTGTTGATCTCCTCCCACCAGCACTCCGTGGGCGCCCCGAGGCCCTGCGGCGTGGGCATGCAGGCGTAGTTCCACTGTCGGTCCGAGCCCTCTTTCTTGTTGAAGATGCTCCTCACGGCCACCACCACCTGCCCGTGGGGACACTGGTAGCTGAAGCCCTGCCGGTTCAGGTTCACCCACCCGTCGTCGCTGTAGTCGTGGTACTGCTGGTACGGGTACCCGTAGTCCCCGTACTGGCCCCAGGCCGCGGACAGCAGGGGCAGAAGCAGGCAGAGCACAGTGAGGTCCATGCTGCCGGGCGCGGGCAAGCACTGTCACCCGGGGCCGCTGGGCTGACCGTTTTATGCGGCGGCCGCCGACATGTGGCCAGCAGATGTGGTGAACGGGCTCCAGCTGCTCTGTGTCATGGTTCAGGCAAGACTCTGGCGTGGAGATCCCGGCCGCAAGTCCACCAGCTCATTTTAAGGTGGAATTCTAGGAAAACGTAAGGAACGTGCAAATGAAAGAAACGCCGTGGAAAGAGACCAGCTCTGCAGACAGATGATACCGGCAAGCGCTTCACCCCCGCGGAGGGCTCCCCTCCCCCGGCAAGCCCCTCCTGTGTTCTCCCAACTCGCCTTCCGGGACCCCCAGACTCCCGGAGGGATTCCAGAACACCCAAGTCGTGGGGTGGAGGGAAGGAGTCATTACGATTTCTGCAGGGCGAGGTGCCTGTTTCTTTTAGGTTCTCAGCCCGCTGCCTCTTGACCGTCAGCGTACGGCGTGCCGGCCTGCAAGGCTGCTCTGGGAACTGTCAAGTCACACACGGAGGTGCTGTGGGCCCCAGGGAGGGGACGTTCGGGACGATCTCTGCCCTTGAGGCTCCTCCGAAGCTGCTGGAATGGGAACTGGCCACATTTACAAGCTGCGCTCTGCTCCCAAGTGTGTAGTGAGTTTAATCCGAATCATCTGAATTCGTCCTTCAGAGTTTTTGTTTTCCTCCATGTTCGTGGTTTTCTTTGAAGTATAATGTACAGAAAATAAAATTCATCTTTAAAAAGAAAGATTTTATTTGTTTATTTGACAGAAAGAGGGAGAGAGAGAGAGACCACAAGCAGAGGGAGCGGCAGCCAGACTCCCTGCTGAGCAGCGAGCCCAATGTGGGGCTCGAACCCAGGACCCTGGGATCATGACCTGAGCCAAGGGCAGATGCTTAACCGATGGAGCCACCCAGGTGCCCCTGAAATTCATCTTTTAAAATATTTAGCATACAGTCATTTAACCAGTACCATAACTGAGACATAGAACAGGTCCACCAACCCCCACCCCCCAGATCCCACTTATACCCCTCGATAGTCAAATCTTCCCCAACGCTCTGTTCCTGGGAATCCCTGATCTACTCTGTCACTACAGTTTTGCTATTTCCAGAATGTCCAGTAAATGCAGTCGTACCTCAGTGGTCTTTTGTGTCTGACTCCTTTCCCTGAGAATAGTGCTTTCAAGGGACGCCCGAGGGCTCAGTCGGTTAGGTGTCTGCCTTCAGGTCAGGTCATGACCTCAGGGTCCTGGGATCGAATCCTGCATCGGGCTCTTTGCTCAGCAGGGAGCCTGCTTCTCCCTCTGCCTGCGTGTCCCCTTGCTTGTGCCTGTGCTCGCTCTCTCTATCCCTACCAGAAAATTGCCATTTTTCTTTACTTTAACCATTTTAATAGGGTAATGGGTTTCTAGTGGTATTTCAGTGAGGTTTTGATCTGCATTTCTCTAATGACTGAGGATTTTGAACATTTTCCATGTGTTTATCAGCCACTGTATGTCTTCTCGGTGATTTAGCTGTTCAGATCTTTTGAGCCCCCTGGGTGTCTCCTGGTGTACAGTGTATCTCATTTTTCATCAGGGTTGTCCTTAAAGAAGTTTCTTTAAATGATCTCTTTGGCCCCCTGTGAAGCTTATTAAAATGCAGATTCCTGGGCTCCACCCCGGAACCCAGTCAACCATAGCCTCACAGGGGATGCCCAGGCACCACAGCTAAAAACAGTTTACCAGGTGATTCTTGTTCAAACCAAGTTAAAGAACCACTTTCCTAAAGGAATGTGGAGCTGGGGAAAAAGAAATCATGCTATAAATCCTAAATCCCACGTCCGACCCACAGCACATTTACCAGATGGCATTCAGGCTGGATTAATCATGATGACCTTGGGGGAGAAAGAACGTCCCACACAGGAGGAAAGCAGGTGTGTGTGCACGCGCGTGTGTGTCCGTGTGTGCGTGTGTGTGTGTTTTGGGCGTGCAGCCTGCTCTGAGGTTATGGTTACCAAAGGGAGAGGAAGAGGCTCTTGGCTGAACAGGGAAAGGAGCCTCGGTTTTGTTTCCAGCATCATCTTTTCTCACCACTTCATCCCTAAGTAACTGCTCACCACTGGCCGCTGGGGTCCTCCAAGCTTAGGGTGACCCTTTTGATTTTTAACATGCTGGAGCAACCATTCTCAAGCTTGTCAAAACTCAGCACTCAAGAATTACCTGGGGAGCTTGTGAAACACACCAGGGTCTCAGCCTCATCCCAGACCACCCAGACCAGAAGCTTTTGAGCAGGGCCCTGGCTCCCGTATGAGTCTCACACGCAGCCAGCTTTGAGAACCACTACCAGAGAGGATCGAGCGACTGATTGATTGATTGATCGGTTTTCCTCCATCCTTTCCCCTGGAGGTTTTAAATTATAGCCTCCTGCTGCTCAGAGGTCTCTCCTGCATTCTGGGTATGACGTCTGAGTAATCCTAACCCTTAAAGAACTCCCAGAGGCAACCAACACAAGCCCTCAAAGCACTTATCTTGACGGTACATTCATTTCCCAACCATTCCAGGGCCTGCCTATTCCCTCTTCTGGGCAGACTCTCTTGTCTTGCCACTCAGAGACACCGGCTGGACTCCCTCCAATGTGCAGAAGTAAACATCTTAATAGTTTAGGCCAGTCTGGGTGTCGAATCCTGTTACGTGGAGCAGAAAGTGTCCCAACTTACGCGATGGCTCGGGGATTCCAGAAACTGCTGAGGGCTTTGAGCTGCTGGAGGCCTCACAGAGAATGGTCTTCCCGAGCGGACATTAGGAACCTGTTAAACCCGTGTGTACGTTACCGTGCACTTTCAACTAGGGAATCTTGTTATCTCTCTCACAACCTTATAAAGTCTACCAGTGAGGCAACATTGGGTTCATTTCCAGATGAGGGATCAGAGGGCCAGGGGGCATTTTGGCTCTGATCTCTAGAGCTGAGAGGGTCCTACCTGCCGGTAGCTCGGGCCCATCCTGGGATTCCTTTCCTTATTCTGTCAGAACTGCAGTCACGGACTGTACGTCAGCACTTAGGACGAGCTGCCACACAAAGTACTCATGAGGTCATGAGTGCTACTGAAGTCCATCTGAGTCCAAATCATTCGTTCTCTTCCAGAGCCCACACAGGAGTGACTGGACTATCTCATTTCCTAGTAGTAATGAACCCGAGCTATTCTGGAGAGACTCAGCCAATGAGCTTTCCAAAGCCTGGATGATGAGGATGAGGATGAGTCACCTTCTTCTCCTCCTTCTTCTTCTTCCTCTTCCTCCGGCTCCTTCTCACAGCTTTGCTGACCTACAGCTCACATACCACACGATTCGTCAGTTAAGCCACGTAAGTCCACGACTCCTGGCGTAACCACATTGTATATCACCATCAGCACAGCCAGTTTTCGAGCACTCTTGTCGCCCAACGAGAACTCCCGTACTCATTAGCAGTGACTCCCCGTTTCTCGTCACCCGTGAACCCTGGGGAATCACTAATCTACATTCTGTCTCTACAGATTTGTCTAACCTGGACACTTCATGTGGACAGAATCCTGTGGTCTTTTTTGACTGTTCTGCCACTTAGTGTAACAGTTTTCAAGCTCCGTCCCTGTTGCATCATGTGTCAGGACTTCATTTCTTTTTGTTCCATGGTGTGGGCACCCCGCAAGCTATTTGGCCACTCATAGCTTGGTGGACATTTGGGTTGTTTCCACCTTTTGGCTATTGCCAACAATGTTGTTATGAACATCCACGTGCAAGTCTTTGAGGGACCATAGGTTTTCATTTTCTTGGATATACACCCAGGAGTGAAATTGCTGGGGTGTAGAATAACTCTGTGTTTAACTTTTTGAGGAACTGCCAGTCTGCTTTGCAACACAGTCGAACCACAGCAGTGTGCAAGGTGTTCCAATTTCTCTACGTCTTCACCAAGACTTTTAGTAGGTCTGGCTTCTCCGGAAAGCTGTGGAAAGCCACAGCCACTCTGGTGACACTTTTTGGGGTCTGGATCCACTCCAATCTGGTAGCTTCCTCAAAGATGTAATTCCTTCTCGAGAGAGGCTGAGTATACTCTTTTGGCCTGATGTCCGTGGGGAGCCCCCAGAATGATCCTGGAATCAACTTAGCCCTCTGAGTGAGTTATTTTTACACTTTCTGGATTGGAACAGATCTCGTTGCACGTTGGCAAGAAAAACAGTGTGTACTCATGGTGTCACTCTCGAGCAGACCGAATCCACTGCGGTATTCTGGTAAGACCCGTTGGCTCCATGGACAAGCTGTGGGGAAGGCAGAAGTCATAGCTCACTGTGGTGCTTGGATGAAGGCGATTGCCCCAGATGAGCAAGCAGACGCTCAGCCTGAAATATTGGCTGGAAATTATGGGAAGATTCCATTTTTGCACACTTTCTTTTTTCCCCTTTTAACTACTGCCTATAACCGGGATGTAGCTGCAGCTCTCTGTACAAGGTCTTTACACACATACTGTGAGGAACTCCATGCCACGTGTCTGCCCCAGAAAGAACAGTTTCTTTCCCATCCGTGTTCTCTCCCCAGAAAGAACACTTTCCAGCTTCAGAGTTTAGCTGAGGAAGGTCTTAAATAGCCTCTGTGTTCCCAGGCTTTCCTCTTGTCCCTCCAGCTCGCCACTCTTTGCATGACCCACTGATTTCCTAAGATCTGTGGGGCCCCCACCATTCTGCCACTTAGAGGCGAGCCCTGCGAGCTCCCAGTGAGGTTGAAGATGCTTGCATTGGAGGCAGTGGGAGAAAGAGTGAGAACCAAGGTTAATGAGAGGGGAGGGGGAGGGTCAGGAGCAGATAGAGCACAGAGCGCCTACTGTTGCTGGGACCTCTGCTGTGACTTTACGTGCGATTGGCCAGTTCGTCTTCCCACAGTTCAGGATCATCATTTTATGGCTGAAGAAAGTGAGGCTGAGAGGGGATTGGTATCTCACCCCAATTTTTACAGATGGCACAACGCACAAAGGGGGCTTGATTTCATCAGTCTGTTTCTTCTAATGATCCGATTCTATTATCCCAAGTCCCAAACGGTCATGACGGGACTTCAGAGCTGGGACAGATGATCCTGAAATGAGCAGAGGTGCTTGGCATCCACATATTTGGGTCAAAATCCTGGTTCTACAAAGTAAACTAAAGGACTAAACCAGTTTTCTGACTTTGGGAGAGATCTTTGAGCCAGGTAACTCTCTGCTGTCCTGAATGCCGCAGGATGTTGCCAGCATCTCTGGTCTCTGTCACTCGCTACACACCAGCAGCACCTCCCTTCCCTATGACGTGACAATCAAGAATGCCTGCAGACATTGCCAAACATCTCCTGGGGGACAGAATCCTTTCCGGTTGAGAACCATGGAGTAAGACAAAATCTGTTCGATGATCTGTAAGACGGGGGATGACCACAGGACCTGCCCCTCTCCCCGCCATGAGACTGCTGTGACCAGATAATGAAAGACTGGATAATGGTCTTGCAAAGCCTTTGTGGATTGCAAAGCTTGCCCCAAATGTAGGTTGTCATTATCCCTCAGAGAAACACTAGCCACTGAAGCAGAGGCTCGTCATGCCAAGCAGTGGAATGAGTGCCCGACTCTGCCAGCAGCCCAGTACTCCTGAGCACGTGAGGGCCAGGAGGAACTCGTTTGCGAATGGTGAAGCCAGGAATGCATGTTTTACCACCCAAGGGCTTCAGTGCTCCACACGGGTGAGTGCAGGTGGCAGAGGCCACCGAGAGAGTGAGTTTGCAGATGTCAGGAGGACAGGGCTGGGCACTAGAGGCAGAGAGGGAGGGAGGAGAATTCGGGAGGTCTGGGAGCAACAGGCAGGAGGAGGAGGAGGCTTCATGGTGGAGGAGGAGGTCTTAAGTGATGTCACTCCAAGCCGAAGTTCCTAGTTTCAAAGTGGCTTTACGACTGCTCAGACCTGGTATAAACCATGCCACCCAGCAGGGAGAAGGCCCCCAGCACGTATTTATTCTCTTCTACTTTCAGGGCTCCAACGAGAATCCGTGCACCTTTGCATTGATGGCGGTGGTGAAGAGGGCTTCACCAGTCCTCTTACCGCCTTTGAAATGGAGGCTTGGGGAGGTTGAGTCCTGTCCGAGGTTACAGACATACTGAGTGACAGCGTGTGGATATAAACCTGTGCCTCCCGGTTCCACGTGGGGGGGAAGCACCCTGTCTCACTCTGACCACCCAGCGAGCCCTGCCAGGTTTCTCAGGGCGCTGCTGGACCAGTCAGAGGCCCATGAACCGGACTTGCATGGAAGTGAGGCAGCCCATTCTAGAGTGTTCTGGAAGATCCACGTACACACGTTTGCCACGCCCTGTCCTCTGACCACTCTGACGGCTGTGGCGCTGGGTTTGGGCAGCAGAAGTAGCCTCCCTGGACGGCCCTTCTCCTCAGAGGAGACGGCATTCCCACTGTCTCTGCCAGGGGCTACCCCAGCACCGCTGTCTCCCGCTTCCTCTGATCACACCGGCTACCCTCCCGCTAGGATCCGTGCCCTTGACGCACTGCGGCAACTACACCCTTGGACTTCCGTTTGGTATTGGTCAGTCCCTTCGCCTCTAGCTTTGGGTGCTGGCCGCGGTCACGGAGGAAGCCCACCGCCTTCCCCAGGCCTAGAACACGCGTCCGCCGCAGATCAGCGATTCCGGGTGAGTCCGCAGACTGCGGCGTCACGGCGGGCGAGGGACGCGCTGAAGTCAGCCCTGCTAAAGCAGGGGCCCTGGAGACGGCCTGGACTCCGTGTTTGCAGCGAGCTCTCCCCGGTGACCTTTATGCACCCCAATGTCTGGAACGGCGGGCTGCGGTGCATCTGCATGCCCTGAGTCTGTGTTCTTCCCGCATGCGGCCGCGCCGGGCAAGCCTCCTCGGCCAAGAACCCAGCCACCGTGCGGGTCCGGCTGTGGCCTCTGCGCACACGGGCGGTGTGCAGGGCTCTGCGCTGGGACCCCCTTGTGTGGAGCCCCGACTCCCGCCCTCCACGCAGTGACGGAGCAGAAGGGAGAACGGCGGCTCTGCCCCCCTCCCGGCCCCGCAACAGTCTGCGGCAGAGCCGACCTCCACCGCTCGCCCTCCCGCTGTTCGAGGGCCGCCGTGCCCGCCGAGGGACTAAGACGGCTCCATCCACCGTGGGCCTCACCTGAGGGGAAGCAGTGGCAGAGCCACAGCGTTCCTGCCGTGCGCGCGCGTGTGTGCGTGCACGCGGGGGTGTGCATGTGCGTGGGGGTGTGCACTGCGTGTGTGTTCGCGCGCGGGTATGCATGTGTGTGTGCGCGTGGGTGTGTGCACGCGCGGGTGTGCATTGCGTGTGTGTTTGCGCGCGGGTGTGCGTGTGGGTGCGCCAGCGGGTGTGCATGTGTGTGTGCACGCGCGGGTGTGCATGTGTGTTCGCGCGCGGGTGTGCATGTGGGTGCGCCAGCGGGTGTGCATGTGTGTGTGCACGCACGGGTGTGCATGTGTGTTTGCGCGCGGGTGTGCGTGTGGGTGCGCCAGCGGGTGTGCATGTGTGTGTGCACGCACGGGTGTGCATGTGCGTGTGTTCGCGCGCGGGTGTGCATTGCGTGTGTTCGCGCGCGGGTGTGCGTGTGGGTGCGCCAGAGGGTGTGCATGTGTGTGTGCACGCGCGGGTGTGCTCGCACACGCACAATCACACATACACGCACGCAGCGTACTTTG
Source organism: Lontra canadensis (assembly GCF_010015895.1). Classification (NCBI taxonomy): domain Eukaryota; kingdom Metazoa; phylum Chordata; class Mammalia; order Carnivora; family Mustelidae; genus Lontra; species Lontra canadensis. Next base: position 22,512,092 of record NW_022631018.1, on the reverse strand, counting down.
GATCTATCGCGGAAATTAGGGCAATAAATACGAGGAAAGTGCGGGCACAGAGTTGGGCGCCCCATAAAGGAGACTTTGTCACTTTGCAAGACGTGTCGCTTTCTAGGTCTCTTCTCTCGTCCGCCCGGTGCGGGGATGACTCACGGCCGCACGGACGGGCCTTTCACTCCCGCTCCCGGGGGCTGGGCCAGTGCGGCACCGAGGACGCCGGAGGTGAGAGGAGCCGCGCGTCACCAACTCCTCGGGCTCCCGCCTGACGGCCCCGGTGGGCAGCGGCCGCCTTCGTCTCCTTGACGCCTGGGCTTGTGCCGGCTGCTCCCGCTTCTGAGGCTTCGGGTCACCTGGGCTCTCCCGCCGCCACTTCGGGCCGGAGCGGTCCGCGCCTTCCAGCCGCCGCTGGCCCCGAGGGGCTCCGTCTCGACCCGCTCCGCCCGCGCCTCTCCGGTGAGTTCTCTCCGGCCGCGCCTCCGGCTTCCCGCCAGGACGCGGCTGATGGAAGCGAGACCCGGCTGGACCCAGCGCGAGACCCCGAACCGGGAACGGCCCCGGCATGGGCGCGCGTCCCGCGCGGTGCTGCGAGCTGCTCCCGCGGAGAAGGACGTGCTCGGCAGCCGCGGGTCAGGAAGCGTCGCGCGGTCCCTCCTCTGGGTGAAGGCGGCCTGACGTCCCCCGCGGTTGCTCCGTCCCCGACTCGGACACGGCTGCGACCCAGGGCCCACCCTTGCGACCTGCTCCCCTCGCGAGGTCAGAGATGGATCTCGTCCTTGACGACACGCTTTCCCTCCCTTCGGTTTGTCCTTCTGTGCGGGAGTCGGGCTTCCCACCAGGCAGGCTGTGCCCCGGAGCCCGTCCCGAGCACAGGATGGCGACATCTGCGGACCCGCGCAGTTGCTGCGGCACGTTGACGGCGCAGAGTTCACACTCGCTCTACTACGTGTCCCCTTCGCGCTCAGGACGCCCCGCCACGGTGGTGCGGGGGGAGCTTGCCTGAGGTCACCCCGGGCAAGCCTGTGCGAACCCAGAGCTCACGCTCCCGGAACGACCGCGCGCTCTGGACGGTAACCGGACCACAGAGGGCACAGGACGTGCAGCTTCCGGGGCTGCCCTCGGAGCGCGGCGGGGCCGGAGTCCGCAGGGAGCTTCCCGGCCACCTGCCAGGAGGCTGCGCCCTCGTCCTGCTTCTGCTCAACTTCTGCGCTGGGCCCAGCTCAAGTCGGCTTCCTGGGAGGACCTTTCGAGCGCGTAGGCTCCAACGACTTCCATCTCGCTCCCGCGACGCGGTGTGCAGCGCCCATCACTGTCACCTCTCCGTCTTCATTCGTGTCATTTTGGGTGACGTCTGACCTCTCCCGTGGGACTGTCGCTGCTCCAGCAGAGTGAGTTCTGTGCGCGGGTTTACCCCTGGTGTTTCTGCAGGACTAGCCCCATGCCTGGCACACTGCGGGCTTCGACAAGTGTCTATCCGCCGTTTCTTGGACAGAAATCAGAAGATTGGATCGAATGCTCCCGAGGGCCCTTTCAGCCTTTGACCCTATAAATACCTTTAAGAGCAAGGGTGACTTCTTTTTGTCTGATGTCTCCCAAGATATCAAATTCAAATCAAGGCACAGCTCAGAAATTGTGGTTTTTCTGATTCTTGCTGTCTGAGGATATCCAGGTAGCTGCTGTCGGCCCAGCGGGAAGGCTGGCCGGCTGCAGGGGCTGCCGCATTCGGGGGGTGTGAGCTGACATCTTCTTGCAGGGAGGGGTGAACTAGGCCAACATCAAGGGAGTCATACTCCTTATCCCTCAGAAATGCTTCCAAGAGTAAAGGAAGCAAACTGGAAACCACGTGGCCACCCTGCTGGCGACATTACAGAGAAAATGATCCACGATGAAAAGTACACTCTGCAGAAAATTCCAGGAGATGGACTTGGGACAAAATGTAATTCATGGCATGAAGAGACAATGAAGTTGCGCACTGTGCCATGAAGTGACCAACAGCACAACTGAAGGGGAAGCCTCTGGTCGCACACCAGTGCAAAGGGCTCTGGGTCTTTGACTCCATGCTTTCTAGAGCCCCAAATGGACTTGGTCTCTCTTAGGCGGGGCATGTTTACCTCTTTATTTCACTGAAACCGATAGCAGTGGTGGTTTCCTGAGGCCTGGGGAAGTGGGTTAAATAGTGTCCTCCATACCTTTCTGTCCCCAAAACCTCAGAATGTGGCCTTAGTTAGAAGAAAGGTCTTTGCAGGTGTGGTCAGTTATAAGAATCTCAAGGTGAAACCATCTTGGATTTAGGGTGGGCCCATTGGCCAATGACTGGTGTCCCCACAAGAAGAGAGGACACAGACACAGAGAAGAGGGTGATGGAGACGGGGACAGAGACTGCAGTGAGGTATCTCAAGCCAAGAAACACCAAGGAGCACCAAGGATTGCCAGGAGCCAATAGAAGGTCTGCAGAAGCAAGGAAGGGTCCTTGCCCGGAGCCTCCAAGGGAGCATGGCTATGATGATGCCTCGATGTCAGAGTTCCAGCCTCTGGAAGGGTGAGATGACAAATTTCCATGGTGTTAAGCCCCCAAATTTGTGGTTGTTTACTGCAGCAGTCCCAGGAAAAACATCTTTAAGTTCTAGGAGTTCTGCCACTGTGGTGAGAATTGCCCCCCCTTGCACCCCTGCATGAGACACCATCGCCACCAGCCTTCTCAGTTTCCCTTAAGTGCCTCCTTCTTCCTCTCTGACAGCACTGCACCTGCTGCAAGTGGCCCTTCCACATCATCACTTGGGTGCAACATCACAGTGTTGGTCTCCTGAGCAGCTGCTGAGCTGAGGGACTGTGTGGGGTAAGGAGCCCTGGAGGCGAGGGGCACCACCATCAAAGGGGAATAAATGGGACTGAAGAGGTCCTCCCTTCCATTGACTGCTCTGAGGTACATTTTCTCCTTGCAAATGTTCTGGAGAAGTCCAGGCTCCCAGGGAACATGCCTGCCCATGCTTCATCTCATCTAATCCCACCTCACCTCACCTCCCCTCACCTCATACCACCTCACCTCACCTCATACCACCTCACCTCACCTCCCCTCATCTTACCTCCCCTCACCTCACCTCATCCCACCTCACCTCACCTCATCTCATCTCATCCTCACTCAGGTTTGCATCCCCTGCGTAAAGCCTGAAGTAAAAGTTTTATTGCTTACCTCAGGCTCTGAGTTTTAGCCAACCCTGGGAAGACATGGTGGCATAACCAGAGAATATTAATGAATGTCTCTGTGTTTTGGTTTCTTCCTTTGTAAAATGGGAAAATTAATAGTTCCTCCTCGTACAGTTAGCGTGAGAACCAAATACGTCGGCATATGTAAAGCCCTGGAAAGCCATTAGGCACGTAATAAGAGGTAAGCAACGCTAACCATTCCAGGTTGTCAGGAGATTCGGGTTTTGATACGAAGGTAGTAAGAATTCTCCATTAAACTTCAATCCTTTAGGAACAATCTGATAAATTATGTAAATATCTTACTTCAAAGATGTCAGCAAAAACAGAAAACAAAATAAAACTGGAAGACAAGAGATAGAAAGCTAGCATGTGGGGAAGAACGGTTTGTGGGAAGGACCTGAGAGAACAAATCCTGTTTTTGCTAAGTCACAGTTCATAATTTTTTTTAAAAATCCTGATTATCACAATGGAGGAAAAAAAGTTTCCTATTCCTTTTCACAAAAGCAAAGGGTACTTGGCTTAACCATGCGAGCAAGGCTGTCAGCCGCAACCACTACTGGATGGAACGAAGTCGCCACCCGCACGGCTCTGCGCCAGACGCAGGACCAGGCTCTTCGTGTTCACTATGTTTGATCCTCACGACAGCCCTTGGGATGGGACTGGACACATGGCAGAGATGAGGAAACGGACTCACAGGAAGGAGCTAGGAAATCGCCCACGGTCCCACAGTCGGGTCGGAGAGCACACGGGATTTGAACTCCAGAACTCTGACTTCAAAGTTCATGGTCTAGACACAAAACCAGATGCTGACTCAGGGGTGGGAAAGCACCCAAGGAGTGGGGTCTGAAATGTTAATTTCCCCGTAGACGTAATTTCCCCATAGACGTAGATCCAGCTACGTGGACACCTTGCCCATGGGACTGCATAGTTCTGGAAGCAGGTCCTTGAACAGCAGACCATCCCCAGCGCTGACCCTGTCAACGCCACCCCCCAGCAACGGAGTCCCATGGCCTGCAGGGGTCCCTCCTTGTCTCTGTGTTGGTTTGCCTTAGGGACGTAGGAACCCCGTGTCCTGGCCTGGTGATGATGGCTTAGCCTGTGTGTGTGTCGGGGAAAGGCCAGTAACTTTCCTGATAACAAGAACCAGCATTTTCCCGTGGCTAATCGGAAAGGAACGAAGCGCTGTAACGTGGGTACATCCCTTCGCGCTCCTGGGATAAAGGACATTATATAAGCATTACTATTGTGGTTGGAAGGAAGAAGAGCTAATACAGGATTTTCAGGGCTGAGTGGAGGCTCTCGTCAGGGTCACGGGCGCAGCCTCTGCTGCTTTCCTTTCGTGGCCGACATCAGCATGGTTCAGCTCGCTTGCAAGTCAGCTCGCCAAGACGGCAGTCGGACGGACGGACGGTGCCAAGGACAAGAACATTTCCCCGGGGTGTGTCCTCAGCATGTACTCACATTCTTTAAAAGGTGGATATGATACGAGAAAGTACCTTGTGTTAGGAGGAAAGGGTTCATATCGCCAACATTCGACCTGTCTAGAATGTGCTATGGAGGGGAGCCTGGGTGGCTCAGGCAGTCGAGCAACTGACTCCTGGTTTTGGCTCAGGTCATGATCCCAGCTCCTGCCGGGATCCGTGCTGAGCACAGAGTCTGCTTAAGACTTTCTCTTCCCCCATCCTTTGCCCGCTCGCGTGTGTGCGTTCTCTCTTGAACAAACAAGCCAATAACAGAATGTACTATGGCATAGACAAGTACCTCAAATGACTGGAGGACTTCAGGGTCACGGATTTCTAGAGTGACTTCGTTGAATTGTTTATGAATAACCATTCGTGAGCTGACTTGGGGGAGTTGACTACACCTGGATCTGGAAAAGGTATTCCCTCTGACAATACGCCATCCTTCCGTCCAGCGATGTACTACACTCGCGCATTCACTAAAGCAAAAGCATTTGTTAAAGCCTGTCGGGGGCCTTGGATAATTCACCCAACTGCCCTGGGCCTCCATTTCCTCACATGTTACACAAGGGGATGGCCTTGGATGAGAGGTCCTTTCCAATCTGGAAAATATTAAAATATAATCTAAAAAAAATAAATATTTTGTTTAGTGTTGACAAAGCGTCTGTCTCTAAAACTTTGAAGTGACCATTAAATTATTATTATGGAAAATAATCAGTGACTGAGAAGACAGGAGATGTCATCTGGTAGTCTCCCCCTGCTTCTTCCCTAGAGCTGTATGATTCGCCACACGAATGACTACCAGTTCTCTAAAACCACCGTGATCATTCTTACGCGCTGGCCTTTGTGCTGTCCCCCAGTGGCCCAGGAAGGCCTGTCCATCTCCCCTTCCCACTTCGGCCCAGGGTAAGCTCTCTGGAGAAGCCCTCCCAGACCCTCCCATCCGGACAGCGCACCCTGGGCATTCCTGTTCCAAGTGCCCCGATGACGCCATGTCCTACACTCGAGAGTGCTTGCTTGCTTGCTTTGCAGACGCTTCCAGATCGTGAGGGGGAAGTTTAACGTTATTCAGCCTTACATCCCGCTTCTCACAGAGCAGCTGGCCCAGGGAGTGGTGCCCGATAAATCCGCATGTCGCTATTAGAGAACACGGGTTTTCAGTCACACAGCGTTGTGTAAGAGTTTAGTCCCTCTGGGTAAGACTGTCACACTGCGGTTGTCGGTTGGTTCTCTGAGAGCTGCTGTCCTCTGAGATCCACCCATAAGTCACCAGCATGGCGCGGCTACCTAACAGGGGTTCAGACATTCAGCCCACGACCTGCTAAGGAACACGCTGTTTTCGCCTCTCTGAGATGGAGAAGGAAGCACATTCTGCAGTCTCCCCCAAGGACATGCAATCCTGGGGCCCTTCCTTGCCTGCTTTGTAGAGCTGGGCTGTGAAAGGGGCCTCCCATGGGGTCTGCTCCAGCACCTCAGCAAAGACCCGTGAAAGGGAAGTCCAACACACACTCCCAAGTCCCTCAAGGAACAGAATAGCCCAATTCCAAGCTAGGAAGAAAGGGACCATCTACGAATTCGGACTGTGTGTCCCTCCCGAGAACCGCCCGAGGAGGCTGGGGTCAGTATGGGAGCACGGGGCACCTCACGGGGAGCCGATCTCCGTCACCCACAACGAATCTGTCCCCACTGACTCTGTATCACAACTCTGACGTGAACCAAGCTTCTTCGCTGAGTGTAAGTTCTTTCATGTGTAATGTAGAGTGTGGTACGAATTTTGGGAGGTGATGGTGAGCATTAACTGCTCCCATTTCTTTCCCATTGTCAGTGGGTAATACGGCCTACAACACTCCAGCTAACGACAGGAAGCCAACTCGATGAAGGATCCAAGATCTTCTCAAACTTGTCTTTTGGTCCTGGGTTGGAGAAAGGAAGGAGGCCAAGGGGCGGTCATGGTTAAAAGCCTGGAAGTAGGATGTCTTGGGTGCTCAGTGGGGTGAGCCTCTGCCTTCGGCTCAGGTCATGATCCCGGGGTCCTGGGATCGAGCCCCACATCGGGCTCTCTGTTTGGCGGGGAGTCTGCTTCCCCCTTTCCCCTCCTCCTATTTGTGCGCACACTCTCTCTCTCTCTGACAAATAATAAAATCTTTAAAAAACCAAAGCCTGGAGGTCTTTGATCAGGTTTGTGGATACTCGTCTTCCTCTGATGGATGAGGAGATCGGAAAGGAGTCACTGGGACGTCAGGTCAAGGCCCCACTCTTTGATGTTCTTTCTTTCTTTTTTTTTTTTAAGATTTTATTTATTTATTTGACGGACAGAGATCACAAGTAGACAGAGTCAGGCAGAGAGAGAGGGGGAAGCAGGCTCCCCACTGAGCAGAGAGTCCGATGCGGGGCTCGATCCCAGGACCCTGGGATCATGACCTGAGCCAAAGGCAGAGGCTTTAACCCACTGGGCCACCCAGGCACCCCTGACGTTCTTTCAAGGAAGGAATTTCAACTCTCTGAGTCTCTCCAACTGTAACAACTGGAGATTCTCAAGATTGTCATGAGGACGAGATGATAATTGCGTCTGTGAGGTGCTTGGGCAAGCCTGGCCCAGAGGGACTGCTCCGGGCTCAAGCGGCATTCCCGCGCTGTTTTCCAGGCTGCCACAGTCCTGCTCCCTGAGACCGACATCCCGCTGTCCAGCCAAGAAACACGGAAGCACAGCCTGGAAGCCTCCGCCCCTGCAGGCCGGACGGCTGACAAGCAGGCCGGCGTCGCGAGCGGTGAGGACAGGCGTTCCGGAGGCAGCAGGAGGTGCGTTTGGCGGTTGGAGTCATTGGAACGGTGAGCCCGCGTTTCCCAGCTGTAAGTGTCTACTTCACGGGGTGCGAGCCCAGAATGAGAAAATGCACGATGCCCGTAGTAAGCGCTCCGTAAGCGATACCCGTTAACTATCTCAGGCGGTAAGAGCTCAGCTCAAACCCCTGCTGCCGGACACGGTAACAAGGAACCGAGGAGGCCACGTCCCCCGACAAGAACAGAGACAGCAGGAAGGACATCCTGTCTAACAGCCACCTGACGAGGGTCCTCAGGAAATCGGCTGCGAGCGAGGAGCGAGGAGTGAGGAAAGCCCGCAAGTAAGAGTTTGTTTCATACGAACTTCAAGACAAATTCTTACGCATTGGAATGAAAGGACCTCGTCAGCTCCTAGAGTTACAGACAGTAAATGGATCGTCCAGGGCACACTGATGCGGATGATGGGGGTCGTTTCTCCCAGGTGTGCCGGAGAAGGGAGCGCAGGTCACTCGAAGGCTGACGGGTCATTTAGCTTAACCCTTCAAACCCAGCTTTGCTTCCTCCCAACGGCTCAGGACAGAGCAGTTTACACGTCACACGTGCAGAGGAAGCATTTCGTGGTGGATGGCTCACAGCTGGTAGTTGTGGACTCTGCAGCTTGTAGTAACTGTCCACACGGGCAGGGGTCCCAGGGCCAGAGCTGGAGGGCGGTGGAGACCAGTGGAGGGGAGCACGGAGGGCAACATTCACCCCCTGGGTTTCCACTCCCACCACTTCCTCCTGATCTGTGAAATTTTATCTTCTCTGTTATTATCCAACACACTGTTTCGCAAAGGCCTGACGCCTGAAAGACCTGTTGGATGAGAGCTGTGGCTGGGGTTTCGGGTATCGCGGCAGATGTGGGAGTACTTTTCCATGAAACTAAAGCAGACAGCATCTCCCCAGTCAAAGGAGCGTCATCAAAGGAGGCCAAGCACGTGAGCGGGATGCAGGTCTAGAGAAAGGGAGGGGGGAGTGTTGCTTCAAGGACCTGTGCAGCCCTTGTCCTAAATCAGAACCGAACAGGAGGCAATGCCAGGTTTCCCTGACCGGGTCCCAGCTCCCCATCAATGCTCACGGGCCATTTACAAGTTATGGTGGAAATGATCTTGTAAAAGCTAAATTTAGTATCTGTTGTTTGCCTGAAAGGCCCTGGGGATACTGGGGCTGCTGGGGATGATTTTAATTCTTACGTTCCCCGAAGTCCATGCCCGAGATCTGCCCTACATTCCTAGAGAAGTTATGCAGGTCATTTAACCATTCAGGTTTGGGAAGGGGTGGGCAGGTGCCCGCCTGTTAGAATGAGGGTTGATAGAGCTTTCCTCCAACACCGTGATTCTCAAGATTTGGAAGATCATAGACAAGTATGAGAATCTGGTGAAAGTACTGAAATTTCTTTCCAGAAAAGAACATGCACATTAGACTTTTAACATACATTTCTGGGGAGTTTGTGGGCACTTTGAATCCATCCACAGACTGTGGACCCCTGCTTTACAGGATACTCTCTGAATACTGTTTCCCTCCTCTAATGTTATGTGACCACAACTCATTACAGGAGGGAGTAAACCACACGGGCATTAATTCTGCCCTGAAGACATTAATTTTAAATTCAATATTCCAAGCAGGATCAGGTTGAAATTTGAAAATGGGGTAGTTCTTGGTTTTTCACCCAAAGAATAGTACAAATTTTTAATCAAACAGGTTCAGATTATAAGCCTTAGTTTTCTTTCTGTATATTTGTAAATTAAATTAAATTTTCCTAATGACTCAACCTTCTTACTTGCATTATGATTTGAAAGATTTCCCACGGGAAAAAAATATTTTGATCCCCGACCATGAACATAAGCAGAGAAAATAATCATATTTTGATGAAAACTAATATTCTCCTGTGAAACCCCTTTGGCCGGATTTGCTTGAAGGAACCACCCCATGTGCCCACTGTTTTAAAATGCCAGGAAAACAGACTTAAGGACTGACCACTTGATGAAACATGGTGTTCACGTGATCACAAATTCCCTTGTAAAAATCTGCTGAGTGACCTGGGGCACTTCAAGATTCCATGCGACGGTTCAGACAGAAGACCAGTCGGGTAGGAAGTGGGCGATGACAAGCCGTGCAGATTCCAGCAGAGGGAGAAGGTCAAGAAAACGTCAGAGTCATGGCGTGGCTAAAGTCTCTATTTGGGGGAAAAAGCAGTACGTATCTTAGCACCTTTCAAATCACCTCATTTTTCCTACTTAAAAATCTGTTCAGACTCTTTGTGTAGGATTCCCAACGCCCAAGTTGGCATCTGGCCCGTTTCTTATGGCAGATTCTCTTCTTCCTTGTTCTCCCATCTTCTGGCAGAAAGGTCAGAGTAGGAAGCAAAACTACGTGTCCCTGCCTATCTCCTGGTGTCCCGTCTGCAGTCCTGTTAGACTCAGTCCCTGGGGCCCAGGTGCTCCGCGCCCAGCCTGCCCTTCTTCATACTGGAAGTATTTCTGGAATGATTAAGGCTTCAGTGGGATTATGGTCATTACTAGAATGTGAAATACAGTCTCTCAGTTTAATTTTCCAGAACTCGCTGAGGCTGGGACATTGAGGAAACCAAGGATAGGATGAGCAAGGAGAGGTGTCTAGTGATTTCCATGAGGGAAGGAGGGAGACCCCAAGAAACGAGCGAGGGCCTCCACGCCCAGGCGGGATGTGGTGGGCGGAGAGGGCTCCCGGAGCAAGGGGGCTGCTGGGAGAGCAGCACACACGGAACGGGGCAATCTGCCTTCTTTGTAGCATCTCCCCACAGGATTCTCACCGGTTAACAAGAAATTGCATGTGTCACTCTTGTCTGAATGTAGCAGCTATTTTATTTGGAAAACTTTGCACATGGTAGGCAGTAAAAATATTTGTGGAATGAATGAAATTATCACCAACACCCCTGAGCCATATGATAACGAAGTTAAAAATCCTTCTCGTTAAAATGCAGTTCTAAAGCTGAGGCCCCCTTAGAGCTGGCTGACTGACTTCTGTCGGCACCAGCATGACCATCTGTCAGAGATCAATGCCTTTAAGGTCATTCTCCATAATTCTGCATCTCGTGGTCCTTCCTAGTCATGGCATCTCTGAATTCCACGCTGACACACACACGCGCGTACACACAATTTTTTTTGTTGGCTCTTCATGGTGACCACACTGACAATAGAACTATTCACGGACCAAACCCCACGTGCGCGCTCACGGCGCTCCCATTTTACAGACGCGGCAGCTGAAGTCCAGGGGCCCAAAGGTGGCTGGGGCAGTAAGCCCGGCAAAGCAAGCCCATCGCGAGCTGTGTGCTCAGTCGGGACCCCGGCGCCCTGGGCTGTGCAGTTCGTGCTGGGCGAGACGAGGGCACTCAGTCAGGCTCGAGGGCAAGTGAGAAACAGGTCACCCCCTTAACTGCAAATTACAGTAGCTCTGAAGGCTCCCGAGTAACAGAAAATGTGGGGGCTCTGCTGTCGTGCTCGCTCCATTTAGTCTGGAATCAGGAGGCCCTCACTCTCCACAAGCCGTGCCTGAGAGCCTGCAGGTCAGGAGGCAGCTTACAAGGAGGCCATCTGCCGGGGTCGGGGGCGGGGGGACTGCTCTGTGCCCTGCTCAAACCGGGGTGACGTAGGGAACACTTGAAGCTTGCAAGAGGCCTTGAGAAGTGGGTGATTTCCTTTTACCCCCACCCGCGCCCTGTAGGCCTCTCCAGACCCCACCAGCAGCTTGCTGCTCTGGCTGGGAGCACGGCGGCTTGGGACACACACCGGGAGGTGACCTGGCCCCAGGCAGTCCCTGTCCTCACTGCCTCATTCTTCTAAGTCAGCCTGGTGGAAACTGCCCGCGCCAGCCGGTGAGCTGGAACCACGCGCCCGGCCTTCCCACAGAGCCATAAACGCCAGGGCTGGGCCTGGCTTGCGCCGGGCACACCAAACCAGCCTGGGCTGCCCTCGGGTCCCACCTCCTCCCCCGCAGAACTGATCTGGCTTTCTGAGTCCCAGCCATTCCAGAAAAGGAAGGTCAAAAGTGGGAGCCAAGACCGGCTCTGGGATTTAACCATATCTTTAACCGTGTCTTCCCACTTCAGCTCTCTTAGGTCGCTCTGAAGATGGTCAGAACATCCCCTGTTCCCAGTCGCGAAGCTGGGCCTCCCATCGGGAAAGCAGTAGAGGAGGCGGGTCTGAGACCGACAACCGTATGTGGGGCTGTAATGAAGGCACGAGCTCCCTGCCTCGCCCTGAGGTTCTCTCCGCAGGATGCTCGCGAGAAAGGCAGGGGTGCCCCCTCCTCCAGCCCAGCACAGGGTCCTGGCCCTACTCCTCCCTGGAGCTGGGGCAGGCCCAGCGCTCCTTCCTCACTGGCCCGCGTCCCACCGCAACTCAGCAACATTTGCTATGCCAGGAACACCGGCTTTCGCAGCAGTCTACACCAGAGGCAGAATTCGCCTGTAACTCTTCTCTGAAACCCCACACGAGTCTTTCAAATGCCCATTCTACCTCCCTACCTCACCGTGCGATCTTCTCAGCCGCAGACCAGGATGCCTACCCGTGAGGGAGTGCAAAGAACTGGGCTCTGGAACAAGACAGGCGGGTCCCAAATCCTGTCACTTAACTGCTGTGTGACCTAGGCAAGTCACTTAACCTCTCAACCTTGTGCTGACATTTACCTCCCAGAGTCCAGGTGAAAACCGCGATAATGTTTATAATAGTGTTGGCCTGACTGTGAGGTGAACAGTGGATTCTTGGCAACTCGTAGCTATTTTAACCATTCCCACCGCTTCTCCGGTGTGTGGCTCAGGGGGACGTCTGTGCCTCCGTTTCCTCCTCCGTAGAATAGAAATAATCTGAGTCGCCTGTCTGTCTCATCCATTCTTACAAAAGCTTTATAAGATACTGTACCTGATTCCTGTAAAGGACAGTGGCTAAGGCAGGGACGTTCTGGCCACTCAGATGCACATCCAGGGCCATTCCAGAATGTGCAACGTGTAACCTCCTTTCTCCAGCGCTGACTGTTCTTTACAAGGATCAATTAAGTCATTGTCCCATCTTCCCCTTTAGCACCGCACACCGAGGACCTCAGGAAGCTGAACCACTGGGACACACCACGGAGCGGATGGAACCCTTTGCTCACACTGGCAGGTGCCCCAGGGCTGACCCAAACCTCATTACCAACGATCCTAATTGTCTCCCCAGTCCGTGGGCAAAAGGAAGCTGGATAAGCTGGAATAAGAGCTGGGGGCAGGGCCACCAGGCACAAGACGAAGAGTGACTTTTCAAGGTCAAGACAAAGGAAGCGGAGAAAGGCTTTGAATGCCCACCAGACTGTAAGCTCCAAGAAGCCGGGGACCGTGTGGGACTTTGTTCACCGACCTACCGCTGTGTGAGGGGAAGCCATGAGGCACCCCCAGCCCCACCATGGGATGGAGGCACACGCTTCCCCCAGATGCCGAGAGTGCTGGCCGCTGCTGGCTCACAGCTCAGTGCCGCCTCAGGAACGGCCCTCGGAAGAAGGAAGTTCCTTGCCCAGAGTCTTGTTCCTTCCACAGTTGCAGCACAAGGACTGGTCAGTACCGGAGTGTAAAGGATGGGCCCATTGCCTTCAATCAGGACAGCTCGGAAGGTCCTTCCTTTGCTTCCGAGCACTCTGTGGGGCTGCAGGGCCTTGGCTGACAGGACATCAGCCTTTGCCCAAGTCTGTTTCCTTACTCCCAGACGCCGGACCTGAAAGCACTTCTCAGTAAACCTGCCGCACATCGGTATTTCACAGTCCATTTTCCGGGGAGCTCAAGCTAAGACACCTGCTGCAGGATTCACGTAGCATCTGTGGGAGGCCGAGTGAATGCTGGAAAGAGGCAGAGCTGCCTGTAGAGTCTTTTCCACGTAATCTAACACCCCTCAAGGGGGGAGCCGGAATGCGGACCATGACCCCTTTCCATAGTTTCATGGTGACTATTTCATAAGACAGAGGATGGCCACCGATTAATGATGCTGCCATAATGCATTATTTCTTTGAGAGACAGGTTTTTGAATGATCGCTGCAGGGCACAGTCAACAAAAAAGTCCAAAGTGAGCACAATCCCATAACCATCAGTTCACAAACTTTAAAAATCCTTTCAAACTAGAGATGCTTTGCCACATGAGAAATCCAATTGGCCTAACAATTTTCAAATGGACATTAAGTTCTCATTAATTTTCCTCGGGACAAATTAAGCAGAAGGAGAGAGGGCAGTCTGGGCATGATGCGGTGTCCATCAGGCCAGGTTCAAATTACATTAGTGTAAGTGGATCAGGACTGTGTGAATTAAATTACTCTTTGGATGCTGTGGGTGTAATCATTAGGGCCTCACCTGGCGGATGGGGAATGCCGGCTTCACAGCCCAAATACCACGGAACTCACACTCCCGTTGTTTTCAAGATGTTGTTGAACGACAGTAGTTGGCCCTTTGGGTGAGAGTCTCCCTACCCTACTTACTATTTTCTTTTCAGAGGCAATCCTTGGTACATCATCATTTCTGGTACAGGATCATTTCTGGTTAGGACACAGCATGATACACGGAAGATGGAGAAGAAGGTAAATCCCTTTTACCACCGCCCTCACCCTTGATGTACGGTCCTGTGGACTCCAAATCACGCCTCTCCTTCATTATTCTCACTCTGGGCTGAGTGGGCCACAGACCTTCCTGGAAATGACCAGTTTGTAGTTTTTTAAAGATTTCAGGACATTTATCCCAAGGGAGTCTGCTAACAAAACTTGTAATAACTGCCAGTGGTTAAGTGCCAGGCAAGATCTCTTTGTTCTAGGCACTGTGGTTCATTATTCTTGAGTCTGCGTGGGAGTCAAACATGCAGCCAAGCATTATTTATTTATGTTTTACAAATGACAAAACGACTTCAGGAAAGCAAATAGATTACCCGAGGTCGCACGATAATTAAGAGAGCAGACCTGGGATTCAAACCCAGGAACAGACTAACAGGCACCACTAGGACGTTCTGCTCCTTTATTTTTCATAAGCAATTTCATTTTGTTGAAAACAAATTAAATACAGGAATCCAAAAGAAGAGTAACTTTTTAAACCACCAGCTATCCTGGAAACAATCAGCTCATTCCTGGTGGTCCTGGTGACTACTCGTGTTGTAGGAACCTACTCAACTAAGGAGGGAAAAAAAAGCCAGAATGCTAAAGGATCACCTGTTCTCAACAAAAGAATAGACTAGGTTAAAAGGAAAAAAAAAAAAAAAAAAGAAGAAGAGGACTTCACAAAGAGGATCTATAAGGAAAATTATCTGCCTTAAACTTAGCCGTAGATGGAGAAGGAAAAAATATTGTTTCCCAAGAATTTTTAACTGAAAGCTGGCCTTCTTAAAGGTTTCATACCAAATTTTTATTACCTATGTAATTTTAAAAAAACCTTCACACTGAAATTTTATTTTTAGGTGGTATTCCATCAGTAGCCCTCCCTCCGCCATCCTCCGGCTAAAGCAAAACAAGTTCTTTATGGAAGAATATATTTTCAGCAGGTCCCCTTTCCCATAAAGTTAAATCAAACAATAATTCACCCAAAAAGCATGGATGAAACGTGGTGCCATGAATGAGAGCCAGCAGAAAGATTATAGACTCAGACCCACCAGGACTTCAGATACTGGATTTATTAGTAGCAGTTTATAAAATGTGTATATTTGATGTGTTTAAATACGTAAAAGGAGTGCCAGAAGTATGGGCAAGCAATCAGAGACTGTAAAATGACAAGGGACAGTCCAAGAGGACCGTATAGAACTTCTCTGCAACAGTGAGATACTCGACACCTACATGCTCACGGGCAGTTGAAGCAGCAGATTCCACACAGCTGAGAGGAGAAGTGACGTCAAGGGGAGATCTGCAGAAATAAGGCAGGGTGCAGCTCAGAGACACGGAGGGATGGAAAATGCCAGTGTATGGACGATGCAGATGGGATGACTGGCTAAGGGTCAGAGATCCAGAATGGAAATGGAGAGGAGGCAACGCCATTTTTATGACCTGATGAGTGGAAGCCCAAAGGCCACCTGGGCGAGTTTTAGCTTTTGATGTTGCTGTGGTTATTTTCACGGTACTGCCAGCTTCAGATTTTTCTGGCATTGTCCTTGGTGGGGGCTGACCCTCAGCGTCCCAGCGCCACACACACCCCTGCAGCGCCTGCTCTTCTGTGTGCTCGTGCACCAGAGCAGACCTCCCTACTTGTTTCTTCCTCGTCCCCAACACCAGACTGCTGTTGCTTGTTGCCACCTGCTCGTAGGCATGTCCTGGGGCTCACATTGCTGGGGTGGGTCTTTCTCTTTGGTCCTGCCCCACCAGAGCAGAGAGTGCTTCTACCGATGTGGCCCAGGGATGCCCCTTCTCCTTCACCCAGGGATGGAGCTTTGCTCCCCTTCCCCCAGTCCTAATGGGTCTTTACTCTTGTTCTGGGGGTGACAGGGATAGCTGCCCTCCCACAGACAACTTAAGGCTTTTGTTTCTTAGGGGAAGGGGTCCGAGTGATTTTTCGCAATTTGTCTGCAGCTGCCTGGCGCCTCCGAGGGAATGATGCTCTCCGGCCCCTGACCCTGCCTCCGTCTTTCTCATGGCCCCGATGGGTGTTCCTAGTGAAGAATCCAGAGTGGGTGGAAACTCCTAGTGTCTGTGGTTCCCAGAGGCTCCATCTTTCCTAGGAGCCTACACCTGACCTCTAATGAGTTATTAAAGAAACACAGCTGCTTTCTTATACCCATGTTATGTAGCCCCATCTTCCTCCTGTGCTCTGTCACAGGTGACTCAGGGCTCACGTCCCATCTCTCCTGGCAGGCCGCCTCTCCAGCTCCCATCCGTCCAAGACTGGTGAGAACTGAGCTAGCTTCTTCTTCAACATGCCTTCTCTGAACCTCTTTCCTTTGTCATAAAGCAAGGTGACTTTACTCTATGAAGGGACATTTGGGGAATTAAGAATGAACACACCCAGAGGAATTGGGTTATTATTACTCTTAAATAAAATAAAGCATTATTACTTTTTAAACCCAAGTTCTGGGCACATAGTAGCAAAACTTCAGTATGTATGAGGTAAATGAGTGAGTCAGGAGGAGACTGTTCTTGCCTCATTCAAGCTTCTGGAAGCTGGAGTAGCAGAAAGGTGAAGAAGAGAAATCATAAAGATCAGAGCAGAAATCAATGAAATAGAAACCAAAAGAACAGTAGAACAAATCAACGAAGTGAGGAGCTGGTTCTTTGAAAGTAGCTTCCCTGAGCTGATCCTAGATAAGCGTTGATCTCTCTGATCATAAAGCATGCACAATTTCTGCTCTCACATACCATGACTATGAAAGTAACATAAAGTTAATAAATGTGGTCCATCTGTCTCAGGCTCCTTTTGTCTTAGGTTGGGTCCTTCAACAAGGAGACATGGACACCTGTGTGCAGGAGGTTTATTGGAGAGAGTCTTTGAGATCAAGCCCTGAGGGAGAGTAAAGGAAGAAGAATGGGCAAAGGGAGAAGGGTGAACCACAGCACAGTCTCAATGAAGGCCTCAGCTGATCCCAGAGGAGCTCTCGACTGAATCAGCCCTTACAGTGATCCTGAACTTTTACCCTTGTACCAACCTGTCATTCCTAATAGCCAGAATTTAGTTCATGGAGGAGCCTGGAAAACTAACCTGTCCAAGTACTTAATATTTTTTGTCACTGCTTTATAGCAACCCAAAGATGACTATCTTGAGTGCAGTGATTATTTTAGTAATCATTAAAAAGTTTAGTTAATTAGAGCAAGGCACTGTGATAGGTACTTTGGAGAACCAAATGTATTTAAATCACATGTTCAATGCCATGTAACAAATTCAGGAGTAAGTGAAATATGCAGAAGTTAATCATCTGTAAAATGGGATAATGACAGTATCCATCTCGTAGGATGGCTATGAGGATTAAAAAGGCAGGCATAAAATAAATCCTAAAAAAAAAAAAAGTACTAATGCTCCAGCCCCATCCCCAGAGACTGTGATTTTCTTCATTCATCTTAAGGGAGAAGCCCTTTTAATAGCTCTGAGGTGGTAGTCAGAATGACTAAAATTAAGCAGTCAGGAAACGAGAGGTGTTGGTGAGGATGCAGAGAAAGGGGAACCCTCCTACGCTGTTGGTGGGAATGCAAGCTGGTGCAGCCACTCTGGAAACCAGTATGGAAGTTCCTCAAAAAGTTGAAAATAGAACTACCCTACAACCCAGCAATTGCAGTACTGTGTATTTACCCTAAAGATACAAATGTAGTGATCCGAAGGGGTTATGCGCACCCGAATGTTTATAGCAGCAATGTCCACAATAGCCAAACTATGGAAAGAACCTAGATGTCCATCAACAGATGAATGGATAGAGAAGATGTGGTATACACACACACACACACGTGCGCACATACACACGATGGAATACTATGCAGCCATCAAAAACTGAAATCTTATCATTTGCAATATGGATAGAACTAGAGGGTATTATGCTAAGTGAAATAAGTCAATCATAGAAAGACAATTATCATATGATCTCTCTGCTATGAGGAATTTGAGAGGAAGGGCAGGGGGTCATGGGGAAAAGGGAGAGATAAAGAAGATGGGACTGGGGAGGGAGACAAACCATAAGATACTTTTAATCTCAGGAAACAGACTGAGGGCTGCTGGAGATGATGGGGGAGGGGATGGGTGGGGACATTGGGGAGGGTATGTACTATGGTGAGTGCTGTGACTTATGTAAGACTGATGATTCACAGAACTATACCCCTGAAACAAATAATACGTTATATGTTAATACAAATAAAAAATAACATATAAAACAAAATAAAATAAATTTTAAAAGCTCCCAGGGGGTTCTAATGTAAATCAAGGTTGAGAACTACTACACATAATAAACTCTCCACCCTCCACAGCAAAAATGTCATTTTTTTCTGATTTAAATTAAAACATATCTATATCCTCCCTTTTCCACCCAAGAATTCTATCCATGAGTCTTTGGGACCAAAGATTAAGAATCCCCAGTTTAGAGGAAATAAAAGAAGGCTTTTAAGTAGAAGGCAGTAAGTTATGGAGGAAATGACACTTAAGATATGATTGCTATACAAGCCTTTCTGAAGAAACAAGAAAATTCTCAAGTATACAACCTAACCCTACACCTAAAGGAGCTAGAGAAAGAACAGCAAAGAAAGCATAAACCCAACAGGAGAAGAAAAATAATAAAGACCAGAGCAGAAATCAATGAAATAGGAACCAAAAGAACAGTAGAACAAATCAATAAAACTAGTAGCTGGTTCTTTGAAAGAATTAATAAGATTAATAAACCCCTGGCCACACTTATCAAAAAGAAAAGAAAAAGGACCCAAATAAATAAAATCATGAATACAAGAGGAGAGATCACAACCAACACCAAAGAAATACAAACAATTATAAGAACATATTACAAGCAACTATACACCAACAAATTTGACAATCTGGAAGAAATGGATGCATTCCTAGAGACATATAAACTACCACAACTGAGCCAGGAGAAATAGAAAGCCTAAACAGACCCATAACCAGTAAGGAGATATAAGCAATAATTAAAAGTCTCCCAACAAACAAGAGCCCAGTGTCAGATGGCTTCCCAGGGGAATCCTACCAAACATTTAAAGTAAAATTAATACTTATTCTCCTGAAACCGCTCCAAAAAATAGAAATGGAAGGAAAACTTCCAAACTCATTTTATGAGGTCAGCATTACCTTGATCCCCAAACCAGACAAAGGCCCCGTCAAAAAGGAGAATTACAGACCAATATCTGTGATAAACACAGATGTGAAAATTCTCACCAAAATACTAGCCAATAGGATCCAACAGCACATTAAAAGGATGATTCACAACGACCAAGTGGGATTTATTCCTGGGCTGCAAGGTTGGTTCAACATCTGCAAATCAATCAGTGTCATACAATACATTAATAAAAGAGAAATAAGAACCATATGATACTCTTGATAGATGCTGAAAAAGCATTTGACAAATACAGCATCCTTCTTGATCAAAACTCTTCACGGTGTAGGGATAGAGGATACATACATCAATATCATAAAAGCCATCTATGAAGAACCCACAGTGAGTATCATTCTCAATGGGGAAAAATGAGAGCTTTTCCACTAAGATCAGGAACATGGCAGGGTTGTCCACTATCACCACAGCTATTCAACATGGTACTAGAGGTCCTAGCCTCAGTGATCAGACAACAAAAAGAAACTAAAGGCATTTAAATCAGCAAGGAAGAAGTCAAACACTCACTCTTGGCAGATGATACGATACTTTATGTGGAAGACCCAAAAGACTCCACTCTGAAACTGCTAGAACTCATACAGGAATTCAGTAAAGTGTCAAGATATAAAATCAATGCACAGAAATCAGTTGCATTTCTATACACCAACAGCAAGACAGAAGAAAGTGAAATTATGGAGTCCATCCCATTTACAATTGCACCCAAAACCGTAAGATGCCTAGGAATAAATTTAACCAGAGAGGCAAAGAATCTGTACTCAGAAAACTATAAAGTACTGATGGAAGAAATTGAGGAAGACACAAAGAAATGGAAAAATGTTCCATGCTCGTAGATTGGAAGAACAAATATTGTGAAAATGTCTATGCTACCTAAAGCAATCTACATGTTTAATGCAATCCCTATCAAAATCCCATCCATTTTTTTCTCAAAGAAATGAAACAAGTAATCCTAAAATTTATATGGAACCAGACAAGACCCCAAATAGCCAGAGGAATGTTGGAAAAGAAAGCCAAAGTTGGTGGCATCACAATTCCAGATTTCAAGATCTATTACAAAGCTGTCATCATCAAGACAGTATGGTACTGGCACAAAAACAGACACATAGATCAATGGAACAGAATAGAGAGCCCAGAAATGGACCCTCAACTCTATGGTCAACTAATCTTTGACAAAGCAGGAAAGAATGTCCAATGGAATAAAGACAGTCTCTTCAACAAATGGTGCTGGGAAAATTGGACATCCACCTGCAGAAGAATGAAACTGGACCATTTCCTTACACCACACATGAAAACAGACTCAAAATGGATGAAGGACCTCAATGTGAGAAAGGAATCCACCAAAATCCTTGAGAACACAGGCAGCAACCTCTTTGACCTCAGCCACAGCAACTTCTTCCTAGAAACATCGCCAAAGGCAAGGGAAGCAAGGTCAAAACTGAACTATTGAGACTTCATCAAGATCAAAAGCTTTTGCACAGCAAAGGAAAGAGTCATCAAAACCAAAAGACAACTGACAGAATGGGAGAAAATATTTACAAATGACATATCAGATAAAGGGCTAGTATCCAAACTCAACACCCAAAGAACAAATAACCCAATCAAAAAAATGGGCAGAAGGCATGAACAGACATTTCTGCAAAGAAGACGTTCAGATGGTCAAGAGACACATGAAAAAGTGCTCAACATCTTTTGGCATCAGAGAAATACAAATCAAAACCACAATGAGATACCACTTCACACCAGTCAGAATGGCTAAAATTAACCAGTTAGGAAATGATGAAAGTTGGCGAGGATGTGGAGAAAGGGGAACCCTCCTACACTGTTGGTGGGAATGCAAGCTGGTGCAGCCACTCTGGAAAACAGCATGGAGGTTCCTCAAAAAGTTAAAAATAGAGCTACCCTATGACCCAGCAATTGCACTACTGGATATTTACCCTAAAGATACAAATGTAGTGATCTGAAGGGGCATATGCACCCCAGTGTTTATAGCAGCAACGTCCACAATAGCCAAACAAAGGAAAGAACCTAGATGTCATTCCACAGATGAATGGATAAAGATGTGGTGTATATATACAATGGAATACTATGCAGCCATCAAACCCCACCCTCTTCCCCCCCAAATCTTGTCATTTGCAATGACATGGATGGAACTAGAGGGTATTATGCTAAGCAAAATAAGTCAATCAGAGAGAGATAATTATCAAACGATCTCTCTGATATGATGAATTTGAGAGGTGGGGGGTTGTGAGGGGCAGGGAGGGAAAAAATGAAACAAGATGGGACTGGTGAGGGAGAAAAACCATAAGAGACTTTTAATCTCAGGAAACAAACTGAGGGTTGCTGGAGGTGGTGGGGCGAGGGGTGGGGTGGCTCAGTGATGGACTTTGGGGAGGGTATGTGCTATGGTGAGTGTCATGAATTGCGTAAGACTGATAATTCACAGAGCTGTACTCCTGAAGCAAATAATACATTAAATGTTAATAACAAAAGATATGATTGCACTTACTGTTAATTGTTTTTTCTTTAGTAATAACATACCATGTTTATTGTAGATAATAATTATATTAATTATTACTCACCATAAATACAAGTAAAATAAGTGGCTGGACAAATAAGCAATGCTTGTTTTTAAGTCATAAATGATCCCAACTGTTACCTTAATGAACTAACACTCCGTGCCTCAGTTTCCAGATCACTGATGGTCAGTATAACAGTGACAAGGAGTGTAGTGTGAGGGTCAAGAGCCGTTTGGGGCTGAAATGAGTTGGTTCTAGCACCACCATGCATGAGGTAGATGGTCATGGGCAAGTTGCTTGACCTCTCACTTCTGTTTTAATTATATAAAGTAGGAGTAACGATAACAACTTTTGGGGGTTGTTTGGAGGATCAAGTGAAATGAGATATTTTTAAAGCATTTGGTGCTACATCTAACACATAGTGAGTTGCCATCACTGCAAGTAGAGTTATTATTAACCTGTTATCACAGGCCATTTGGGCAATCGATCGAAAGTCAACATCCCTGACCTGTAACACTGACAAGCCATAGGCTCCTTCTCACAGGGTCCTCAAGCAGACTTAGAGGTGGCAAGCAGGCATCAAAACCTCTACCTTGATTCAGTACCATCTGCCCTAACTAGAAAAATGGCACAGAGAACAGACCTGGTGGGAGTACTGTGACTGGAAAGATAGGTTATGTTTGCCGCGGACAGTCTGTTATCACCCTTCCCGAGTGTCTGCAATTTTCTGTTGCCACCTCTTCTGGAATCCAGTCTCTGGTGTTCAGCTTTCTCTTCTGAACATTCCCCAGTGTATCTTGTGCCAGACAGGAAGGGAGGGGGATTTTAGGGACTGGTCCTCTCCTGTGTGCTGGCCACTATGTCGCTCTCCTTAGGCAGTGAGTGTCCCAAGTGTGGGAGGCTTGTTATATTTCTCTGCTTCATTCTTTCAAGGTCCTGCTTTTGAGGCCACATCTGCCTAATTTGAACCAATGAATAAGACCAAGGTACTGAGGATGACTCAGTTTCCAAAATGTATCTGTACCTTAACAGAAGCTTTTCATACCAGCATGGAGATGGCTCACACATAGACCCACATAGAACAGAGTAGTAGCCTCTTGGGTCTGCCGTATTTGGCATCACCTGTGGAAGGCAGGAACCTCTCTGAGATCACTCTTTACTTGTAAACTAGGAATGAGAATAGCTAATTAGCAGTTTTGTTAAAATTGTGAGATGAAGCTCTGTTTATAAACAGCGTACTACATTAAGATACTGAAAATGGTTGAAGAATAGAATTAATAAGAATAAATAGGACTTTCAGCTTCAGAAGAACATGGGATGTGAGACTGGCAGGCCTTCCAAGGCCTCTTACCGCCTCACAGGGGAACCTGCCTGCTCTGTCCAGCAGTGGTGTTTCTCCCACACTGAAAAGTTCTCACCAATACAACACTCACGAGGAAATGTTTACCCAACTAATCATATCCAGTACGGAGATAGGAGAAGATCTAAACGATCTCAGGTAATGTTACACCTCTTGCTTTTGAAATCCTCCTAAGCATGTGGGGATCCTGTAAAAAGAGCAGAAATCAAAGTAAGGCCAGCACACGATGGCTGGGAAAGGCTGACTTGGGAATGACTGAGGGCTACCCCTCTCTTTCCCTCCTCAACTTATACAGGCTTGAAGAGGCAGTTAGCATAGCCTCTGGGTCCTCCTTAAAGTTTAGGGCTTTTCAGCTACGGGATCCAAATTACTCTTCTGGAGGCTCGCCCAGAGCAAAGCTCTGGCTTCGAATTCTCTGGACAGCAGCCATGGTAAGACATTTGCTACTGCCAGCATGTAAAGGAAAAACACGGACTCTATCACTCAGGCAAGAACACAAATCGAGCGTTTCTAGGATACCACAGTCAGGAAGGAGTTTGTCACCAGATTCTCAGGATGGAGAAACCATGCCCTCCACTCCCCACTTGGCTCATCTTCCCTAGTGTTGCAGAATGGAAAAGAACTTCAAGAGATTGAAGAACACTCCGGAAGAACCGTGGTTCATGAATTTAAGAACAGAGAATCTGCATTTTCAATCCCGTGGGGCTCATGCGTTTCCACATGCTCAGGAATAGCGCCTGCTGAGCTCCAAGAGTGCCTTCGGTAACACTCTGTTCTGGACTGGGTGGCTCCTTTTTTTTTTTTTTTTTTTAACTCTTTGGATTTTAGTTACAAAGCTATGATTTAATCAAACATCTCTCTGAGTTGATGGTGCACTATGACATTTACTCCCACAAGGTCTCTTTCTTATTTTAAGCTCCCCTTCATCCCTCATTTTCCATTAATAGTCACTAACGTTAAGTAGGCAGTCCTCTAGGATGTTTGATAGATGTTCTCCATATAT
The DNA here is from genome assembly GCF_010015895.1 of Lontra canadensis. Lineage (NCBI taxonomy): Eukaryota > Metazoa > Chordata > Mammalia > Carnivora > Mustelidae > Lontra > Lontra canadensis. The sequence continues at coordinate 22,487,973 of NW_022631018.1, read as the reverse complement.
CTGTGCTGCGTATAGTGGTATTTTTGGCATGTGTGTGCTTTTAGCTTACATGATAGTATCTCATTATGTTTCTTACCTTTTTACTTGCTCCTTCTAACTATACTCCCTAGGGTGTTGCTTCCAGCATCTGTGTGAGGTTCCCTCTGATGACGGGCAGCCACTTGCTGCTATGAAGAAGTCTGCAGCATACATTTTCTTTGCAGAGCCGTATGGGCTTAGGCAAGATTTTCTCATGCAAGATGACATAGGTTATTAGGAGAGAGACGCTGTATTGTAGGATACCCAGACTCTAATTCCCCTAAGAGCTGCCAGATTACTTTCAGAAAGACTGTGCCAGTCCCACTCCTGCCAGCTAAGCATATGTGTTCTGGTTTCTTTCAACTTGTTGAAATCTTGCAGTCCACTAATTTTTAATTTTTTCCAGTTGAGTGGCTATTAAGTGGCACAACACTGTTGTTTTAATGTTGATGCTTCTCATTACAGGTGAGGTTGGGAGTCTCTTGAGCTTTAGGCATTCAGATTTCTGCCTTTTGTGGGTTGCCTATTCATATACTTTGCCCATTTTCCTGCCTTTTCAATGATTAACAGGAATTTTTTTTTTTTTTTTTTTGAGAGAGAGAGAGAACAAGAGTGCTAGCAGGGAGTAGGGGCAGAGAGAGAGAGGGAGAGAGAGAGAGAGAGAGAGAGAGAATCTCAAGCTGATTCTGCACCGAGCATGAAACCTGAAATGGGGCTCGATCTCACATCCCTGAGATCATGACCTGAGCCGAAATCAGGGGTTGGGTCCTTAACCAACGGAACCACCCAGGCACCCCAATAGGCATTCCTTTTTAATCTAGACATTAATCCTAATGATTTTAAACTTTGAACATTCTCTTTGTATGGTACACACCTATTAACAACCATTTTCTGTGCCCATGATGAATAGAGATCTGTAACATTTGTGTAGTCAGACCCAACACTCTCCTCCCTTATCATCTGTGCTCATATGGTCTTGTTGCAAAAAATCTCCCTCCACCCTACGGGCATATTTTCTCCTTCCTAGTTTCAAGGAGCCAGCTTTCTTAGTACCATATACTAAACAATTTATCAGCTCCCCACTTCTGTAGGATGTCTTCCTTACACACATCTCTATTCCTGGGCATTCTTATCGGTTCTACATGTTGTTCTGCTGCTGCTTTGCTAGTATATGCTCTCCTCTCCTTGCTCCTCTTTGCGTGTGTGTGTGTGTGCACGCGCGCACATAACACTGACAACTATTTGTGAAACTTAATTCTTTACTGTCAATTTTAGCATCAGTCTGTCTCAAAAACTTCTGCTGGGGCTTTCTGGGAACATATGGAATATATAGATTAATTTAGGGGAGAACTGACAGATTCACAATATCAGATAATTCCATTCATTCATTATTCATGTCTTCTATGCCTTTTATAGAATTTGAATGATTTATCTATAAACTTGTATGCCTTCCTTTTTCTTTCCATTCCCAGTAACTTGAGAGGTGCCGGATGATGTGAGTGGCAGCTCATGTTCTACTGGAGCTCCTGGCTGCTTATTGATGGCGTCAGTTGAATTTGTATGTGGCAGCCTTGCTGAACTCTCATGCGTCTGGAAGTCCATTACGCAGTGGGCATTCACGGCAGCTCGGACTCCTTTACTAGGTGGTACCCAGAAGCCAGATGCATGTTTGCTCTTGACGTTCTCATCACTCAACCTCCTCGAAGCTTTTTCATGCTGGTTGACCTGCAAAGGCTGGAGATCACTTTTCAACAATTACGAAGATAGATGCTACCCTAAGAACTTTCCATGTATTGTCTTACTTTATTTTATTTGATCGTATTGATATCCACGCTTTACAGAGGAAGAAATGCAGGTGAGGACAGCCAAGTAGTCTTGGGACACACAGCCAGTGGAGACTAAGACAACACCAGGTATCTGACTCTAAAGCCCGGACCCTTGAACATGGTACTGCACTCAGTTTGGACCTTCGACTCATTTACGACAAACAAGGTAAAGTCTGTATTATTCATCAATATACACACTTTTAATGAAAAATGAGTTCAGCTTTTATAATCGTCCCTTGCTATGTTTGTTTTGATTGCATTTCTTTAACTCTAATTTAATATGGTCTGTAACATAATTATAATACGTATATTTATATTAACTGTAATACTAAAAAATAAAAATGATCTCTAATAGTAAATGTATAACTGGGGGGTAGGTATTTTGCATGCCTTATTTTTTGCTTATTTTTCTGATAATTACTTTATTGTGTCTTATGAAAGTGAATATTTTGAATATTAAAAAAAAAAAAAAGCACAAACTGATTCTCTACCACCGACGGTTCCTGTAGACTGATCTTCAGCACTGCCTCTTGCCGGGTTAAATGCCTGAAGACGTAAATAGGGGAACCAAACATTATGAACCAGTCTGTAGTTTGCTGCCCAGTTGCCTTGTTTTAGATTTGTATTTCTGAAATGTTCCAACTGAATGAGAGCATCTTGAGAAAGGCCCTTTCTACAGAGGAATGCCTGAGAACATTTCCTTATAGCATCCCTACCTAGCCCTCTCAGCTGCTTCCTCTCAGCGTGTCCCATGGATCTGGGCAAAGAATTTACTGCCAGAAAATACCAAGCCATGTCTGAACTTTGAGCTAAGGAAAAGTCTTTTATTCTAACAGGCAACTTCTAACCTTTAGATTCTACTCTCTCCTGTTTCAAAAAAGAAGATTATGAGTTTGAGCCTAACAGTAACAGGAGGTTAATTATGTTGATGTTATGTTGATGTTGACAAAGTTCATGAAACTGTTTGATTTAGAATACTGAAGTGCCCGATTTGAGCATAGATTAAGAGCCAATATTACTTCCGATTTGAGCATAGATTGATTTAAGCCATTGGCCCAGGAGAGCTTGCATAGTAATACTGAGTTACATCATCAAATCTCTGAAGGAACACCTGATAGCTGTGAAGATTTACAGAATTAAAAAATATATATTTGAGATCAAATCACACTTCTTAGAAAAAGTTGCATAAGATAATCTTCTGACATCATTCAACAAGAAGGGCGACTCAGTGAATTCACTATCTGGTTGCTTTAAAAAAATAGTCCTCTGGCTGTATTTTTTAGTGTATAATGTTACCATGTTTCAAGCATAATAATTAGCAGAGCTAGCAGAAGTAACATTGCTTTTACATTTGGGTTTTAACTTTTTTGGATGTCACTTGTACAAAGATTTTTATAGCAGCCCTATTCAGCTCATGGAAAAATAATGGGAAAAATTCCAAATATTTAACAATAGGAGAATTTTTAGTAAGCCAGCTTTATAAGCATAGTGAAATAGCTCTTGCATAATCTTTAAAAATAAGTAAGCAGAATAGATCAATATGTAACAGTGGCACTACAGGAGAATGAGGTATAAGCAACAAGATAGCAAATGGGATACAGGTACGAACTACAACCAAATAAAAATATGGTCATGTGTTCAGAGAAAGAATTGGAATTAAGCCAGAAGGACTGTATTGTGCTTTTTAATCTGTAAGGTTGTGATTAAAAAACATTAAAAAGTACATTTTTATGTTATGATTTCAAGAAAATCACATAAATGTATGGATAGGTTTTTAAAAAATTTTTTTTCAACTGCAAGTTTTTTTTTTTTGAAGATTTTTTTTTAATTTATCTGACAGATCACAAGCAGGCAGAGAGGCAGAGAGAGAGGAGGAAGCAGGCTCCCTGCTGAACAGAGAGCCCGATGCAGGACTCGATCCCAGGACCCTGAGATCATGACCTGAGCCGAAGGCAAAGGCTTAATCCACTGAGCCACCCAGGTGCCCCGCAATTGCAAGTTTTTATTTAAATTCATATAAAGTTGGTTTCAGGTGTAGAATTTAGTGATTTGTCACTTACATATAACAGCCTTGACTCATCAAAACAAGTGCCCTTCTTAATGCCCATCCTCCGTCTACCCCAACCTCCCCCCCCATCAACTCCCACATCCCTGTTTGTTCTCTGTTAAGGTCACATATGGGGGCGCCTGTGTGGCTCAGTGGGTTAAAGCCTCTGCCTTCGGCTCAGGTCATGATCCTGGGGCCCTGGGATCGAGCCCCGCATCAGGCTCTCTGCTCAGCAGGGAGCCTGCTTCCTCTTCTCTCTCTGCTTGCCTCTCTGCCTACGTGTGATCTCTGTCAGAAAAATAAATAAAATCTTTAAAAAAAAAAAAAAGTCACATATGGTTTCCTTCTTTCTCTCTCTCTCTCTTTTTCCCTTCCCCTATGTTCATCTGTTTCATTTCTCAAATTCCACATGAGTGAAATCATACAGTATTTGTCTTTCTTTGACTTTTCTCACTTAGCATAATATCTTCTAGTTCCATCCGTGTCACTGCAAATGGCACGATGTCACTTGTTTTGATGGCTCAGTAACATTCCATTGTATATACACTGCATAGATCATGCGAGTTTAGCAACGTTCTTTTTTTTTTTTTTTAAAGATTTTACTTTTATTTATTTGAGAGAGAGACAGTGAGAGAGAGCATGAGCAAGGAGAAGGTCAGAGGGAGAAGCAGACTCCCCATGGAGCTGGGAGCCCGATGCGGGACTCGATCCCGGGACTCCGGGATCATGACCTGAGCCGAAGGCAGTCGTTGTCCAACCAACTGAGCCACCCATGCGTCCCCTTTAGCAACGTTCTTAAACCTCAGATAATGGTAATAGGAAGTACATGACAATTTTTAAGGGGGGTATTTTAGAAAATTTCAGAAAAACACTGTGGCCCAGGCCAAGTCCATGCTGCTGCCTGTTTTTGCAAATAAAGCCTCATTACATCACAGCCATGTGCATTTGTCTAGGCCCTGTGACTGCTTCCCAGCTACAAGGGCAAAATTGAGAGCTTGCATCAGAGACCATTTGGCCTGAAACCCTAAAATATTTACTAAGTGGCCTTTACAGGAAAAGTGCCAACTCCTAATCTAGATGTTCACTTGAGGAGATACGAATGAGAATCTAGTCTCATCTCCAGGACTTCTGTTTACATAACATATCAAGGAAAGAGCCAATATTACTTCCAATCATCTAGGTCTAAGTCTGCAAAGAGGTATGGTTGTTGGATTCCAGGCCCAAGAGGGTTTGGAAACACATAGACACTACTTTCAGAGTTGAAAAATCGTAGAGCATGGGTTTTTCTTTCTAAGAGAAATAGTCAGCCGCAAGCATAGTAGAGTTGCAAGACCTGCGTGTGGGGCAGAGTGGATGAACAGAACCTTGATGATGCCTGGGTCCCCTGCGCCCAGCGAGGCTTCCTGAGGAGCTCTGTGTGCAGGCTGTCCTGGAGGACGCCATCTCCACCTCGGGACACTCGGTGTTTCTATGGCAGCAACAAATGTGAAAAGAAACACTTGGCCTACGAATTTCCTGAAGGTGTCAGCGCAAGGACGAGTCCTAGGGGACACTCATAAGCAGGAAGCAAGGGGCCCTGCAAGTTCTACTTCTGGCTTTTCTGCTGTGTCATCCGAGTCCTTCCACCTCCCCGTCCCTCACCCCTGCAAAGAAGGTGTTTTGTCTTGGGCTGCAGGTAAGCGGTTTGCTACCAAACGGGTTTACGCCTCACTTCCTGGGACAGGCCGTCAGCAGTGTCACACCAGATGGTCCCTTTCTCCTAAGATCTTAGAAAATGTGTCAGGTTGCTTCCAGAACAGCAGTTAATTCTGTTTTGAGGTCAGCTCTGTGGATACAATTTTAATCTTTTGTGAGAGAAATGAAGTTTCAGTTTAGAAGTTGGACGAGCAGATCGGTAGCTTTGAGCAGCTGCTGAAGTGAGAGGAAAGGCACTTTCTGGGCTCTGGGCTCGGGATCACAGCTACACCTGTGTTTGGACAGAGGAGAATTCTGGAATACTCAGCACGGGCTGTACACTCACTGTGCACCGTAGAGTCAGCGCACGTGGGAACACAGGGCCAGGACACGCGCACCCACACATGCACACACCCACACACGCGCACACGTATGCACACACACGCACGCACGCACCCACACGCACGCACGCACCCACATGCACACACCCACACATGCGCACACGCAGGCACACACGCACCCACATGCACACGCGCGCGCACACACGCACCCACATGCGCGCACACGCAGGCACACACGCACCCACATGCACACACGCACACACACCCCAAGGCCGATGACGGGCCCTGGAGCCGCGGCGCTGACCAGGGAGGAAGAGGTGGGGAGCCTGGCCACCAGGGGCTAGAGACCCTGTCAGGGAGGGTGTGTGACTTCCCGCTCCCCTTACGGTCTCTGTCCTTTCCCGCGTCCCCCGTCACTCACTTCCCCAACCCCAGAGAGCTTCAGCACCTTCTGCAGCGACTGAAGAGTTTTCGGATTATTTTATATTACAGTGTCGGTGACTCTCGAGGTGACAAACAGGACAGAAAATAAAAGGACTCGGGGAGGAAAGTGGGTCCTTCCGGTCGCGCAGCTGGCAGGCGCCGGGGGGACCGGGGGACAGAGCCTCCTGCGCATCCCCTCCCTGTGCCCCCCTGTCCCGGGGGCCGGAGGGGCCTGTCCCCGAGCCGGAGCGCGCGCCCCGAGGCCTCCCAGCCCGGCGCGCGCCTCGCGGACCCGGGACCCCGGAGGGACGAGGCAGCGCGAGGAGGCCCGGCCTGGAGGTCGCGGCTCTGCGGCGGCTTCTCTCCCTTTCGCGCCCTCCCGGGCCACAGACACCGCGACCGCGGCCGCCCGGACTGAAGAGGCCCCCGCGGCGGGCGCGCCCCTGGGCAGCGGCATCTGCAGAGAGCAGCGGGGTGCGAGGCGGCCGGGGACGGCGCGGGGAGGCCGGGGCTGCCCGAGCGACCCGGAGCGACCTCGCCCTTCGGAGCCGCCGCGAGTTCCCGGCCCCACAGGCCCCGAGCCCGGGCCTGGCCCACGCGACCCCTCGGCCGCCGCCTGGGGAGCACCTGCTCGAAGGCGACCTCCCCCGCCCTCCTGGTCTTCCTGCGTCCTTCTCCGGGTCTGAGGGAGAAACCCGAGCTGGAGCTTCGCTGAGGAATAATGAGTGAATCAGTAAACTTCTCAACAAAATAGTTACATTTTGAAAGGAGCCAGAGAAAGGGAGGAATTTCAAGGCAGCTCTGAAAATCGCCTCCCACCACCCGTGTGTCCCTGAAGGAGGTCCTGGCCCCTGCCCTGCTTGCAAGTACCCCTGTGTCACCTCCGTGTCAGCCCCATGTCAGCCCCGTGTCATTCCAGTGTCTTCCCCATGTCACTCCCGTGTCACCTCCCTGTCATCCCCGTGTCACCCCCGTCATCCCCGTCTTTCCCGCGTCTTCCCCATGTTACCCCCGTGTCATTCCCTTGTCACCCCCTGTCATCCCCGTGTCCCCCCCGTGTCTTCCCCATGTCATCCCCGTGTCATTCCCGTGTCTTCCCCTTGTCACCCCCGTGTCTTCCCCATGTCACCCCCGTGTCATCCCCATGTCGCCCCATGTCAGCCCCGTGTCTTCCCCGTGTCACCCTCATGTCACCCCTGTGTCATCCCCATGTCTTCCCTGTGTCATCCCCGTGTCTTCCCCATGTCATTCCCGTATCATCCCCCAGGGCTATTTCAGGGACAACAATTTGAGCTACAGAAACTATAAAGTGTCTTTATTTAAGTTTATAGGATATTTTCTATTGCCTATGGGAGCTGAATTTTAACTGATAAATAACATGAATCTTTATAGTAAGATTAAGCTGATATTTTGTTTTATGGGTTTTGTTTGTTGTTTGTTTGTTTAGTGTGGATCCCGGATTCACATTCTTTTAAGTTAGTTGGGAACAGGAGTGGGGAAATACACAAAGGGAAAGAGTTAGTAGACAGTTGAGTTTTACTAAAAAAAAAAAAAAAAAAAAAGCCTCCTGAGCTTTTACTAAAGTTTTACTAGAGTTTTACTAAAAAAAAAAAGCCTCCCTCACAGGAATCACTCTCACTGATTCCTGTGAGGGAATCAGTCGGTCACTTGCTCCTACTGAATGCGGGTGGATTGCTTGACAAAACCCTTAAAGACCGTTTCTTTCCTCCTAGTTACCATTATTCCCTTGACAGCAACTACCATAATTACTGGGGTTTTTCCCGTCAAGAAGTGAACCCAGTAATTGAGAACACACTGGGTGAAGCTTTTTCTTCTCCTGAAACGGTGGGAAAGCGTTCACATGGGTGAGCATAAACTAAGACTCTCGCTCCTGTACCACATCTGCACACGCCTGCCCCAGAAGGAGGTCCTGTGAGCTCTTTTTAGATTTGTTTGGAGGTTGGGAGTAGACCCGTTACTTTGAGGGGGAGAAGAAGTTAGTTGGAATCAATTTATGGTGCTTGCTTTATAGTAATTATCTTAAGGGTTATATATGTTTGCATGAACCTAAACACACACACACGAAAGAGTCATCGAACCAGTAGGACACTGAGAAGGCCCTTCGAGTTGTGTTTCTGACCCTTTCCACTGGGCCCCACTATCAGGACTGTCCTGCATCATTGTTACTCTTCAGTCTCTGGGCTAGGTCACACCAGGCCCTCCTGGGTGACAGATAATGTCCTCACAGGAGAATGTGAAGCAGGGAATGTTAGCAAACTAGGCAGCATGCCTAACAAATTTTCACTAGAATGAAACAAACCATTATTGATTTTTTCCGTATGACCTAAGAGACCTGGTTACTACTCTGCCCTTCCTTCCCTACCTCTAGACGGAACTGGCCCATCACTGAAATCAGGCCAATATTCGCCTCTGTTCTATGCCCGGGGCTGGCGCTCACATGCTGATGGGGCACAGAGGAGAGTGACTCCTGCTAATCTTTTTTCATGTCCAAAGACAATAACAGAACCAGGATGTCCTCTTCTTAGAGAGGAGAGAAAATAAAAACACTTATTAAACATGAAAAATCTGTGGAGTACTTTGTAAACATCATCACAAGTCAAACCACCTGCAAAAGGCTAATAGGCCCACCTCTTCTGAAAGTCTGTTTCTTAGCAAAGGAATTTGTCACCTGTTTGTGGAGGTCATTGAGTTCTGTTCTGTAGCTTCCTCGTCAAAAACTCACCCTCATTCCTCATTAGTCCCTCGTTCCTTCTCTTTCTAAAGACACTCCCTTCGATGGAGACACTCCTACTTCCTACAGCTTGTTTAAATTGTTTAGCCTCTATTCTCTGTCATGACTCTCTGCACAGCGGAAAAGAAAATCTTAATTGCTGTGTATTTACAGTCAGTCTCTAGACTGTCAGATTAATTCTTGCATCTATTCAACAGTTCATTTAATAAATATTGATTAAAATCACACCTGTGGAATGCATTGGGATAAGGATACAAAAATTGGAGAAGACGTTTTGGAAATAAATCCTGGCAATGGTTGCACAACATTGTGAATGTAATTAATGCCCTGACTTACATATTTTAAAATAGGAAATGGAACAAATAATCCTAAAATTTATATGGAACCAGACAAGACCCCAAATAGCCAGAGGAATGTTGAAAGAGAGAGCCGAAGTTGGTGACATCACAATTCCAGACTTCAAGCTCTATTACAAAGCTGTCATCATCAAGACAGTATGGTACTGGCACAAAAACAGACACATAGCTCAATGGAACAGAATAAAGAGCCCAGAAATGGACCCTCAACTCTATGGTCAACTAATCTTTGACAAAGCAGGAAAAAACATCCAGTGGACAGAAAGACAGTCTTCAATAAATGGTGCTGGGAAAATTGGACAGCCACATGCAGAAAAATGAAACTGGACCATTTCCTTACATCATACATGAAAACAGACTCAAAATGGATGAAGGACCTCAATGTGAGAAAGGAATCCACCAAAATCCTTGAGGAGAACACAGGCAGCAACCTCTTCCACCTCAGCTGTAGCAACTTCTACCTAGAAACATCACCAAAGGCAAGGGAAGCAAGGGCAAAAATGAACTATTGGGACTTCATCAAGATCAAAAGCTTTTGCACAGCAAAGGAAACAGTCCACAAAACCAAAAGACAACTAACAGAATGGGAGAAGATATTCACAAATGACCTATCAGATAAAGGGCTAGTATCCAAAATCTAGAAAGAACTTATCAAACTCAACTCCCAAAGGACAAATAATCCAATCAAGAAATGGGCAGAAGACATGGACAGACATTTTGGCCAAGAAGACATCCAGATGGCCAACAGACACATGAAAAAGTGCCCAACATCACTTGGCATCAGGGAAATACAAATCAAAACTACAGTGAGATCCCACCTCACACCAGTCAGAATGGCTAAAATTAACCAGTTAGGAAATGATGGAAGTTGGCAAGGATGTGGAGAAAGGGGAACCCTCCTACACTGTTGATGGAAATGCAAGCTGGTGCAGCCACTCTGGAAAACAGCATGGGGTTTCCTCAAAAAGTTGGAAATAGAGCTACCTTATGACCCAGTCATTGCACTACTGGGTATTTACCCTAAAGATACAAATGTAGTGATCTGAAGGGGCACGTGCACCCGAATGTTTCTAGCAGCAATATCCACAACAGTCAAACTATGGAAAGAACCTAGATGCCCATCCACAGATGAATGGATAAAGAAGATACAGTATGTATAGACAACGGAATACTATGCAGCCATCAAAAGAAACGAAATTTTGCCATTTGCAACGACATGGATGGAACTAGAGGGTATTACACTGAGCAAAATAAGTCAATCAGAGAAAGACAATTATCATATGATCTGTCTGATATGAGGAATTTGAGAGGCAGGGTTGGGGGGGGTCATGGGAGGTAGAGAGGGAAAAAATGAAACAAGATGGGACCGTGGACGGAGACAAACCATAAGAGACTCTTAATCTCAGGAAACAAACTGAGGGTTGCCAGGGGGAGGGGGTCGGGAGAAGGTGGCTGGGTGATGGACACTGGGGAGGGTGTGTGCTCTAGTGAGTGCTGTGAAGTGTGTTGGACTGATTATTCCCAGACCTGTAACCCTGGAGCAAATAATATATTATACGTTAATTATAAAAAAGATTATAATGGAAAAGTTTGTTATATATATATTACTGTAATAATTAAAATATTTTACAAAAACAAATAAACAAAAAAACAACCCGCAACATTGAATAAGATAGTCCTGGTCCTCAGGTGGCTCACAGGCTAGTAGAAAAGATGACATGTGCAATGCAGGGTCATTGGTGAGAAGGTAGAAAATAAAAAGGGGGTGCTGGGTCAAAGGAGGCAGGTATGAAAGAAATTTAACCTTTTATTAATTTTAATTTAAATCTTAATTAAATTCAATTAGCTAACATATAGTGCATTATGAGTTTCAGAGGTCGAGGTCTGTGATTCATCAGTCACATAGAACACCCAGTGCTCATCACATCACGTGTTCTCCTGAATGCCCACCACCCAATTACCCCATCCCTCTACCCTCATCCCCTCCAGCAGCCCTCGGTTTATTTCCTATGGTTAAGAGACTTTTAATTAAATTTAATTTCTTTATTTTATTATTTTATTTATTTATTTGACAGAGAAAGACACAGTGAGAGAGGGAACACAAGCAGAGAGAGTGGGAGAGGGAGAAGCAGGCTTCCCGCTGAGCAGGGAGCCCAATGCGGGGCTCGATCCCAGGACCCTGGGACCATTACCTGAGCCGAAGGCAGATGCTTAATGACTGAGCCACACAGGTGCCTGGTTAAGAGTCTCTTATGGTTTTTTCCTCCCTCTCTGATTTCATCTTGTTTTATTTTCCCCCCTTCCCCTATGATCCTTTGTTTTGTTTCTTAAATTCCACATATGAGTGAGATCCCATGATAATTGTCATTCTCTGACTTGTTTCACTTAATGTAATACCCTCTAGCTCCATCCACATCATTGCGAATGGAAAGATTTCATTTTTGATGGCTGCATATTCCATTGTGTACATACACCACATCTTCTTTATCCAGTCATCTGCTGATGGACCTCTGGGCTCTTTCCCTACTTGGCTGTTGTGGACGTTACTGCTATAAACCTTGGGGTGCAGGTGCCCCTTCGGATCACTGCATGCATATCTTTGGGGTAAATACCTCATATAGTGCAATTGCTGGGTTTTAGGGTAGCTCTATTTTTCACTTTTGGTTTGTTAGTGGTGTTATTGCTAGGAAAGACCTCTAGACCAAAGCTTCAGCAACGAGCAGTTCTACTCCAGAAGCCAAAGGCTCAGGCTTCCCTCAAATGCTGGATTGCGCCTTAAAGCAGGCAGGAACACTGAACCAACAGGAGGAACCGTGGGTAGTTGAATCCTAAATCCAGTACTTCTCTCCACTATCATTAACTTGTCCTACCCAGCAGCCAGGAAGAGTAAGACCAAGGAGGCATCTAGGGTGGGAAATTTAAGGAGGCGCTCACGCTCATCGTGAGCCAGGCGCGGACTCGGCATCTGCATGGCCTGGGAAGCAGGGACCTTCTTAAATGTCCACAGACTTGTCCTTGTACTCAGCATCCTGTTCTATAATTGCTTGCTAACTTGCCTGCCTCCCTATGCAGACTATAAACAGCATCTGGTACCTCTTTGTATCTCTTAGGGCTGAGGACAAAGTATAGCACACAGAAAGGACACAAAAATGGTAGCATGCTTTGTTAAGTGTGTCAAAAATAAATAAATGAAAGGTCCTACTCCACTGCGGACCCTAGGGATCAGCTCTTCACCTGCGTCTCCTTGACTCCTACCTCTGTCTTGTCAAGTTGAAGGTCATTCAAGGTTTATGCTCCCTGAACATCTCCCAGGAGACATTTCCTCTGTGCCTCTGGAAACCTTTCCTTCCTCACCTTTTTTCTAGTTTGTTATTTTCCCACCCTGTGATCGATTTTGAACAGCTGCTCTTTGAGTCTTGTGAGTTTTCCCTGGGGTCTAAGCCACTGTTAATTCCATTTGGTTAAATTTCTACTTTGGATATTGCATTTTGCATCTCTAGAAATTGCATTTGGTTCTTTTTTTATCTTCTATTTATCTCCTCACTATGTTTGGATTTTCCTTACTTACTTGAACATATGGAACATATTTGTAGAAGAGGTTTCAACGTTCTTGTTCACTAATTTCATCATCTCTTGTTTCTGGACCTCTGTCATCACTGTGTGACATTTCTACCTACTTCTGTGAGAAAATTGAGGCGTGAGTTCACAACTCCATAAACATGCCCACTGCTTCCCTTATTCCTTCTCACCCCTCATAAAACATCACTCCTTCCCACGGCTTTTAAGCCCATCCTTCTCATCTCCTGATGTGCTCTCCTCGAGCCCTTCCTGCTGGTCCTCAACGCTGTAGTGGCTATTCTTCTTTCGGCATAAAGATATTTTACACCTTTCTGTCTTAAACCAAAACCAAACAAAACCTTCCTTGACCGCGGTGTCCCCCTCTCTCTACTACCTTGTGATCCAGCTTCCCTACCCACACAGGGGTCTGCAGAGAACAGACTTCCCTCTCCTCACACAGCAACGGCCCTTGCTACTGGCTTGGCCTTCACGTGCTATAACCGTGTTTCTGCCCCTGCCCCATTCTGTGCAAGCACTTCGGCAGAAGTCAGCAAGTTTCTTAAATTCAGCCTATGGTTTGGGGTTCTTATCTTGGTAGGTTTAGGGACGGTCACTCCTTTGTCTAAAATTCCATCTTTTCTTGGCCTCATCCTATTTTCCCTCCCTTTGCTCAGGTCCAATTTTTCTCTGTTTCCTTTATCTTTCACCACTGCTTCCACCATAATGACTTCCACAACTGCAACCCAGACCTTCTGGGGCTGTTCTTTACAGGTGATCCACAGACCCTAGCCTTTATATTTAAAAACTGAATTAATAGTTTACCCTCAAAATTCACCTTCGACTGTCCTTTCAGTTGCTCAGAATGGGGATTCATTGCAGTGGTTGCTGCGATGTGCCACCCAGATTCTCCTTCATGACTGAAAGAGGTGCTTCCTTCCCTGTGGAAGTGTTGGTGGTGGGCAGCTCCATGAGGCCTCTTCGGAGAGGCTGGAGTTGAAGAGGACCGCCTTGCTGAAGGTTGTGCTGCTCTTTTGGGGCAGTGTTCATTCAGTGAAGGACTGACACAGAAATATAAAATTCCAGCCTCTCCTCAAACTGAGGCTACTCAGAGGCCATCTCAGTGTCAGAGCTCTTCGTGGTGTTGACTGAGGACTTCTTGAGACTGCATCTAACCCCAGCTTCCGTCTCTGCAAAACCTGGTTTTTTCCTTCTCCTCTCCTCCACTCCCATTTCCACCCTTCCTCTCCCTTTCCACAGGTGTTAATGCCAAGAGCACCTCCTCATAAAACTCATGTACATGAATCAATCCTGAGTCTATTTTGTGGGAACACAACCTGTGATAGCCATCCTAGATATCTCAATTTCATTGATTCCCCCAGCCAATAAAATACTAACTGATACAGATACCAAGCTTTGTAGTATCTACAAGTGTGCTTTTTTCCTCAATAAATCTGTTTTCTGCTCTGAAGTTTGTTTTATCCAGCCACTCCCTCTGACAGAACTTTACTTCAGACGCTTGTATTCGTCTCAACAGTACTACTCCTGTAGCCTCCTAGCTAGTCCCTTTGCCTCTGGTCTGATCCTCCTCCAGTTCATCATTTAAGACTGCTCCCCATGATGGAAACGTGATCTAGCTAGGCATTCACTTCATGAGAATCTCCAGCGGCTCCCCATGGCTGGCATTCGTTTGTTCAGTCGGCCACCATTTACTAAATGTCCACCACGTGCCAGGCACTGTAATTCCGGCCACACAAAGTTGAAGGATATGAACAGAGTCCCTGCGCTCACGGAGCTGCTGGTAGAGGACCCACATAAATGAACGTATGTGTAGTAGACAAGCAGAAGTACAGTGGGCTTGCAATGTGGTCAAGGAGGAAGACATGGACCAAACCCTTGATCATGTAGGTGAACCCAAAGAACATCTGTGATAAGCTCCACAGAAGAGACTCATGGTGGTATAAGCACTTACGAGAGAAGTTCCCCTCATCACAGAAGCCAGAAAGAAGTTTCCCAAAGAAGTGTCTTTTCAGGTAAAATGGAAGTGCTTTAGCTTGGAACACAAAACTCTTTACATTCTGACCCTGACCTCCTTCTATCTGCCAGTTCTTCCCAGACCACCTATGGCAATCCATTCACTCCCCACTCACACCGCAGGGAAAACTGTGTGCTTCTGCTGTCCTACCTCAGGTGCCTTTGTGACATTCACTTTGTTGTAATTCCTCTCCCACTGGCACCACTGCCTTCGTAATCGAGCCGTCTCCTAATCATCCTCTAGAAACAAATACAATCATTACTTTCTCTAGGAAACATTTCCTAATTGCTCAGCGTGACTTGATGTTGTTCCTTACCAATATTCTTTGCCCATATTTGTATCCTTTTCAAGTTTACCATGATACTAAATGCTATCTGTTTAAGTTTCTTGAGAAAAGGATCATGTTGGAGGGTATATTCTCTGTCCTCATGTGGTAGGTGACACATAACAGATAACATTTGTGACTGCGTAAATAAAACGAATGCATGAATGGAATTTGCAAACATATATGACCCCAGTTGTCCCTTTGGAAACTTAATCTAAAAGTTTAGCACTAAATTAGCTACACAGCGAGTATGATAAATAAAACACTTTTAAAGTAAGCAAGCTTCAGTCTTCCTTCCAGCTTTTGAAAAGCGATTGTGTACTCTTTGATTCAGGCAGTGAAAACCAGAGGAGCCATCCGTTTTCCAGTCTAATGGTTTTGGCCACCTCATCTGTTGGTTTTCGATGATCCTTCCCATTTCCACGCGATGGATCAGTCAGCAGTGAATCCGGGGATTTACTACCAGCGAGTAGAGGTTCAAATACCGTATTGATGCTTCTGTGTTTTCTAGAGCACAGCTCGATGGGATCCCAGCTGCCACGTTCCATCCACCAAATGATGTTGATTTCAAGGAATAAAGGGAGGATAACCTAAGTACCATTTGGTTCTTAGCTGGAAAAGGACTGAGAATAAACAGGCCTTTCTAGATTAAATTGTCCAAATAATGTAAGTAAATCACTGAATTTATGTGAAATTCACTCCAGAACTTGAAGAAACTTAAGGTGACATTCTTTCCTTTTTTATCTTTAAGATTTTTAATTTATTTATTTGACAGAGAGAGACAGCAAGGGAGGGAGCGCAAGCAGGGGGAGTGGGAGAGGAGAACAGGCTTCCCATGGAGCCGGGAGCCCGATGCGGGGCTCGATCCCAGGACCTGGCGATCATGACCTGAGCCGAAGGCAGACGCTTCACGACTGAGCCACCCGGGTTCCCCTCAGGGTGACATTCTAAAACCATAACCATCCTCCAAAAAGCATGACCAACAGCTCCACAGCAGAAAGCGGTCGTCCCTCTACAGGACAGTTCCCAACAAGGGACTGAAGAGTTGTCTCAATTCCATATTGAGCAAGGACACAGAATCTCTGATAAAGGGACACTCTGGAGAAGTGAGCAAGCATAACCTCCTGAGAGGAGAGTAGCCTGTTTTCTGCCAGGAAAACCTTGGCTCACTCAATTATTTAAACTTTGCTTTTCTGGATGGTAAACCGAAGTGCAGAGTAGGAATAACCCAAGGACATATTTTAATAAAAGTTCTCCCCTGGATTTTAATAGTTCTAAATTTTAACAATTAATAAAATAAACGGCATTTTTGGAGCTTAGGGAAAGTGTCCACAAGTAGAAAAAATCACCCAAACCCTCACTTTATCCACCTTGAGTTTTATCTTATCAAAACACATATCGGATCATGCCTCTTCCCGGATTAAATTTTTAGTAGTTTTTCATTGTTTTAGTAGTTTTTCGTAAGAAAAAAAGGGAAAATAGGAACGGAAGTACTCTTCATGAAATACGAGCATATCTACGTGCCATTTCCTTTAGCCTTCAGAAGCCCATGGTGAGGCTAATGCTGGGACGCTATTCCCACTGTACAGAGGGGTAAACGAAGGCACAGTGATGATAAAATACTCGCCCTTATTCCCACGGCCAATAAGAAGAGGAGGAACATGAGTTGAACACAGGAGTGATTGCAGTACACATTTTTGGTATTTGTAATACAGTGGCCTTTCGGAACAGGTGTGTAGCCCCCTTAGCCCAACGCCACACGACGAAGTGTACTACGAGGTGAGGGTGGGGCTTCGTGCCACCCTTCCTCCCTAGAGCATTTCCTTCTGAAAATTCAGTGTCGCAGACTTAGTTAGCAGCAGGCATCGGGCAATGTTGTGCTTCCAGAGCTGACTGGTAACCCACTGGGGTAATTCGTCTCTCTAGAGAAGCAGAAGAACGGGCATGCTGGACTGTTCTGCCCGGTCATGAGGGGGACTCTGTGTGGAGGGAGGTAATGGTCCAGGGAAAGATTTCATCTTGCATTTAAAAAAGCATGAAGAAAAGCCACACTTTCTAATGTTTAGATTTGCCATCATCATGTGATGCTTACAGCTGTCACGGCCGTCTTGGCACCATGGGGTTAGTCATCCTAAAAAGATATGCCAGCGCCAGTGTTCTGAGGAAAACATGGCGGCGCTGTAGGAAGGACCCAGGTCCTTGATGATAGAGTCAAGCTGATAAATTTACCAACTTAGCCCTGTTTTAACTTTAGATTTCTACTTCCTTATGTGTAAAGCATTTTGGAATTGGGCTTTTGTTACCTCCACCCGGAACGTCCAAACTGACAAAACTCTTGATTTGCCTCCTTGCAGATACTGGTCTCTCTTCACTAGTGTCTGTGTAGACGTGTGTGTGTGTGTATCAAAGGGACAATGAAGGAAGGAGAAACGTGTTTCTATCCACCAAGAATCAAGCTTCCTATCAAAATCCTTAGAAAGTTAATAGAATCAAAGATTTATAAATCTATAGAGAAAAATTTCAGATGAGTTTTGAAGACCAGAAATTCGAAACAGAGAAAGGACAAGTACTATTTAGTAGAATGGAAATATCTTCCATATGAAGTGTGTATGCGTAATGTCCCTCCTCTTCTACAGGTTTCATTTTTATTAACTATTAGAAGACCAAAAAACCTTGAACTAAGAAGTTATTGGGCAGTTTTCTTTCAGGGTTAGTTTTAGGGAAAAATTCAAGGGCAGTAGGAACTTCCAAGCACAAGCACCTTCATATAG
This sequence comes from Lontra canadensis, assembly GCF_010015895.1. NCBI lineage: Eukaryota > Metazoa > Chordata > Mammalia > Carnivora > Mustelidae > Lontra > Lontra canadensis. The sequence continues at coordinate 22,469,850 of NW_022631018.1, read as the reverse complement.
CATTTCCTTTCATGCTCAAAGTCAACTTACATCTCCACTAGCACAGAAAATGCAAATAAAATATATCAGAACTAGAGACACCCCAGACTAGACATTTGTTGCTTGTCTCCTCAGAATTCCCACTGTCTCTGATTCCCATTTACAGATTCATGTATTTCCAAGGAAACTGAATCCTGTCTCTGTGCCAGATTTGGAGCATGTACGCCCTACATCCAGGCAGTAAATACATTTCATCCTCCAGGCCATTGTGATGATGAAAGTGGTTGGTTTGCTATCTGAGCGGCTTCAACTCTGGTAACTTTCAGAATGATTGTTGGCTTTCCAGTGCAAACACGCTCTCTTTCCTGTTCCATGAGGTACCATGGAGCTCTGAGACTGTTGGCCATCATCTTGGAACCAACCTCAGGGTGAAGTTGATATCAAAACTGGGTCCTTGGTGACATTGCTGAGCATTAAATTAAAACTTATCTGGAGCTAGGTCAATTCTGGAATTTTCCATTTCATGATCCAATACATTTCCTTTATTTTGAAGCCAATCTTAATTTTTTTTCCAACCTAAAGCCTCCTAAATGATGGAATCTGTTGGAATTACCTGGTGTTTTCTTCTCAATTTACAAAGAGCATTGAGAAAATGAGGCCCACAGAGGGGAAATACGACCTATCTGAGGGCAAATAGGTGCACAGCTGTGATTTGGTACTAGAAGAGAGACTTCCTGTCTTCTGGTCTGTTTTTTTCTCAAAAACTTCTTGGCCCTCAAAACTATATAGATTGATGTTATTTTTTAGCTAAACTAGGATGCCTGGCAGCCTTTCACTAACAAAACTAGTGACAGATCTAGTCCTATCTGTGGCTACGTAGACTCTTTGGATAGGTAGCTTTAAGAAGTTTTTGAGTCTGTGGAATGAAATCAAAACAGGTCACACTGCTTCTCTAATCTCTTCTCAAACCACCTTGTTATTTGCTTTTCCGAGTGTCTCCCTCGTGACGCTAGACACAAGGCATGGGGCGAGCTCCTCAGACTGTTTCCATAGCAACCAGCAGGCGTACACAACATTCTGCTGAAACACAGGGTTTAGGAATAGGTAGAGTCCCAGATCTGATTTCCCCCCAATTGCACACATTTTTCCTTACATGTATACATCTGTGTGTGGATGTACATGTGTATACGTGTGTCGATGTGAGTGGTAGGCATCAAAGATTATAACCGGAGCATGTCTGTGACTAACCCTTACTCACCCTCTCTCTCCCTTCCTCTTCCCGTCCTCGCTCTCTCTGGTGCATCACTTTACCAAGGGCGTGATATTTTCAAGTCCCGCCCCCTGCCCCGAGACATGTCATCATTATTTGAAAGGAGAATGTGTCTGTTTGAGCCAAGCATGTGTCATGTATAGTGGTTGCTATGGAAATACCTGAAAAAGAGATCTCAAAGTAAAAAACAATATTCTGTCTAAGCAAGGAATATGGAATGAGTTACTTTCTGAAGCAATGTCATACGTGTCACTGAAGTGTACACCTGAAAGCTTGGATTTTCTAACCAAAAGCTTGGATTCTGTAACCAAGCCAGCAGAAGGCACTGTATTTCCTGCAGCTCCAAAGAGGAGTCTGAGACCTGCTTCTTTCACAAGAAAGTATCTCCCCCAGGGAGTCCCCAGGGGACTTACTGTTCCCTATCTTATTCTCAGAAAAAGAATAATCTCCCCCATTTCCCCTAAGCACTTAAATATAAGCTATTCTTTTTATTTTTACTTTTTTCGTGACTTCAACAATGTTTGCGCTAACCCTGGAGAGCAGGACACGGACAGGGAGGCTACATGGGAAGCTCCTGTTAACACCTGCCCGAAGAGAGAAGGAAGGGCGTGGGGCTGTGGCATTAACGGCAGCTTCGTTTCTTGAAAAACTCATTCTCAAGTAAATGGGGAAACGGTTAACATTTTAAAAAATTTCTGTTGTTGATTACACAGCTTTTTGTTATTCTCGGTTCTCTTCTGTATTTTTCAATGTGGAAAATAGTCTGTAGACACAAATAAAAGGAATTCTGACCAGACCTCAGACTCAGGCGTATGAGTGGTGAGGTGAAGGGGAGAGAAGGGGTCAGTGAGTTTGGTCCATTCTTGCGGGACATTTGGTAGGAAAGGGGACAAGAAAGATGGACGGGCAGAAGGGTCGGGGCTGAGTCCTGTGCTCGGGAAAGACATGAGCGTATTTAAGCACTAGTAGCAAGGAGCTCATTGAGAGGGACGGTCTGAATGTGCAAGAGACAGAAGAGAAATTGTCCTAACAAGGTAAAAGCTGAAGGGCCTAGGGCAAGAGAGAGGGCGGGACTGGAGGGAGTTAGGGCACACAGGAGGCCAGGTCAGACGCTGATGTGAGGAAGTTCAGAGTCTCCGAGGTGCAAAGCGAAGGGTGCTTTCTTTGATGGTTTTTTGCGGCAAACACACAATCACACACACATGCAACTTCACAGGGGTCAGAAGTCGTCGTGGTAGCTCCTCATTGCTAAGCTTAGATCAAAGGCCGTCTCCCTGCTGCAGCTGCTTCTCCTGACTCTGCTGGCCCTGGGGATGCTAGCGGCTGCCATGTCCTGCCCTTTCGTTGCCTATAGAGCCAAGCTCCTCCCTCCCCCACCTCTATAGCCTCTGTTTTGGTTCAGGGCATCACTGTCCTTCACGTAGATTATTTAAACTAGGTTTCCTAACTGACCCTCCTATTCCCAGCCCAGCTGGCAGAGGGAAACAAGAATTCTACTGCGGAAACACAATGCTATTAAAAGAATTCCTGTGGCTAAAACCCCTGCTTAGCTTTCTTCGAGATGAAAGTCAGCCTCCTACAGCCAGCCTACAAGATGCTTCATAAGCTGGACGGAGCCTGCCTCTCTCATCTCTCCCCAAGCATACTCTTTCCCAGAATCATGTGGAAATGCTACACCTCAAATTTCCCCATGTCCCCTTTTGTCTGTGGGCTTCTGCACTTGTCCCCTGTCCTGGTCACTTCTTCCCACTTCCTAACCTTCACCCAGATAAGCCAGGTCTCCTCTTAGACGGCTTTCTTCCACAAGGCTCTTCTGATCCCCAGGACTAGAGTGGTTGCCTCCTGAGAGGGCACCACACCCATCCTGTCTCTGTCCCTGGTCTCTGTCCCTGTCATCGGTCTCGGTCTCACTCTGGATTTACATACCTACACTAAGGCTACATCTGTGCCGCGTTTGCCCCTGTGTACCTAATATCTTGCTCAGCATCTGGCTTATGATAAACTTTTAGAAAATTATTTGTCAGCTAAATGAATAACAGAATGAGTCATTCTTTTTCAGAATGTGAAATTGTCACTCGGGATGATCAAGGTCTTTGCCCAAAGTCCCTTGCCAAGTAAATAAACAGTAAATCAGAGTCTTGGGGCCTCCTGCCTGCCCTTCCCCTCTGCTCTTCTCTTACGGGCATAATCTCTTGCCTTAGAAGATTCCTTCCACACGGCCAGCCGTCTACACGATGATGATTAACACACGCATATTCTCAGCCCACAGCTCTTCTCAAGTCTCCAAAGTCACATCCAGACCAGAAATGGTCAACATTTCTTGGGGATTTCGAGCTTAACATCATCGGACTAACTTAGTCTCTTTTAAAGCCTCACTGAAAGTCTGATTGGCCCGACATGGAGCGGGGGCTGTTCTTGTTCTCAAGCAGTGATTATGGCTACGTGAACAAAGAAGGATGAGAACACAGAGAGAAATGACCCAACACTGGCAGGAGGGTCAGAGGAGACCTCCTAGAGCAGTTATATGGAAGAGAAAGATGTGTAACAGAATTCTCAACATTATCCCTCCATCTTTGGACTCAGGCAGTAAGTTGGTCCATTTAGAGCTCCGCCCCCCTCCTTGGCTGGAAGACGTCCTGACTTTGAGCTGAACATCTGACCTTCCAGCACCAACTCCTCCATGAGAGCCGTCCCATCACCCAGTCGTGGATCCCAGCTCAGCCCCTCTGCCACAAGTCCTGACTCCAAAACCCTGCGGGACACTAAAATACAAGATCGTGGCTTGAAAATAGAGTGCGTCTGCTGTGGATGGTTGTTTTGGCTTAATTAGGACTTGCTGTTTCCTGAATTCCTATAATTTCGTTTGATGAATTGTGTTGGTGACTTGTTCTGCAGTCTTTGAACATGTGGCAATTATCAGGGGAAACAACGGCCTCTTTCCCCATTGAAAAGCATCTTTTGGTGCATAAAAAAGGGCAAATATGTTTTATTGTGTGTGTGTTTTGATTTTTCTTTTCTTTTCTTTTTTATTATTCTCACTTTCTTTCTTTCTTTTTTTTTTTCTGTCCATAAAAGGACAAATGCCATGGTTGACCTTTGCTTCTCCATAGGAAGGGCCTGGCTGCAGTATACACTTACCACATTCGAATCAACACACCCCACTGTGCATCTGTGCGTGCACAGCATGGCGTGACTTATGAAATGAGCGGAACTGTCTTCACTCTTTCAGGGGTTCCCAAACCAGTTCAGGAGACAGATCCACTGATAAGTAAGTACGACACCAGACAGACCAAGTTAAGAGCCTGACAGATAATTACCCCTTCCATTTGTTCATCCTGGTCCAGTTAACAAAGAAACCCCAGTACGTTACCTCATTTGAACCTCACACGAGCTCCCTGAGACAGTGGCATCCTTGTCATTTTAGAGTCCTAGATAACCACGGCTCAGAGAGATTAAATGTCTCGCCCACGTTCCCACAGCCAGTAATTGGCATATGGGTCTCGTAGATCCCGTTTCTAGTATGAGAGAAGGACGGGGCAGGAAGAGAAGAGTTGAAACAGAAGCAATATTAGGAAGCCCATGGAAGACGTATGATCTCAGTCTAGCCTCTGCTTTCTGGAACAGAAATGAAAAGGAAAGGAATTCCAGAGAGAGGAGAAATCTAGAAGCATGGAAATCTGTGAGGTGGGTGGTAGCTTGGGGATCTACGGCCTTCCAGTTGGTATCACCATAATTGATGGAACAAATTTAAATCGAGCACCATAGTCCATACCATACTTCTACATAATTCAGAAGAAAACTTCTTACCTTCAAGGATTATGCAGTATTCAGGGGAACAGAAACATAAACCAGTGAGATTAACACAAGAGAATACTTGAATTCAGTGGCCCTACTGTGAGAGACACGAGTAAGTACTATAGGCGTAGGGCTTTTCTTTCTACTGGTTTATATTTTATCTTGTGGCTGTATGGATCAGCCGCAGGAAAAGTGGTTGTAAGAGTGTGAGAGATTAAGCTGCTCCAAAGAAATCAGTGTTTCAGGGAGATATTAGACATTAAGTCAGGCTTGGAGAATGAGAGCTATTTAAAAACTCTGAGTCAGCCAGGGCTGTCACGCTCTGCGCCCAGCAAGCGTTCTCGGGGTGCGTGCGGGGGCGAGCCCTGCTGCCTAGCGATGCTCACTGGGCCTGAAGAGAGACTGGCGCATTGGAGGAGAACGAGGTGAGCCATCGGTGTGGGGTGCAGAGCTGTGCTGACTCAGGCCCGTTGAAACAAACTAACCCCCGGAAGCCAGAGAAACTGGAGGAAGATGGTCTCCAGAGGCCAGGCGGGCAGACGTGTGGCAACGGAGCATCGACAGCGTCTGTGTGTTCCTGGCAGGTTGCTGGCACACGTGGAAACACAATTCACTCAATCCTCACACCGGCTTTCTCAAGCCGCTCAGACAGGTCTCATGAATGCATTTTATAGGTAGTAAACACTTTCAAGGGAGTTACGTAACCTCCTCGAAGTTACCTTCTCTAGCTGCTGCAGGGCAGGTCTATCTGGTCTCCAAACCCAGAGCCAGTGTGTATTAACAGAATAAGCATTTTATAATAGCTTTTATCCTAGTCTGTTAGCTTATTAGCGTGCAGAGAGTCGTGTTCAAGGTCACAAGGCTTGGGGAAATTATAAAGAGTGTTGTGGTCAGATCTGGGAGACTGTATGTTGTATGTATGTATGTACATGGGGGGGCAGTATCTAGGGGATATATTTAGTTAAAAAGGACACTTTATTTCTCTTTTAAATGTAAGATGAGAAAAGTCCATTTGTGCTCCGGTGGGAAGGATAGTAAAGGATTTGTGATAAGAGGGAGAGAGAAGGCGAAGGAGACAACTTCTGGCCAAGATCAAGGGTGGGTCCCAGAGGAGATCCTTGCATCCCAGAGGAGGGAACACGCTGGTGACAGGGGAGATGTGGGGACCTCATAGTGACCCTTCCAGTGTCTGCCTTTAGCTAGATTTTGTGATTATTGTTGCCTTTTCTCTGTTTGCCACCACTTAACCTTTTTGTTCTGTTTTTACAGCTTTATTGAGGTATACACTTGACCTACAACAAATTGTACCTACTTAAAACACACAGTTTGATAAATTTTGACTTGTACATAGACCCCTGAAACCGTCACCACAAGCAAGACAAAGAACAGAATCAATGACTTATCTGCTATCAACCATCTGAGATTTCTGTGTCCCTGGGTGATTGCTCCTCCCAGTTCCCCACCCCACACCGCAGCCTACTTAGGCAAATGCTGATGTATTTTCTGTCTCTGTACATTTGTTTGCATTTTCTAGATGTTTATATAGATGGACATATTATGGATATATATATGGACATATATAGATGAATATATTATGGTCATATTACATGTGCTATTTTTTCATCTTTGGCTGCACTTACTTTCACCATCAAGCATGACTACTCGAAGTCCATCCACTGCGTGAATCAGGTCATTCCTTTTCAGTGCTGAATAGTATTCTATCTCATGGAGGTACCCCTGATAGTTCACGCACTGGCCTGCTAAGTGACATGGCCTGCTTTCCAGTCTGAGGCTATTACAAGTAAGGATGCTCTTAATACACTCATGCAGCAGGGTTTTCTGGGTGTATGTTCTTATTTCTCTTGGGTAAGTGCCTGAGAGTGGGACGGCTGGAACAGCCATTTTACTTTTTACCTACTCATGATACTGGTGATTTTTTTCCCCCAAAGTGCTTATACCATTTTAGACTCCATCAACCATGTTCCCATTCTCCTTCCACGTGAACACATACAAAGGACAGTCTTTCAAAAATTGTAGCCATTCTCGCAGATGTGCAAGGGATGTCACTGTGGCTTCCATTTGTAAGTCCCAAAACTCACCGTATTGAACGTCTTTCATGTGCTTATTTTCCATCCGTATATCTTTTATGGTGAAATTTTGTGTAGGTCTTTCCCCCATGGTGTTTATTTTCCTTATTATTGGGTTTTGAGAATTCTTAATATATTCTGAATACAAAACCATAATCAGATATTTCATTTGCAAATATTTTCCCTCTGATTGTACCTTGTCTTTTTATTTTCTTAACAATGTCTTCCACAGAATAAAATTTCTCACTTTTATGAAGTCCAAATTAGCAATTACTTTCTTTTATGAATTAGTTATTGGTGTCATATCTAAGAAATATTTGTCTAACTCAAGTTCACAAAGATTTTCTCTTGTTTTCTAATAGAAGATTTAATAGACTTAGTTTTACATTTAGGTCTATAATCCACATTTTTTTTAAACATTATTTTTTCAGTGTTCCAAGATTCATTGTTTATGCAGCACAGTTAATTTCTGTATATGCTATGGGATTTGGATCTAAGTTTCTATTTTTTTTTTTACATTTGGATAATTACTTGTGCCAGGACCATTTACATTAAAGACTACCTTTCCATTAAATTACCTTTGAAATTTTGTCAAAAATCAGTTTCCCACACATAGCCTTCCCTGTTATTCTGGACTCTGCTTCATTGATCTATTTGTCTCTCTTCTCATCAATATTACCTTGACAACTTTAACTTTACAATAAACCTTAAAATCAAGCAGTATAAGTTTTCTTTGTCCAAAGTTGTATGGACTATTCTAGGTCCTATGAACTTTCATATATATTTCAGAATCAGCTTGATAATTTCTGTAAAAAGGATCTCCAAGATTACTGGGATCCTATGGAATCTACACCTCAATTTGAGAATAATTGGCATCTTTTCAAAACTTTATTTGGAACAATTATAGATTCCCAGGAAGCTACAAAGGTAATACAGAAAGTCTTTAAAGCGTCCTTCAGCCTTTTTACTCCAATGACCACATAATTGTAGTACAACATCCAAATCATGGATTTAATGTTGGCGCAATAAGTATGTGTAGTTCTGTCCTATTATATCTTACGTAGGTTTATGTAGCTGTCACCACAACCAAAATACAAAATTAGTCCCTCACCACAAAGATCTCCCTCATGCTACTCTTTTGTAGGCAGATCCACTCAAATTCCCTACCACCTCTGGCCTCTGGAAACCACTCATCTATTTTCAAACTCTGTAAAATTTTTGTTCTGAAAGCATTACACAGATGAATTAATACTGTAAGTGACTTGTCACATGGGTGTTATACCCACCTAATAAATCATTGAACGCTACATCAAAAACTTAGGATGTACTATATGCTGGATAACTGAACCTAATAAAAATTTTTTAAAAAATATTGTATGAGAATTTTTAAGATTTCAAGCAGTTTTATGTTTATAGCACATTGGAGAGAGAGGTTCAGAGATTTCCCATATAGCCTGTGCCCCCACACACATAGCCTTCCCTGTTACCCACACCCATCACCAGAATGGTACCATTTTTGTGAAAGCGGAACCCATGCTGACACATCAGAATCACCCAGAGTCAGTAGTTCATCTGAAAGTCCACTGTTGGTGTTGTATGAACCATGGGTTTGGACAAATGTATAATGACATGTATTCACGATAATATCACGTGGAGTATTTTCACAGTCCTAAAAATCATCCGTTCTTCCTGTTCATCTCCCTACTTCACTCCTTTTGCTTCTGGAAACTACTACTGTCTTTATTGTGTCCATAGTTTTGCCTTTTTCGGAATGTCATGCACTTGGAGTCGTACATTATGTAGCCTTTCAGATTGGCTTCTTACTTAGCAATGTGCTTTCAGGGTTCCTCCATGTCATTTCACAGCTTGACACAGCATTTCTTTTTAGCACTGAATAATCTATTGTCTGGGTGTCCCACAGTTTATCCATTCACCTACAGAAGGGCATCTTTGTTGCTTCCAGGATTGGGTAACTATGAATAAAGCTGCTATAAACCACCATATGCAGGTTTTCTTGTGGACAAAAGTCTTCAACTTTCAGGTAAATAGCAAGTCCTGCAATTGTTGGATCCTATGGTGAGAGTATGTTTAGTTTTGTATGGAACTGTGAAACTGTCCACTTTGCATTCGCACCAGCAATGAATGAAAGTTCCTTCTACTCTGCTTTCTTGCCAGGATTTGGCCTGGTTAGGGTCCCAGATTTTGGCCATTCCAATACATGTGTAGTAGTAGTGTCTCGTTGTCGTTATCATTTGCATTTCCCTCATGACAAATGATGGGCGGCATCTTTTGTGATTACTTGCCATCTCCGTTTATTCTTTCGTGAAGTGTCTATTCAGATCTTTGACCCATTTTATATGTCAAGTTTTAAGGGTTCCTTGTATATTTTGGGTAACAGTCTTATCTGATGTGGCTGATAAAACACTTGGGTTTTGTTTTTCTCTCCCAGTGTGTGTCTTGTCTTCTCATTTTCTTGGTATGTTTCACAGAGCAGAACTTTTTAATTTGAATGAAGTCCAGCTTATCAAGTGTTTCTTTCCTGGATCATGTTTTTCATGTTGTATCTAAAAAGGGATCACCAAGCACAAGGTCATTTAGGTTTTCCTCTATGTTACCTTCTAGTTTTATAGGTTTGCATTTTACATTAGGCCCGATCCATTTTGGGAAGGTGTAAGTTCTGTGTCTACATTCAGTTCTTTCTGCACATGGATGTCCAGGTGTTCCAGTACCATTTGTTGAAAAAAATCACCTTTGTTCCTTTGTCAAAGATCAGTAGGTTATTTTTATGTGACTCTGTTTCTGGACCCTCTATGCTGTCCCTTTGCTCTACGGATGTCTTTTTTTCACCAATACCACCCTGTCTTGTGTAGTGTCGCTTTATATTGGGTCTTGAAGTGGAGTAGTATCTGTTCTCCATTTTCGTTCTCCAATATCGTGTTGAAAACCCTGCATTTGCCTCTCCATATACAAACTTTAGAATCAGTTTGTCAATATCCACAAAACAACTGGCTGGGATTTTTATTGGAATTTCATCCAATCTATACATCACTTTGGAAAGACTTGACGTCTTGACAATATTGAGTCTTCTATACGCAAACATGGAATATTTATTTATTTAGTCTTTTGATTTCATTCATCAGAATTTTGTCATTTTCCTCACATAGATGTTGTATATACTGGTTTGATTTACACCCAAGTATTTCATTTTGGTGGTGTTAAAATACATGTTATTGTTTTTAATTTCAAACTTGACTTGTTCATTGAGGGTGTTTATCAAGTGATTGACTTATTGTATATGAACCTTGTATCTTGCAAGCTTATTATAATTGCTTATACCTTCAGAAGCTTTTTTGTTGATTCAGATTATCTACATGAGGAAATATGACATTTGTAAACAAAGATATTTTTATTTTTTCTTTCCCAATTTGTATATCTTCTATTTCCTTGTCTTGCTTTGTTGTTTGGGCAAGGAATTCCGGTATTTCCAGTACTGTGTTGAGAAAGAGTCGACATCATAGCCTTGCACCTTATCTTAATGGGGAAGCTTTGAATTTGTCACAATTAAGTATGATGCATAGCTATAGATATGCATCATATCTGTAGATAGTTTGAGCAAGTTAAGAAAGTTCCTTCTCTTCTTAGTTTATTGAGTTTTTGTCATGATTGGTGTTGGATTTCATCAAATGCTTTTTCAGAATCTACTAATATGATCATGTGACTTTTTAATTTTAGTCCGTTGATGTGATGGGTTACATTAATTGACTTTTGAATGTGGAACCAGGCTTGCATACCTGGGATACCTCCTTTAACTTTTAACCTCTTCATGTCTTTATATTTAAAGTATTTAAAGTGGATTTCTTATAGGAAGCAAATAGCTGAATCTTGCTTTTTAATACAATCTGACAGCCTCTGCTTCTTTATTTTTTTATTTGAGTAGAGTTGACACACAATAATAATATTAGTTTCAGGTGAGCAACATGGTGATTTTACTTCTGTATACATTATGCTGTGCTTATCACAAATGTAGCTACCATCTATCACCATACAACACAATTACAGTATCATCAACATATTTCCTATGCTGTGCCTTTTATTCTCATGGCGGATTCATTCTGTAACTGGAAGCACATATTTCCCACTCCCGTTCACTGGTTTTGCCCATCCCCCTACATCTCTCCCCGCTGGCAGCCCTCAGTTTGCTCTCTGTATTTTTAGATCTGATTTTGCTTTTTATTAGTTTGTTTATGCATTTGTTTCTTAAATCTCATATATGAGTGAAATCATATGGCATTTGTCCTTCTCACTCTGACTTACTTCACTTAGCATAATACCTTCTAGGTCCCTCCATGTTGTCACAAATAGTACAATCTCATCCTTTTTTGTGGCTGTGTAATCACAGCTTCCTTGTCTGTCTGTCAATAGACAACCTCTGCTTCTTAATCAGTGTCTCTAGCTGATTTGCAGTTAATGCATATTGATATGGTTGGTATTCACTCACACATAATGTTATTTGATTTCCTTTTGTCTCATTAATTTTTTCCCCATTTCTCTCTTTTCCTACCTTCTTTTGGATTAATCTTCCTATAATTCTATTTTACCTCATTTGTTGGCTTATTAGTTATAACTATTTGCTATTTTTTGGTTATAGTATTCACTTATAGTATTCACATTTAAGATGTCAAAGTAAGCTTTCTGGTAATGCTGTATCTCTTCATATAGAGTGTTATGGATGGACGCATCCTCCCAGTTCTCCCTTCCCAGGCTTTGTTGTTTTTATTTCGCCACAATGAATGTAACCACTTCTTGGCCTTTTGGCTAAGATCAAGTGTATTGTGCACAATGAAGATTTTTGTTCGACTGTCTTCACACTTGCATTGTTTCCAAGTAGAAATCTTCTGTCCTTCTTATCTTCTTTTCTCTGCACATCATATGCCTTTCCCCCACTCCCTGGGTGTTTCCACATTTTTCTCTAGATCATTAGTCTGCGGCAATTTGATTATGATACACAGAGAAGATTTCTGCCGGCAGGAAGACCTGATAAGAAGCTGTGCTTCACTGCAGTCCTCCTGTGGCACAGAGGAGGCTACGGTGATCGTGCAGAAATGAAATGAGAATGCCCCCGGCAAGTGTTTGGAGTAAGAGTCGGCACAAGGATAAGAAGAAGGAAAAGAGAAAAAAGAAAATGGGGAAGAATTATTTTTTCTTCTCCAAAACAGAAAAGATTGATGTTAATTTTCTGCTATATAAGAAGTGTGGGCATGAGAAAATAGTGATAAATCAGGATGGATTTTTGTTTTATGTAAAGAATAACTTCAATAATCAGTGTGATAAAAATATGTTAATTAAGAGCTTAGTACCTAAAGCCTTCAAGAAAAAAAATGACTCACTTTCTCAGGTTTGCAAATATTTACCTTCCCAGAGATTGCAGATTACACTAGATTATCCGCTGAACTCTTCTTTCTGAGAATGTATCCATTTATGAAGACAACATATGAAAAATACTTCTTAGGGTAACTAAAGGATCTTGGAAATCAATATAAACTGATATTGCAAGTGAATTTCAAGAGAGTAAGGTCTCAGGTATCCTATTTCACCAATGGGACTTTCATTTTAGCTCCGTCTGTGTGATCTTGAACAAGTCACTTAACCACCAAAACCTTAATGTCTTCAACTATAAAATGAATGTAATAAAATTATTGTTCCTTATCGAAATAAGTGGAGTATTCCAAGATCAGATAGCACAATGCTTGTAAAAATACTGCCAGCTATAAAAGACTAGGCAAATATTAATTCTAATTATTCAGAAATAAATTAATGTAGCCCAAGGGGAAAGTGAAGGTTCATGAATGCACCAAATTTATAGCATGCAATGGATATGTAACAAAAATAAAATAGAAAAGAAATTAAAGCAGAACTAGAAAGGATGGAGTCTGCTGGCTGCTTTAAGGTGGCAACTTATATACCCATTCCACAAATGTAGAGTCTGAATTGCCAATGCTACAGTCACCCATTTCTGGTTAGAATGGAAGCAGGTAAGACAGGAGGAAAACGATTCTCTTTTAAAAATTTGATTTATTCCTATTCCCCAAATCACGAGAGGAGATTGGTTGACTATGCATTCCACATGCCGGTAATAGCAGTTTTTACTCAAACTTAGAAGGAAGTGAAATTTTTCCCCCCGGACCAGCCATACTATTGTGATGAGATGCACTGTATATAAAAGTTTGACCCCTAGTGGATAAATCAGGCATGAAATCTAAGTCATAAACTGAAGGCAAACATTGCGAATGCCAAGGAGTCAGGACGGAGATCCACCAACAGCATTCTTCGTACACTGAAAGAGCTCTTTGGTGAGGCTGATTTCTCTGCAGTTCGTTTTTAGTACTCTCTGCAGAGCCAATATGAAACACGCCCACTCTTAAAGATGCCTTATAGAAGTTTCCCAAATCACAATTTTTTCCAATTCCTCTGGCAGGTTCCTGTGATCATCTACCTACCATCTGACCGTACTGAAGCACGATGTCCACCAGTCAGAAGAACACAGGATTGCAGTGGATAGTAAAGTTTACTCACTCATTTATTTACTTCTTGGCATTCTTCGTGTTCTGTATGTCATATACTGTTCTGTGAACTTCACACAGACTAACTCATTTAATGATTAATCACTTAATCATCCCAGTAACATTTGTTGAACTTATACTGAGTTCTTATGAGACAGCAGACCCTATGCTTGCTTAAAATTATCCTTCCCTCAGCGAAATCAGAATGAACTAGGTGCAATAGACATGTTTACAATGTCTTATAATGATAGGTCTAAAAGCAGTGATTAGGTATTCAGAGGGAAGTACAGAATCGTGGAGGATGGTTATATAATCTTAGGGACAGCTAATGGGGAGGTATCAGGGAGAGCCTCCTGAAGAAGGTGTCACATGAGTACTGAGCCTCAAGCATGAGCCAGTTGGCAGAGCAGGGCCAAGTGTGGGGGATAATGAGCCATAGAGTGGAGTGGGGCTGAGAGGGTGGTGAGGAGGATGTTTGGGGGGTGGACAGGGGGAGAGCAGGAACAAATGCACAGATTGACAAGCAGTATGAGGTGTACAGGAGCCACAGACAGCTATGTTGCTGGAAGATAAAGACTGAGGCAGATGGTGCAAATGGTGGGGCTGAAAATATGGACAGGGTTATGGGAAGGAGCTTAGTCCTTTACCTGTGTGGAAATGGAAGTCTGCTGGAAAACTTTCATCCCAGGAATAAGAGGTAAGACGTCTACTGTATGTAGTTCATATGATTTAGACAGTCTGGTGGCAATAGGAGGTACATGACTGGGAATATACAATGAGTTTGAACATCTGTACTATTAGAATAAATATAAGCGCAACAAAGAACCATATAATCAGTATAAAATATTATCAGTATAGCTTCCTATTATGCACTTAAATATACATTAATAGTGAATCACCTCTACTAGGGAAAGCTTAACTTTTTAAACTCATATTAAACTTCAAAATTTCCTTCTTTGTCGTTTATTTGGAGGAAGCCATGGTTAGGCCCATTTTTCCTTAAAGATTAAAGAGAATGGGAAAGAGTCAGACCTTCTGTCTCCTGGTCTTGTCTTTGCCATCGACAAGCTGTGAGTCTATGGAACAAGACTCAAGTTCTTCAACCACAAAATAAATGGGTTGGGATAGAGGGCTTACATCCCATTTAAACTCGAAGGTTCTTTGAAGTAGTTTCTATTCTTTTTGAACAGTTTCTTAGTCTGCAAAGGGATTTGGAGACACATATATAAGTACCTTTATATATCTTAACTCTTAGTGTTTGTGAGTAGGACAAGTAGTGTGAATATGTATGATAATTAAACCTCACAGATCTGCAACACGAACATTGTAGATTTAAACACACATACGGTACTCATACTAAATAGTACATAATACATTTTTGTATATGCCAGGATACTAAACTAGCTATCCAGAATACTCTTATGTGCCAACACTGTGAGTCAAATCTATATTTTTTAACTTAAAAAAATTGTTTTGAATTCCTTTACTTAGCCTTGGAAGATGCTCTGATTAAATCTATAATTTGGAAGAAGGTGAAAATTTACTAATGGCTTCTGTCAAGAAAAAATTCAAGTATTTATTAACTAAAATTCTATTAACATTTAAATTGTCAATTATAATAATTTCTTAAAATGTTCTATTGAGATAGAAAACAAGTAGTGATTTCTGTAAAATGGCAATGTGGTCAGCAGCATATTTAATTTTTATTATACAAATTTCATACCAGGAAAGAAGTTGCACTTTACTTTGCTGAAACTTGGTAATAATTGCAGGGACTTAATTAAGCCAAAAAATGATTATTCTTCATATTCAGATATAAATAAAGGCTCTTTATGGTCTAGATGTATGATCTGGATTGTTCTGTCTCCTTAAGATATTTATACACAGGAACAAAACCATCTAGGCTGCTCACTTTTCTGGTCTTTGGTTCTGCTACTGGATGTTTTTAGCTCAGCTGATCTATCATCTACCACACAAATCACTGCAAAGGATAAAACAAAGGACAAGCTGTGATGCTGTCCTAAGTTCAGGAATGTGATGCCTTGTCAATAATTCGGTGTCCATGTTCATTTTAGAAAGGGGAAGTCAGCTATTCTATTGCCAATTATGTAGGCCGTCATTTGTTTACAATAAAGACAGAATCATTTATTTCCTCCTCTGGGTATCAACTGAAACTGGGGCGTTTTTCCTTGAATAGCATGGGCAGGTACGGACTGAAACACACATTCTCTCCAGGAGAAAAGAGGACAAATTCCGTGTGAGCGAAGCTGGGTGGGAAACAACCAAATAGCATGGACCCGGGTATATGTGTAGTGTAGGCAGTCATACGCTTGCCAGTGGCTGGCAGAAGATCAAGTGGAAATGCCTTTCTGGAAGAGGGAATGCCTTGTGCAAATGTCAAAGTGTTGCTTCTGAGAGGGGCAATTTTTGTATTGCAGTTGGCAGGGACAGCTACTCATTCAAACTGTTCAAAGGCCCTTCAAAAAGCTTGGTGTATTCTGAACTTGGCAGGAGCTGGCTGGGACTCTGGCATTTATCCCCTTCCAGTCCTTGAAAACTGACATGACGCCTCCCTGTCTCCAGTGTCAGACTGACTGGCCGCTTGGCGTGGTCACTTTTAGGCCACTGTGACAGGAGCAGACCACAGCGGTTTTGTATTCGGTGCAGCCAGACGGCATCTGCAGCTGAAACACAGCAAGGACCAAGAGAGGCCGCCATTAGCTGGAAAGTTCCTGCTGCATCTAACTGCCATGTTCAGTGGTCTCTCGAGTGGGGTGCCTGCTCCCCAACAGTAGAGGTGTTCCAGAAGGGTGCAGGATGAGATTATTAGGATGCTATTTACATGAACTTACATTTAACTTCCATTTTATGTATGTTTTACGATACACAGTATATTCGCACAATTGTGCATGTATTATAAGTAAATACATACATTCCCAGGGGCAGGGAATGTATGTATAAATAGAACATTTTTATTAATAGGGATGCATACTTAAGTAAGTTTGCAAATCATTGGGGTTTTTTTCTCAGGTTAATGTACACATTTCTTGATGAGGACCTTTCTTTGTTTCTGAAAAATTTCCTCAGATTCCAGAGTCCTGTCTTCTGGCCACTCTTAGTTATTGTTAATGATAATTTTTTGCAAAAATACTACCAACATCTATTGGCATTCGATAATTGGTCACTGAATTTTTTAGGTGCTAGCTCTTCAAATATTTAATTTTCAAAAATATAGAGGAAGGTACAATTTACTGGGCACTCTTAACTGAGTTGGATGACATTAGGAATTTGTAGGGAAGTGAAAAATGATTAGGTATTGCAAGATACAGTGTATTCTGGACTCTCTTAAGGGTTTTTATCTTACCGACGTACTATAACTATAAAATCAAGAATAAAATGAGAATGTGTGAGTATGCACAATGTATTTGGATAGTCCTTAGAATAAAAAAGTAAACAGAGTAAATGGTAAAAAACAATCCAAAACAAAGCAAACACCAGATGCATATGAAAACAAAACTCTCAAGAGTAAGTGCTATTATCGCCAGAAATCCAATAAATCTTCCAAGTATTTTTAAAAATTATTAAAACAGAAAGCGTTTTAGTGGAATTCTATTTAGCGACACCATTAGCTCAAATTGGCTCTATCATTGCGTGTCGAATCCTGCTACATTTTGCCCCAAAGATCCCTCTGAGTTACCAGCACGGTGAGGAGAGTTCTACAGTTGACAAATATCCTAATCAATGTCTTTACATAAAATTGGAAAGGGATGGAAAAGGATGTGAAAATAAAACAAATTTAAAAAGAAGTCATCCTAAAACCTCAGCGTGACGCAGGAATCCATTAGAATCCTAGAGGAGAACATATGCAGTAACCTCTTCGATATCAGCCACAGCAACTTCTTTCCAGATAGGTTTCCAAAGGCAAAGGAAACAAAAGTGAAAATGAACTATTGGGACTTCATCAAGATAAAAAGCTTCTGCACAGCTAAGGAAACAGTCAAGAAAACCAAAAGACAACTGACAGAATGGGAGAAGATATTTTCAAATGACATTTACAGATAAAGGGCTAGTATCCAAGATCTATAACGAACTTCTCAAACTTGACACCCAAAAAATAAAGAATCCAGTCAAGAAATGGGCAGAAGACATGAACAGACACTTCTCCAAAGAAGACATACAAATGGCTAACAGACACATGAAAAAGTGTTCATCATCACTAGCCATCAGGGAGATTCAAATCAAAGCCACATTGAGATACCACCTTACACCAGTTAGAATGGCCAAAATTAACAAGACAGGAAACAACAAGAGTTGGAGAGGATGTGGAGAAAGGGGAACCCTCTTACACTGCTGGTGGGAGTGCAAGTTGGTGCAGCCACTTTGGAAAACAGTGTGGAGATTCCTTAAGAAATTAAACATAGAGCTTCCCTATGACCCTGCAATTGCACTATTGGGTATTTACCCTAAAGATACAGATGTAGTGCAAAGAAGGGCCATCTTTGTGTGTGGTCATCCCTGTCATGTTCCTGACCTTATGGGACAAGCTCTCAATTTTTCCCCATTGAATATGATATTTGCTGTGGGATTTTCATAGATGGCTTTGATGATATTGAGGTATATTCCCTCTACCCTTATACTTTGAAGATTTTAATCAAGAAAGGATGCTTTATTTTGTCAAATTCTTTTTCTACATCAATTGAGAGAACCATATGGTTCTGGTCTTTTCCTTTATTAATGTGTTCTATCACATTGATTGATTTGTGAATGTTGAACCACCCTTGCATCCCAGGAATAAATCCCACCTGGTCATGGTGAGTAATCCTTTTAAAGTACTGTTGGGTTCTATTGGCTAGGGTAGCCAATATCCTTGCCAAAATACATTTATTGATTTTCATGTGCTTATTTCCTCTCTATGTGTACAGAGGGTTACGGTGCTTTCAAAGCACATTTAATGTCAAAAATCCATATTTGCCAAACATCCTAAGTGAAATAAGAATATTTGCTTTATATGTATGTAACTCCCCTAAACTCTTCCTTTAAACACAAAGCGCTTCCTTCAGTTAGAGATTCATTTTACACACTGGCTTTTCAGGAGCACAGTGACTGAACGGAAGTACAGAATCAAGATCTTACTGCTTTCCCCCTTTGGCTCTGCTGGTTTGTCACGATTTACCTAGTATTCTCCCTTCATATCCATTATCAAAATTCCTTATCCTCTTTCCTTCTCAATAATATCAATGTGGCAAGTGAAGGCCCATTTTTTTATTCTCCAGCTTGAGATATACAGACCTCATTTTTTTCTCTGTAATTTTCTACATATTTGTCTAGACATTAAAAAAGTCACTTTTCATGCTTGTCTTTGCCAATAAAAACAAGCTAATTCCTTTTCTTTATCTGCATGACCAATGGGCATGTGAGCTTTTTGAAGCCCAATTCTGAGAGTGGACTCTGGTAAATTGAGAACTGTCATTCTTGTGTAGGAATATGAAGATGAAGGTTTTGCCAGGTTCATTAGTGGTGCCATGATCTTGTGCCTTCACAGCTTTGAAAAATAATGCAATTCAAAAGATGAAATCCTGATATGATTAATGTTTCTGATCAGCTATCCTAACGTCTGATCCAGTGTTAGGCATTTGCACATTAAACCAGAGTTTAATCCTCACAAAAAATCTTAAGAGGTGAGTTTAGTCCCAGTCTACTCATGAAGACATAGATTCCCACTAATCATATATGGCAGAATCAAAACTCGTGCTCAGAGCTCTGACTCCAGCTCCAAACTTCCCGTGCATCCTGTCACATTTTCACTTATAAACCACTAGCCCAGGTGGCATTCAGAGGCTTTTCAAAGCCCCTCAGGAAGGGCTTTCTGCTAATCTGTTGATGGGCAAGGTTAACACAGACATTTACTATTCAGCAGCCTCGGCACTGCCTGCGTCAGATGAGGGCCTACCTGTCATAAGCCTTAAATAACTGAATTCCATTTGTCCCTCCTTAGTGCTCTTGTATCACACTGGGAGTGGAACTCACTCACTGCCATTCACAAATGTAACACTCATTCACTTCCACTGCTCAGAAAATATCTGCCTGCCTTAGGGCTTGAAGTTTGAAGGTTAATTTAGGGTCATTGACAGTAGTTATTTAAAGTGGAAACAGCTGTGTTCATTGGCATTATTAAACTTCTTGTACCAACACAGCAGCCCAATAGTGCCCTATTTCTTTTTTAACTTTGTCTACATAACACTGTCTTCTTTTTTTTTTTTTTTTTTTAGATTTTATTTATTTATTTGAAAGACAGAGATCACAAGTAGGCAGAGAGGCAGGCAGAGAGAGAGGAGAAAGCAGGCTTCCTGCTGAGCAGAGAGCCCGATGCGGGGCTCGATCCCAGGACCCTGGGATCATGACCTGAGCCAAAGGCAGAGGCTTTAACCCACTGAGCCACCCAGGCGCCCCTAACACTGTCTTCTTGAGAGTGTTCATGTAATTCTATACCTTTCTCCAAAACTAACTGAATAGAAAGAAGAGTTGGGAGAAAAATGATCTTTTATTTAGCATAAATGTCAAATGACTTTGGTACGGGTACACTCACTACTTCTGCTATCCACTCCTTCTAGGCTATGGTGGTTATAAGCTCTGTTGGCAATCAGGAGAGATAGGAAGTAGGTGGAAAGTAAGTCACCACCACCATCTTGGGTGTTCCGGCCGCTATGGCGACACTCTGGCACAACTTCTCCTGCTTGCATGCCTCCCACTATTCTTGTCTCTGTCAATAAATATTTTAAATGCATCCTTTTCTGAGAACTTCCTAAACATGACCTATGCTCATAGTCACTGTGAACATGAATTTCATCAGATCATAAATATTAATTCACCTCCTCGAAGCCTGGGCACTCAGCTGCTAAGCCACCCAGAAAGCCTCAATCATGACCTCTCATGATGCTCTATCTGCTTGTGTGTCTCTATGCTTTATGGACACAAGAACAGAGTATGTGTTGTCTATTCCCCTTGTTCAGGCAGCGAGACATGAATAACTACAGCCCTGTCATGTCATAGAGATAAAATAAGCAGCCTGAAGTCTGGCACCCAAGCTCCCACAGGAGCACCTGTGGTGGTGTGGTAGGTGATGGTGGAGGGTGGAACAGGCAGGAGAGAACCAAAGAGAGGTGTGTGTGTGTGATGTCAGGTAATGAAAGACGTGCATTTATTGGCTCAAAGCCTGAGGGATATCACCTTTCTGTACACAACAAAGAACCAAAACACTTCATGAACTTGCCCAAATACACTGTAGTGAATTTTTTAAGATTCACAGATGTGTTCCTGAGAATGGAAAGTTTAAGACGCGCGCTTTCCTGATGGATGAAGAATTTAAATGGTGGCAGGAGAGAGAGAGCGCCTGAATTTTCTGACCTCCCTGGCTGGCATGGCAACAGGGAGACTAAGTTGCTCCTAGGTGGGGGCACAGCCAGATGCTGGCAGCTCAGACAAGAAGTCTTTTCCTCCAGTGATCCGGGGAAAGAGTCCCACGCATGTAAGCTCTGTAGGGCCTCCCTGGAGACCCCATTCCCTGCCTCTAATGTCTTCTGAGCAGAGCACATGAGCCCCATCCAGCTGCTCTCCTGGAGCCTCATTGCCTTGGATTCACCTGCTGCATTTCGTGTTCCAGGGCTTCTGCAACAAAGTACCACAAAATGGGTGGCTTAAATGACAGGAGTTTGACGTCCTGTAGCTCTGGAGGCTACAAGTCTGAGATCAAGGTGTTGATGGGGATTTTCCCTTCTTAGGGCTGTGAGAGAAGCTTTGTTCCAACCTCTGTCCTTGGTTTGTCAATAACCATCTTCTCCCTATTTCCTTGTTTCTTCACCTTGTCTTCAATGTGTCTTTCCATCCAAATTCCACTCCACTCCTGGCTTTTTTTTTTTTTTTAAAGATTTTGCTTATTTATTTGACAGAGAGGGAGAGATAGTGAGAGAGAGCACAATCAGGCAGAGAGGGAGAAGCAGGCTCTCTGCTGAGCCACAAGCCCAATGTGGGGCTCGATCCTAGCACCCTGGGTTCATGACCTGAGGTGAGGGCAGCCACTTAACCCACTGAGCCTCCCAGACACCCTCAACTTTCCCCTTTTTATAAAGACACCAGAAGTATTAGATTAAGGCTTAAATTAATGACTTCATTTTAACCTGATTATCTCTGTAAAGACTCTGACTCCAAATAAGGTTGCATTCTAAGGTCCTGGGAGTTCAGACTCCAACATATTCTTTTTTTTCAGGGACACAATTCAATCCATAACGCCAACTAAGCAATATTTTCTTGTTTCCTTACACTTCCCTCCACTATTTTTACCTGGTAGTGTGCTTCTCTCCTCCTACTGTCACCCAAAATATAAGAATGCATATAAGGAAAATCAGATGCTTAATTTTAACAAAAGTGTTGCTGATATTTGTTATGGTCCACAAAACATGGAGGACATAGGGAGATGGAGAGGAGAAGGGAGTTGAGGGAAATTGGAAGGGGAGATGAACCACAAGGGACTACAGACTCTGAAAAACAAACTTGCAGCCTTCCCGTTGAGATCAGGAACATGACAAGGATGCCCACTCTCACCACTCTTGTTCAACATAGTATTAGAAGTCCTAGCAACAGCAATCAGACAACAAAGAGAAATAAAAGGTATCCAAATTCTTTTTTTTAAAAAGATTTTACTTATTTATTTGTCAGAGACAGAGGGAGAGAGAGCAAGCAAGCACAGGCAGACAGAGAGGCAGGCAGAGGCAGAGGGAGAAGCAGGCTCCCTGCCGAGCAAGGAGCCCGATGTGGGACTCGATCCCAGGATGCTGGGATCATGACCTGAGCCGAAGGCAGCCGCTTAACCAACTGAGCCACTCAGGCGTCCCAAAGGTATCCAAATTCTAAATGTAGAAGTCAAACTCTTTCTCTTCGCAGATGACATGATTCTTTATATGGAAAACCCAAAAGACTCCACCCCCAAACTACTAGAACTCATAAAACAATTCAGCAACATGGCAGGATACAAAGTCAATGTACAGAAATCAGTGGCTTTCTTACACGCTAACAAAGAAAATGCAGAAAGGGAAATTAGAGAATCGATTCCATTTACTATAGCACCAAGAACCATAAGATACCTGGGAACAAACCTAACCAAAGAGGTAATGGATCTGTACTCGAGGAACTACAGAACACTCATGAAAGAAAATGAAGAAGACACAAAAAGATGGAAGACCATTCCATGCCCATAGATTGGAAAAATAGACATTGTTAAAATGTCTATACTGCCTAGAGCGATCTATACTTTTAATGCCATTCCGATCAAAATCCCACCAGTATTTTTCAAAGAGCTGGAGCAAATAATCCAAAAATTTGTATAGAATCAGAAGAGACCCCGAATTGCTAAGGAAATGTTGAAAAACAAAAATAAAACTGGGGGCATCATGTTACCTGATTTCAAGCTTTACTACAAAGCTGTGATCACCAAGACAGCATGGTACTGGCATAAAAATAGACACATAGACCAGTGGAACAGAGTAGAGAGACCAGATATGGACCCTCAACTCTATGGTCAGTTAATCTTTGACAAAACAGGAAAAAATATACAGTGGAAAAAAGACAGTCTCTTCAATAAATGGTGCTGGGAAAACTGGACAGCTATATGCAGAAGAATGAAACTCAACCATTCTCTTACACCGTACACAAAGATAAACTCAAAATGGATAAAAGACCTCAATGTGAGACAGGAATCCATCAGAATCCTAGAGGAGAATATAGGCAATAACCTCTTCGATATCAGCCACAGCAACTTCTTTCAAGATATGCTTCCAGAGGCAAAGGAAACAAAAGCGAAAATAAACTTTTGGGACTTCATCAAAATCAAAAGCTTCTGCACAGCAAAGGAAACAGTCAACAAAACAAAGAGGCAACCCACGGAATGGGAGAAGATATTTGCAAATGACAGTACAGACAAAAGGCTGATATCCAGGATCTATTAAGAAGTTCTCAAACTCAATACACACAAAACAGATAATCATGTCAAAAAATGGGCAAAAGATATGAACAGACACTTCTCCAATGAAGACATACAAATGCTATCAGACACATGAAAAAATGTTCATCATCACTAGCCATTAGGGAGATTCAAATTAAAACCACATTGAGATACCACCTTACACCAGTTAGAATGGCCAAAATTAGCAAGACAGGAAACAACGTGTGTTGGAGGGGATGTGGAGAAAGGGGAACCCTCTTACACTGCTGGTGGGAATGCAAGTTGGTGCAGCCACTTTGGAGAACAGTGTGGAGATTCCTTAAGAAATTAAAAATAGAGCTTCTCTATGACCCTGCCATTGCACTACTGGGTATTTACCCCAAAGATACAGATGGAGTGAAAAGAAGGGCCATCTGTACCCCAATGTTTATAGCAGCAATGGCCACAGTTGCCAAACTGTGGAAAGAACCAAGATGCCCTTCAACAGACGAATGCATAAGGAAGATGTGGTCCATATACACTATGGAGTATTATTCCTCCATCAGAAAGGATGAATACCCAACTTTTGTAGCAACATGGATGGGACTGGAAGAGATTATGCTGAGTGAAATAAGTCAAGCAGAGGAAGTCAATTATCATATGGTTTCACTTATTTATGGAGCATAACAAATAGCATGGAGGACAAGGGGAGATGGAGAGGAGAAGAGAGTTGAGGGAAATTGGAAGGGGAGATGAACCATGAGAGACTATGGACTCTGAAAAACAATCTGAGGGTTTTGAAGGGGCGGGGGATGGGAGGTTGGGGAACCAGGTGGTGGGTATTAGAGAGGGCACGGAATGCATGGAGTACTGGGTGTGGTGCAAAAACAATGAATACTGTTACGCTGAAAATAAATTAAAAAAAATAAAAACAATCTGAGGGTTTTGAAGGGGCAGGGAGTGGGAGGTTTGGGGAGCCAGGTGGTGGGGATTAAAGAGGGCATGTATTGCATGGAGCACTGGGTGTGGTGCATAAACAATGAATTCTGTTACGCTGAAAAGAAATTAATTTAAAAAAGAAAAAAGTGTTGCTGATAGGTAGAGGATGATGGGGGAAGGCCAAGACCAAGAACATGAGTATATGTTTTTGTCCTTTAATCTTGTAAATGGAGATCACTAAGTAGATCTGTCCAGGAAAATCTCCAAAATTCAAGATGGCCTTGAACAGGTAGGACAAGGGGTGAGACCCAGACCAGTGGGTTTGAACAACCACAAGAAAAGTTATGGGAAAGATGTGAATTATAAAAAAAGAAAATATTATTATCAAATTACTGCAGTTGTCGATGTGTAAAAGGGGTTTATAAAATTTAGATAATGTTGGCAACATTATCCAACATGTATGTATGTGGAGAAGAGTGTATTTGCAATGAAAGTGACAATTTTTAAGATGTATAAAGTTTATTATTTTTCATATAAAATTTACTCTTGTAAATTTCTTTTCCAAAGTCAAAAATGAAAATAATTTTTAAAAAATGTTTTTGTGTTTTGGAATCATCTTCTCCATGGTCTTTCAAATTTTAATTTTGGTCCTTGAGGAGTTTGTAGGAGAGAAGACATCATGTGACAACCTGGCAAGAGCATTGGGCATGGACTCAGATGGCCCCAGTTTCAATTAACGTACCCACCCCACCTAGATTCCAAATTCTTCTACTTAACTAGTCATGTGACCTTGAGCAAGTTATTTAACTTCTCAGAGTGTTGTTTCTTTTATCTGTTAAATGAAGAAAATACACGCCTGTCACGTTTGCACTAAGATGATGAATTTTACAATTTAAAATATAATGAAATCACAAGAAGACATATAATATACAGTCACTAATGGGGTTACTATGTATCTAGAGTCACTGATGGTGTGATTATGGAGCTAGAAGTATGATTTAGATCAGTAATTTTTAACTTTGGTTGTGCACAAGAATCACTAGGAAGTTTTTAAAAGCCCAGATGCCTAGGCTGCACCCCAAGTCTATTAAAGAAGAATGTTTAGAGTATTTGAATTTGAAACCAAGGTTGATAACTACTCTTCTAGATTACTTATCCAAATTTAACTATACTGTGGGCTAAGAAAATATCTACTTAAACCATTAAAATTTCCATTTACGTATTATATGTTTATGTATGCTATACATTATATAATATGTAAACTATACATAATACATACATATATACATAATATATCTATGGAATTTTTAATGGTTTGAATATATGTATGTAAGTATTCAATATGTGATATATAATATAACATATATATTATTATATATATAAGAGAATATATAAAATAATAAATGTACATATTATATATACAATATATGTATCTATGTTATATATATAGAGAGAGAGCAAATGTTTCAATAAAAATTTAAGCTACTCATGGGTGCCTGGGTGGCTCAGTGGGTTAAGTCTCTGCCTTCAGCTCTGTTCATGATCTCAGGGTCCTGGGATCAAGCTTCGCATCGGGCTCTCTGCTCCGCACTCTCTCTGCTTGCCTCTCTGCCTACTTGTGATCTCTCTTTCTCTGCCAAATAAATAAATAAAATCTTTTAAAAAATTTTAAAAAGATTTTTTAAAAAATTTAAGCTACTTAAATGTATTTTTATCATTTATAACTGAAGTGAAATTAAAATAACACTTATCAATTAAGTTAGGATATATTCACTTTGGTTGTCAGGCCATTTTTAGATTTTAGAAATTGAGAAACTTCAGATGGAAATGTTTAGCAGACTGAAGAAAACTATTCTGTAAATTGGTGTCAGGATATGGACCAGTAAACTAGGAAATTCTGGTACTTTCTGAACCCCTAATTCTCTAATGATAAGAGGCCTCACTACCTTTCATTTCTCACCTCTTTAGGTTTATTTGCTAACCTGCTATTATCTGAAGTTTGTGTCCCCTGCCTAATTGATACTTTGAAATACTAAAAACTGGGAAGTGGGCCTTTAGATGATTAGGTCTTGAGAGCAGAGCCTTTATAAATGATGTTAATGCCCTTATAAGACAGTCTCCAGATAGAT
Source organism: Lontra canadensis (assembly GCF_010015895.1). Taxonomy (NCBI): domain Eukaryota; kingdom Metazoa; phylum Chordata; class Mammalia; order Carnivora; family Mustelidae; genus Lontra; species Lontra canadensis. Next base: position 22,443,118 of record NW_022631018.1, on the reverse strand, counting down.
CCCTCACTTCCTTCACCATGTGAGGGTACAACAAGGTCTCTAACAGAAGAGAGCCCTCACTCAACCATGCAGGCACTTCCAGCCTCCAGAACTGTGAGAAACAGATTTCTGTTGTTTATAAGCTACCTAGTCTGTAGTATTTTGTTAGAGCAGTTATAGCAGCCAGAATACACTAAGACATTGCAAAAAACATATCAGATAAAGGGCTAGTATCCAAAATGTATAAAGAACTTATCAAACTCAACACCCAAAGAACAAATAATCCAATCAAGAAATGGGCAAAGGACATGAACAGACATTTCTGCAAAGAAGACATCCAGATGGCCAACAGACACATGAAAAAGTGCTCCACATCACTCAGCATCAGGGAAATACAAATTAAAACCACAATAAGAGGGGCGCCTGGGTGGCTCAGTGGGTTAAGCCTCTGCCTTCGGCTCGGGTCATGATCTCAGGGTCCTTGGATCGAGCCCCATATCGGGCTCTCTGCTCAGCAGGGAGCCTGCTTTCCTCCCTCTCTCTCTGCCTGCCTCTCTGCCTACTTGTGATCTCTGTCAAATAAATAAATAAAATCTTAAAAAATAAATAAATAAAACCACAATAAGATACCACCTCACACCAGTCAGAATGGCTAAAATTAACAAGTCAGGGAATGTCAGATGCTAGCAAGGATGTGGACAAAGGGGAACCCTCCCACACTGTTGGTGGGAATGCAAGCTGGTGCAACCACTCTGGAAAACAGGATAAAGTTCCTCAAAAAGTTGAAAATAGAGCTATGTTACAACCCAGTAATTGCACTACTGGGTATTTACCCTAAAGATACAAATGTGGTGATCCAAAGGGGCACATGTACCCCAATGTTTCTAGCAGCAATGTCCATAATAGCCAAACTATGGAAAGAACCTAAGTGTCCATCAACAGATGAATGGATAAAGAAGATATAGTGTATATATACAATGGAACACTATGCAGCCATCAAAAGAAATGAAATCTTGCCATTTGCAATGACATGGATGGAACTAGAGGGTATTATGCTTAGCAAAATAAGTTAACCAGAGAAAGGCAATTATCATATGATCTCCCTGATATGAGGAAGTTAAGAGGCAACATGGTGGGTTTGGAGGGTAGGAAAGGAATAAATGAAACAAGATGGAATTGGGAGGGAGACAAACCATAAGAGACTCTTAATCTCACAAAACAAACTGAGGGTTGCCAGGGGGAGAAGGGTAGGGAGCGGGTGGTTGAGTTATGGACATTGGGGAAGGTATGTGCTATGGTGAGTGCTGTGAAGTGTAAACCTGGCTATTCACAGACCTTGCCCCTGGGGCTAATAATACACTGTATGTTAATAAAAAATTAAAATTTTTTTAAAAAATGCACTAAGACATACACCATCTTCCTACCTGAACTTCTGGTACCCTTCTAGCAAGGAAAAGGATACCTCCTCTGAACTCATTTTGTGATCACTTTGAGTGATGAAGGGTCACATTAGAAGACCAGAGTATAAACCTAGGAATGAATGTAATCTTATATACTGAGTATCCCAGTGTCAGATATGCTTGCAATGCAACCCATAGTTGTAGAAATTCTTTTGTGGATACGGTCAATTTAATAAGCCAAGATCTGATTGGAATTCAGCCATCTTCAGAAGGTCAGTGTCTTCACCATGGCAGATTGCTATCATGAGCCCTCACAGACATCCTGACAGAGAAAACTCAGCCACCCCGACTCAGACTATAAACAGAGTATGGGACATATACCACATGATAAGACTGAAGGAACACTTGACAGAAAGTCCCGCCCCAGATTCCTTACCCAATGACCTGCCAAGTGGTTGACATTTCCACTTTAAAGATTGCTTTGAGTTGAGAATTGAAGAATGTAGTGAATATATTTACAAAATATATTATTTTCTAAAAGATTTTTATTTATTTATTTATTTGACAGACAGAGATCACAAGTAGGCTGAGAGGCAGGTAGAGAGAAAGGGAGAAACAGACTCCCCATTGAGCAGAGAGCCCGATGTGGGTCTCGATCCCTGGACCCTGAGACCATGACCTGAGCTGAAGGCAGAGGCTTTAACCGACTGAGCCACCCAGGCGCCCCTACAAAATATATTATTTAAGAAGAGTTAATATTGTAAACCATTACTGATCATCCATTCCTATAACAAATTAGTTTATTAATTAGTCAAATTATAAAGATTGAAAGAATAATGGGAAAACATGAGGGTCAGTTGCATTTCTATACACTAACAATGAGGCAGAAGAAAGATCAATGAATCAATCCCTTTTGTACAACTGTATCAAAAATCATAAGATACATAGGAATAAACCTTACTAAAGAGGTAAGGGATCTGTGCTCTGAAAATTATAGAACACTTATGAAAGAAATTGAGGAAGACACAAAGAGATAGGAAAACATTCCATGCTCATAGACTGAAGGAACAAATACGTTAAAATATCTACACCACCCAAAGCAATCTACACATTCAGTGAAATCCTTATCAAAATACCATGAGCATTTTTCACAGAGCTGGAACAAACAATCCTAAAATTTGTGTAGAACCAGGAAAGATCCCAAATACCCGAAGGAATGTTAAAAAAGAAAACCAAAGCTGGTGGTATCACAATTCCGGACTTCAAGCTGTATTACAAAGCTGTAATCATCAAGATAGTATGGTACTGGCACAAAAAAAGACACATGGATCAATGGAACAGACCAGAGAACGCAGAAATGGGTCCTAAACTCCATGGTCAACTAATCTTCAACAAAACAGGAAAGAATGTCCAATAGGAAAAAGACAGTCTTTTCAACAAATGGTGTTGGGAAAATCAGACAGCCACATGCAGAAGAATGAAACTGGACCATTTCCTTACACCACACACAAAAATAGACTCAAAATGGATGAAGACCTAAATGGGAGACAGGAATCCATCAGAATCCTAGAGAAGAACACAGACAGCATTCTCTTTGGTCACATCAGCTTCTTGCTAAACACATCTTCAAAGACAAGGGAAACAAAGGCAAAGATGAACTATTGGGACTTCATCATACAAACCTTTTGGCGGTAAAGCAAACAGTTGAAAAAAACCAGAAGACAACCAACAGAATAGGAGAAGATATTTGCAAATGTATTATCAGATAAAGGGCTAGATTCCAGAATCTATAAAAAACTCACCAAACTCAACACCCCCAAACCCAAAAAATCCAGTCAAGAAATTAGCAGAAGACGTGAACAGACATGTCTCCAAAGAAGGCATACAAATGGCCACAGATACATGAAAAAATACTCAACATCACTCGGCATCAGGGAAATACAAATCAAAACGACAATGCAATACCACCTCACACCAGTCAGCATGGCTAAAATTAACACCTTGGGAAACAACAGATGTTGGCGAGGATGCAGAGAAAGGGGAACCCTCCCACACTGTTGGTGGGAATGCAAGTTGGTGCAGGCACTCTGGAAAACAACATGGAGGTTTTTCAGAGAGTTGAAAATAGAACTACCCTATGACCCAGCAATTGCACTACTGGGTGTTTGTTTATCCAAAGGTACAAACATAGTGATTTAAAGGGGCACGCGCACCCCAATGTTTACAGCAGCAATGTCCACAACAGCCAAACTATGGAAAGATCCCAGATGCTCATTGACAGATGAATGGATAAAGATGTGTTATGTGTGTGTGTGTGTATGTATGTATGTATGTGTATGTGTGTATGTGTGTATATATATAAAACATATATATGAATATTACTCAACCATCACAAAAACATTAAATCTTGCCATTTGCAATGATGTGGATGAAACCAGAGGGTATTATCCTAAGTGAAATAAGTCAATCAGAGGACTATAATTATCATATGATCTCACTCATGTGTGGAATTTAAGAAGAAAACAGGATCACAGAGGAAGGGAGGGAAAAAGAAAACAAAATGAAATCAGAAAGGGAGACAAACCATAAGGGACTCTTAATCATAGGAAACAAACTGAGGGTTGCTGGAGGGGAGAGGGTGGAGGATGGGGCAACTGAGTGATGGGCATTAGGGGGGCACTTGATGTAATGAGCACTGGGTATTGTATGCAACTGATGAATCATTAAATTCTACCTCTGAAACCAATAATACATATATGTTAATGAAACTGAATTTAAATTTTTTAAAAAAAGGAAATTATTTGATCTGATGTTGCTGTCTTTGAAGCTAGAAGAAAAAGGTCATGAACTAAGGAATGTGAGAAACCTCTAGAAGCAGGAAAAGGCACGAAACAGATTGTTCCTTGCGTGCCCAGAAGGCCACTGCCTCTAGTTTGGCCCAATGAGACCCATTTTGGCTTGTGGTCATTTGTTCCAGCAGCAGTCGGAACTAATGCACTCCCAGCAGAAGGATGTGTAGACCTTCTCTTCTGCCCAGAAGTTTCTCTAGAAAGGGGGGAATATAATCCTGACTTCTTGAAGTCTGCGAACTGAGCAGGAGTCTTACCGCTCGGTTTGCAGTCTTCTCTTCAACCTCCTGTTCTGTATGGCATTGCATCCCTCCCTGACTCCCGGGGTGTCTGCAGGCAACCCTGTTTTCAGTCTCACCCTGGAAAAGTAATTGGTCCTTCCGGAGCTGAGCCGTTATAGGGTTCTGAGTATAGTTTGCTTCCTGTGGACTCTCCTCACCCCCAACTTACTTTGGGAACCTTTATTTTCTCTGTTATATCGAATCACTTCTTCATGGATTCACTATGCATCCTCTAAGATTGCACTGACATTTCTACCTGCTGCCACTGTCATCCTATGTGCATAGATTATGTGCTTTTACATTTCACACCCATTTTACTAAGATTTCAGAAAGGAATGGAGGCAAACTCATATGCTTAACTGAGATTGTTTGTACCTCTCTTTTGTATTTTGTAAGTTAGGAAACAGAAGATGAGTGCCTAAACAATATATGAGATTTTTAAATCCAGTCATGACTGGCTTCCAAGTTCACGTTCACATGAACTTTTGACCCAAAGCAACTGGGGTCTGGAAAGCAACTGCTGTTGAGCTTCCCATCCTGGCCAATAGCTGTTCCTTGGCTTCCTCACTGTGAGGTGCTGAATAATGATACCTTGACTTGCTCAAAATGCGTTTTATTAAATCATCAGGTACAGAAATCACTCTGCTCCCCACAGAGGAACCACACTTCCCAGCTTTTCTCTCCCCTTTCACCTGGTCCCTCCGAGTGACTGGTTCGTACCCACAGAATATAAGCAGAAGGGATGCTGCAAAGGTAAGAAGCCTGTTTACTTTCCCCATCCTCTGTCTTCTTCCACCTGCCTGTTGGAGGTTGATGAACAGCTTCAATGTAACAAAACACAAACTTTCACTGTCATAAGCCACTGGTGATTTTTAGTTTATTTGTTACAGCAGATGGTCTTAACTGAACTACCTCTTCCGTGCTTATCATGCAAAGCCAAAACACAGACATGGCACAGGGCAAAATGTATTCAGAGGAAGGAATTCTTTTTTGCTTCTCAAAAGTCTCTTTCTTCCAGTCAAATTATACAGCTCTGGATTGCATCTCCTCCAGATGCAATATTTTGCCAAGTCATGCAAAGGTGATATATAGGTTAATGATGGCCCTACAGGAATTAACTACCAATTACTCTCCTCTCCGTGAATGAGGAAGGTCAGCAAGTCTCTGCCCTCTTGGATGTACCATCCAGAGATACAAGAAATTGGATAATTTTGAACAATCCAGAACAGTGCTCAAGAAGTGAATGTGATCATTGAAGAAGTCAGCGACGTTTGGAAAATGGTTTAAAATCTTGGCTCTCAGTGTGAGAAAATAAGATTTCCCCTCCTTATTTAAAAGCTAACTCTGATAAAACACATGAGGGACAGGAGATGAATCTGGTCACAAACCAAAAGCTAAATTTTCCAGCCTGATGTAATTGTTCCAGGAAAAGTACAATGCCATGGAGAAATAAGGAATGGCTAGACAGAGAATTCAATGAGCCCTTTGTACACTGAGTTAGCTTACACATTTAAAGCTAAAAATAAGCTTTAATGTGTCCTTTTCCCTCTTATCCAAATTATGGCCTGCTGGTTAGGTGGGCAAAACATATTTCCATATGGTCCTTCACTTAATTGTGAATCAGCATCTCGGATGTGTGACGGATCCTTAGAAAATCCTGTAACTTAAAGGAAGAATACGAAGCCAATGCAGAGGAAAGAAGAAAGAACTGAAGAAAAGGGGGCTGAAGCTGTGATTCTGAGCTCTACTTGTGTGGGGTTAACCTGAATGCCCAGCCTGAGAGTGCGTATTCATGGGGTCCTTGCTTCACTGAACCAGGGGCTGAGTTTTCCATCACCAAAAACATCCAAGCAGTCTGGGGGTCCTTTTTTTCAGGGTTAATACTACTTAGAGTTGACACTTAGAGCAAATGATTTGCGTGGACTCTTCCAAACCTAAGACTCCATGACAAAACAAAATGGCCTCCAGGATGGGTGTTAGGTCTGGACACCCACCAGACGCCAGTTTTCCTGAGCTCTGGGAAGTCAACCCACCGGAAGATGGCGGGTGTGATATGGCATGAAGGATGGAGGATAAAATTGGCCTGCTAGAGAGACGCAAACGGTTCTATCATTTAAAGCAGTAATTACTTCCTTGGCTTGCCCACATCAGGCTGTCAGACTTTGAGCTCTGCTGTGCCATTGTCAGAATCAAATTACTAAAAAGGTCAGCATCATTAATATGCGGTTTGAAAGGAATGAAAATGCCAGACAGAAAACCTGCGAGCATTTAGAGCCTAGAGTCAACAGCTTTGCTCTGGTCTGTTTATTTTACTCTCACCTGTTATTACTTGCTCCAAGGTGTACATTTCAGATCATAAGCCTGAGACCACCTATGGAAACTTACAGGTCCTATGTTCATCTAACCCCCTTGATCCTGATGGAACATACACCGAGACTTTGCCCATACAGATGGGAACTCTGGGGGTAGAGATCCTGCCCCTTTTTGTGTCTCAGAGGGCAATTATCTTGAGACATTCATAAATTCTTGGATATGATTAATTTACCAGTTTAAAATTTACACACAGATGGGGATGACTGTGCGAAGTAAGTGCCCACTGAAGATGTTCTGGGCTCAAGAGAAGGATTCAAGGAGAAGATCCACAGCCTGGGTCCTTGTCTCAGCCGGACCAGAGGTATTTTCTGTGACCTTAGATCAGTCACTTCACCTAAAAACCACTAGTTCTTCTATTTTGTAGAACGGAAATTGCTCTTTTTGATGTACCTTGATAAAAACTTGTAATACATAATAGAACAATAATCAGGATTATTTTCCTTCCTATAATGAGATCCATTAACTATCAGTTTATCATCATTTCTCAGATATTCAATTAGCTCAGAACAGCAGATAAGGGACAATTCTTGAGATTGCTAAGAACAACGGCTCACATATCAGAAGACCTAAACTTTAGTCTCCTGGAATTTGGTGCTGCTCAGCAGCTAGCTCGAATCATGAATTTGGGTAAGCTGTGTTTGTTTGCTTCGTCGCTTACCTACGTGTTTGTTTTTACCTCTCCAGGCCTCAGTTTCTTTGTTTTTAAATGGAAGTATTAGATCACATGATTTCCAAGATCCCTTTTAGCCTTAAATTCGGTCATACCAAAGGAGACCATGTAAACACAGGTGCATGCAGCAGAACATAATTTGATCGGCAGCTTGTCACAGTGAACAGAATTCCCACTATTGGAACCACTGTTTACAACCATGAGTTTCAAGTTGGCCAGGTGCTGCTTCCTTTAAATAGGTAACACCAGAGACAACTCAACATAATATAATTTTTTGGCCATTTGTTTATCAAGCAAATTAGCTATGCATCAGCAGACAGTGGGTTCTTTAAGAATTAAGACCCAAAAATTGGTCTATACTAATACAAATATTGTGTTCTAGAATATACACATTTCCTGGGCAAGAGAAGCTAGTGACAAACTCCTTGCTTCAGTTTCTCCTAGAGCGGACTTGATTCTCACCCTACACTGAAGACGTACAAAAAGACCTTAGTCATCATGAAAGTTATTTCTTTGGAAAAGAGAAAACAATAATGAGTAACATGTTATGATAAGAAATGTCACTGATTAGTAATAATTACTGCTAGTTAAAATCATTAATATCATTACTCATACTATTTAGTAAAAAGTAGAGAAGGAGAGAACAAAGGCATGAAAAGTTACTATAAAGAGACTAAAGGCAGAGAACTTCATCTGTTCACAATTTTTTTTAAAGATTTTATTTTTTATTTATTTCAGACAGAGAGAAAGACAGTGCAAGCATGGGCAGGGGAAGGGGCAGAGGAGGAACCAGACAGCCCCCACCAAAGTCAAGTGAAGTTCCTGTGGGCGGGGCTCCGTCTCAGGATCCTGGGATCATGACCTGAGCCAAAGGCAGACGCTTAATGGACTGAGCCACCCAGATGTCCCATTCATCTGTTCACTTTCGTACACAATTACTAAAATGTTAGACTCTTCCCCAGAAATTTTGCATTAGCCTGCTTTAAGCATTATTTATTGATAAATACCATTATCTCTAAAATTATAATGTAATTGAATGAGAAAATACAATTTCATCTCTTAAAATTTAGTTAATGAGTCCTCTGGGGCTATAGTTTGTTGCACGAACCTCGATTATTAATGTGAATACTTATATCTCTTTAAAAACACAGGTTAATTCAGGCAAAATGGCAATCCAGACCCACAAACTGATCCTTTCTGATTAGCTATGACACTGCCTTGAGAATCAAACGTTCTCCAGACAGCTGAGGATCAGAGAGACACCAAAACACACTTGTAAATTCTCAGCCTTGCCTATGAACCATGAAAACTCTATAAATAACCCTTACAAATCAAATCAAATCTCTGCAAGCCTTGGGCAAAAGCTGGGGGACTGCCAAGTGGCATTCTATGTCCAAAACTGGGGAAGTGGGAGACTTGAGATTCTGCCGCAGGTTGGAAAGTTCCCCGAGCTATGACACAGAAGGGGGTCCTGGTTAGGTATTGGGATGCTTCCCGGAGGGCATTTGCATCCATTGTTAGGCACGGATGTGCCCAACTGGATCCCCAAATGGGGGTCAAGCACAGGTACTCTGTGTGTGTGTGTGTGTGTGTAGGCGCGTGTGCGTGTGGTGCATGCACGCAGGAAGGGCTGTACCAAGATATGGACAAAGAGCTGAGTGTTACTGCTTGTAAAGGGTTTAGTTAAGGAAAGCATTTCCCCTACTTGCAAGCCAAAAGTAAGCCTGCCTCATTCTCATGGATACAAGAGAACAGGCATTTTCTTGCACTGCTGTCACCCGAGGGGGACTGAGTTTAGGGTACCAGGTGACAGTTACACCTGCGGTGGACTGCATTACAGAAGAGGTGTCCTGAGCTTAGGGGACCTATGTGTTTTCTAATGTGCAGTAAACTTTCCTTCCTGACTTTTGCTTTAGAGGAAGACATTATCTTTGTCTTCCAGATGTACTAGAAAAGATAATCTGGACATGCAGAGTCATGAGAGACTCGTGTTTGAATGTCCCCAACACACTGTATTCTAGTGACAAAGATAAAAACGTGAAGGAATGAATGAGTGGAACTACACAGTAACAGGTGGTACGAAGGGAAAAATCAGAGTATGGCCATGAAGACGGATAAGGAAGGCTGTTTTCCGCAGCGTTGTTAGGGAAGGCTCTTAGGAGGTCATATCTGAGCAGAGATCTGAATAAACCAAAGGACGGTCATGAAACTTCCTGCCTCCGGAGCCTGCTCTACTACTGCTGGTGCTGAAGCAGTCGCGGGAGCAGGAGGGCTTGCTTGGTGTGCTCAAAAAACAGCCAGAAACCCCGTGCCACCTGAGCAGAGCGATGAGGGTGGGAAATGGGGATGGAGACAGTCAGGAGCCATATTATGCCCTAGTATGCCCACAGAGGAATTTTCTTTAGATTTTTGATAAGCTGTCATTTGGCAAATAAATCAAATTAAGTGAATGAATGATTTTCCTTCATTTCCCTGAAGCGAATGGCACCAGAAAGGCTGTGGAATGGGAAGTGATTGAGAAATCTCCCTGCGAAACCATGGCCACTCCTGGAGGGATTGAAGCCTCAAGAAGAGACAGTAGTGGCAGCAAGAAAGACAAGAGGACAGAGACCTGGCTCTCGGACTGAGTGTGAGTGTCTAAACCGTGAGCCGTCCGTACTGCCAGGAAGAACACAGGATACAGACAGCGCAGGGACAGCCCCCTTCTCCTCTCTGCACCCAACGTGCCTTCTCTGGCTCCCGCTCTCTCTGCCCATTTGTCTCTCTCCATCTCCTACTTCACTTCCTTCACACATCTCTCATCTTGGTCTGTCCTTCTTGCAATTCCCATTCCTCAAATCTCTTGTCTCCCTGTCCTTCCCCCTCTCTTCAGCACAGGAAGGCCTCTTTTTCTCACTGCTCTGCTGCTGGAAGCCCTGGCTTACATTATTATCCGAAGCCCCCTGGTTGCGGCATCTCTCACCGGTTAGAGAGACCTTAGGAAAGGGGAAGAGCCTTCCCTCCTGCACCGGTTCTGGTATTAGTAAAAGGCCCCTCCCTTCTCGAGCTGGGGTCAGAGCATGGTGCGCCATGGGAGAGCGGTGGGAGGGAAGGGTCAGCTCCAGTCCGGCAGCAGCATCGTGGGAAAGACCCGTTGCCCCTCGTCCCCACGGTAAGAGCCATGCCCGCATTCACACACTGTGTCTGGCAACCAATGAATATATTCTTATCATTGTCACAATTATCTGAAAGTGTTTGGCATGAACTTTTACATCTAATCAGGCAGCATCTCAAAGCGTTTTTTGTTTCGTTTTGTTTTGTTTTGAACAGTCTCAAGGAGAAAAGTCGCTTTGTTTGTTTGTTTGGTTGGTTTTTTTACAGTGATTGCCGTGGCAGCGTAAAAACTAGTTTCTGTGTTCCTACGACCAAACCACAGAACCTGCAGCGCCCCAGACACAAGCAGCCGCATCTTCGATGACATTCCTAGACAAAAACAACAGACAGAAGCACTGGGAGATCCCAAACAAGGGGCAAGTCTTCTTGCATCGCCAGAAGTTGGCCACGGTGCATCCTCATTTCCCTCTGCCTGTATTGTAACTGTAAACCCACACTCCCACGTGGCTGTCTCCTCTCACTGGTGTCACTCCCTGTCACTAAGACTGAGAAGCTGCCGTGAGATTTGTTTCTTCATTCACCAAATACCCCTTGAGAGCCTTCCATGCACCAAGGACTGGGCTGGGTGCTGGCCATTGGGCCTGTTGCCTGTTCTCCGGGAGTCCTAGTCTAGCGGAGACACAACTGCGTACAGGTCAGCCTCATCAGCGAGAGCCAAGCAATCCAGTATGGCGGGGTGGGGGGGAAGGGGGGATGGTGGGGGGATGGGTCCAGCAACAGATGAGGCAGTAGAAGTAATCAGCTGAGGGTCACTTCTGCCAATGGTCCTAGACGAATTATGTGGTAACACTGTTCCAGGAGAACCTACCAGGTACGTCCCCGTCCTTCTTATTTTGTTAGTTTGGAAGAATGAGTCACCATCTCTGCTGAAGCAGTGCACGTACACGTACGTATAGAACTGTGTGCGCATCCATACACACGCGTGCACGTAAGCCCACCCACAGCTCCGTCCCGCCACACACTGGGAGAAATCGGTAGGTCGACATTATTGCTTCAGAAAAATAGAAAAATAGATTCTGGGCGCCTGGGTCACTCAGTCCCAAGGTCCCGGGATCAAGCCCCGTATCGGGCTCCTTCCTCGGCGGGAAGCCTGCTTCTACCTCTCCCACTCCCCCTGCTTGTGTTCCCGCTCTTGCTGTCAAATAAATAAATAAAATCTCTAAAAAAAAAAAGAAAAAGAAATGGATTCCAACAAATGGAAAAGTTTGCTAAGGGGTTTTCCATTATAAAAATTAACATTTTTTTTGTTATGGAAAGTTAGAAAAAACAGAATGGAGAGAAATAAACACATTTACATTTTCCAGATAGTTACTGTCAATACTTTTATTTTTTTTCCTTCCAGCCTTTTTTCCCATGCACAAGTTCTATTTATTTGTTAACTGAAGTGGAAGCCTGAATGGTTTTTAGAAAGTAAAGAAGACAGTGGTTTCGTGGGACTTCACTTCGAGGAGGTCGTCACTCAACAATATTTACGGATTTTCTCTTGTGTGTCAGGCATGGTGCTAAGGGCTGTGCTGAAGCAGGGAACACAGCAGGCAGAGCGCCTGCCCATGCAGGTTCCCGTGGAGATGGGAAGGCCTGGAAATAAAAGGGTGTCACGGGGACAGGCAGAGACTGACCAAACTTGTGGTTCACTCAGCAAACCTCCCCACTGCCCCTCCCTTTGCCGCTTCTCCTCATCGGAGTCATCGTGGCTGAAGGCCCCCGTGGCAAGGCCTGTGAGCTCTTGTAGTCCAAACAATCGGGCTCACTGCCACAGTCAGACAGGATGGGTTTCCGGCGGGCTTCTCTTCTCCTAACTGACTTCTTGAAACTACCCTTGCTCTGGCAGCGGGTGCTCCCCCGCCGCTACCTGTCCCCTGCCACTGTGGCCGCCCAGAGAACAGGACACCAGAGGTGGTTCTGCCAAAGCCCTCAGCACCAGCAAGCTTCCTCCTTCCTGCCAGAGGGTGATAAGACACGAGGCCGAGGGGAACAAGCCCGTCTGGGCTGAACACAGCGGGTGCTGCCCTTGTCCCCAAGAACAAAGCCTTCCCCCCTTTCCTTCCAAAAGAGCCGGTCTCCCCAGCACAGGAAGCTAGGCACGGTCAGAGCTCCCGCGGCGGTCCAGAGGCCGAGAATCACGCCACACGGAGCCGGTAGTTTCAACGCCCTCCTGCCGACTGCAGACGCCTCCTCCCTCCGGCAGCGCGATACCTCACCTGTACCTTTAGAAAGTTATGTTTTTTTGTTAAGGAATTGTAGTTTCTACAAATCCCAGTCTTAAACGGACTAAACATTAGTGACATTAAGTCACCTCCAACAAGTATGAGCTCCTGACCGCACCATGCTGGCACGCACTAGGTTCCGCTGCAGGTTGGTATCGTCACACACACACACACACACACACAAACAGTATCATCACACACACACACACACACACACAGTATCACACACACACACAGTATTATCACACACACACACAGTATCACACACACACACACAGTATCACACACACACACACAGTATCATCACACACACACACACAGTATCATCACAAACTGGTCACTCTACGAACCACGGGTGCCGGTCAGGCAATCACATCTCCGTTGGCTGTGACGACCGTCTTTGAAGCCAGGAGATTTAACTCCAGTTAAACATTACCCACGTCTGTTTCGAATGGGCAAACCCATAAAATGCACAGTAGAGGATGGGAAAAGGCACCTTGGACTTGGAACAACAGTATCTGAATTTGAGTTTTTCTAGTGGTCTGACCTTCAGTCCTCTCTGTTTCTCTGGACTTTACTGTAATTCCAAACTGTGCCTCATTAGATTCTCCCACAGAAAACATCCCCGAATCTTCTTTTTTTTTATCAGGCCCGGGCAGAGTTAGTTCTCTCCTTCTTCGGTGGTCTTCCTGAGTTTTGTATGGATTTGCATCGAAGACATGTCAAGAGCTATCATTTTTATCTCCCTTAATCAGCTATGTTTCCTCCAGGGCCGGTGGCTTTGCCTTGCCCTGCTCTGCCCAGCACGGGGCTCACGCGGAAACGATCAGCAGCCTTGGCCCTCTGACCTACAGCACATGGGCCGAGAAGTTCTTCTCAAGGGCTCTCAGAAGGCTTGAAGGAGACGATATTCAAGCAAGTGTTTCAGAAACCGTGAAGCCCTGTGTGATGCTAAGGTCATCCTTTATCGAGGGGCACCGTTTCTCAGGGCGGCACAAGTCATGAAAATCAAGGAACCAACAGGAAGGAAATGAGACACAGTCGACAGTGATGAACTCTGAGGGCCAGACCCACAGGCCAAGGGGAAGGTGGGGTGCAGGGGAGCCCAGGAGACCTCAAAGCCTTACTCTAGATCAATTTTCAATATTAGAAATATGCATGATTTTTATATTGATATGTCAGTGGTGTTTTTCAAACTAAGAAAATAAGTGCATGTAAGACCTGTCAGCTGCTTCAGCGTTACCCTGGGAAGCCGGGAAATGTGTGTCAAAGGTGAGCTGTTTATGACGTTATTTGCCAAGGATAATACTTTTCTCATTTGTACATTGCACTTTAAGGTCTCTTAGATGTTGTTCATTATTTACCTTATTATCACAATAATCGTGATGTTATTAGGGTAATTGTTACTAACGCATTTCATAAATAGAGACACTAAGGCCAGAGAGATTTAATATATTGCCCAAGATTTCAAACACAGTGGACTAGTCAAGACTAAAATTCAAGGGACCCAGCTAGAGACCTCTGCAGTGGATGGAATCCATGGAAATGTCCCCAGGGATCATTTTCTGTCCCTCTGTCCTTGCAGAGATCTGGGCTCCCAGGAAAGCTACCTTGAACATACGGCCCCTGATGCCTTGTTTCCTGCTACTGGTCGCATTATTCACTGAGTTCCAGTGCACGGCGGAGAACACTGAATTTGGAACCAGACAGCCTACTGGCTCGCGAGCTGTAGGACTTGGAGGATAATCACGTAACCATTCTGCAGGTCAGCACCCTCGCCGCACAGGAGCGACACCTGCTCTAACGAGATGATGTCCGTGAAATCGCTTTATAAACTCTGAGACATTTTGCAAACATCTGTACTTACTTGCTGCCTTCGTAGAGGCCCTTTGTAGAAGCACACATTCCCGAGGCTGCCGGGGAAGCAAGAAAGTCTAGGAGAAGAGGGACAAACTAACTCTCAAGAGGAGGAAAATGTATTCCCGCTCTCTGAGCTACCTCAGTCTGTGGTGACTGGATCTAACGTTATTGAGTATCTATTTACTTTCCCCCCGGGACAGTGATGTCTTCTCCCCCCGCGTCTCATTCCAGCTGTGACAGTCACTCAGTCAGTACAGCTCTCAGAGCAAACTTTCAGCCTCGGGGTCCTGTGGCTGCAGTCTCACAGCAGGGTAAAATGTGTTGTCAGCGTCTCTGTCATTAGTCCCTGAAAGGGAATCATAAAAATATTGAGCCGTCTATGAAGTTCGGTAACGTTCTTTTCGCTGGAGAATACAAGGGCTTCAATCCTCCCGCGTGCTGAAGGGAAGTAGGGATTAGCTGGACCATGAGGTTCTGCTCTGTTTGGTGGTGGCCCCAAATTTTCTGACGGTCCTGCCTCAATTACACTACATGTTTGTAAGTAAAAGAACAGGGAGAAAACATGCAGTTCCATGGTCAGTGCAGGCAACAGCACTAGAGAGAGAATCTGTCACAGAAGATGACAGGCCGCTTAGAATACCCGAACCAAACGCAGGTCTGGAGCAGGGACGATGGGAACTGGGGTGTGTTCAGACCACTACGTGCCTGTGCAAGGAGACCCACATCTTGAAAACTACTCCCTTCTCCCCACTTTCAAGTGTATTTCTGGATGTTGCTCTTAAAACTTACAAAGTTATATGATAGTTTCAGAGTATCTCAAATAATTGTTCTAACAGCTTATCCACAGGTAGAAAACTTCGTTTCTCCCAAACTGACCCTTACTCCTCCCGTCTCACTTTCTTTCCTCTTTGCATGGGCCCAGACCTCCAGGACGATCATGGAGAGAGACAGCATTAGCTCGCGGCTTTGCTGATTCCACATCTTCAAAGGAAAAGATGCTAAGTATGCAAGTGTGATGTCCACTGTGTCCATTTTCCGAGTCTCTTAATCAAGTTAAGGAACTTCTATTTCTTTCACAGTTTGCTAAGTGGTTGTATTAACCACGGAGAAGTTGGATTTTTATCAAACGTCTTCTTTTTATCTATTGAGTTGTCTCCTTGAATCTGTTAATATGACAAGTTACAGTATCATATAGATTTCTTTATGTTTATATATCCCTGAATTTCTGGAATAAACCCTCCTTGGTCATGATGGACTTAAAAAAATAATAAATGGCTACATTCACTTTCCTTATATTTTATGAAATTTGTATTTACATCCCTAAATGTGCATTTGCCCTCAAGCATCCTTTCTGAAACTGTTCTTGTCTTGTTTTGCCATCAAAGTGAGGACAGTTTCATGAATTGGCTTGGGAAGTTTTCCCTTTCTTCCTTTTCTCTGGAAAAGTTCTTATAAGATGAAGAGTATGTCAAATTCTCTATTTGATGGGTCAAGTGTTAATACTAATATGAAAATATTTTTATTTTCACCAATTATTATGTGCTTGATATTTTGTCAGTTTCTCTTGATGATATGTAATGATTATATTTTCCTGATGAATCATTCTTTCAATCATTAAGAAATAACCCCTTTTATAAACTGTTAATGGTTGTGTCTTAAAATCTAAATTTGCCCAATGTTAATATTATAATGCAGCTTCCTGTTTTCCTGGTACATATTTTATTTCAAAAGTTTCTCTATTCTTAGTTCTTTATTATATGAATAATGGATTCTTATAATTCAATTCAACTTCTTTGCCTTTGATCAGTGAGTTAAATCCCTTGCTATTTACAATTACTGATATATCGACTAATTATTTCTATGTTTTTGTATGTTTCCTATTTTCCATGTTGCTAATAATTTATTTTCTCTTGTGTTACATACTATCAAATTTTCTTTTTTCCCACCTTTATTAATCTATCCTTTTGAATATATAGGTATTTTATTTCTATTCTTTAACATGGATATATAATAAAGCCCAAATTTAATCAATATTTCTCATTGATTAAGAGAAGGAGCTTAGGATGCTTCAGCTCTGTACCTCTTCCATTTTCATGGCATTCTACATGCGATCCATCTTGTTTTTAAACTTCCCCAAATAATCTTGTTGTTGCTGTTTATACCATCAACAATTATTTTGATTTACTACCCTGCTTACCAATTTCTTTACTTTCTACTCCTTTTTATATCTCTCCCCTTCCTTCTGGAATAATTTCCTTTTTCCTGAAGTTCCCCTTTGTAGTTTTTTCAGTGAATGTGATTAGTAAACTCAGTCTCCTTCTGTGTGCAGATGATTTTGTTTTGGCCTATCATTCGATGGTGACTTAGTTTAACACTTTGAGGCTCTTACTCCATTTTACTCTGGCTTCCGTTGTTACTGTAGGAGACGGTAAGCCATTCATCTTCCTTGGGGTAATCTGCCTTTCTTTCAATGCCTTAAAAAATTTACTTTTCCTTGTCTTTGTTATTCCGCAGTTTCACTAGGAAACTCATCCTCCTCTCTGAGAAACAAGATGAGGGTTTTTGGTGGGGGGGTGGTAGGCTGGGAGGGCCTGGTGGTGGGTATTGAGGAGGACACGTACCACATGGAGCACTGGGTGTGGTGCATAAACAATGAATCTGAACACTGAAAAAATAAAATTTAAACAAACAAACAAAGTCATCCTCCTTGCGCTTACTTGGGCAATTCTAATATGAGAACTCAAATCTTTCTTCAGCTCAGAAAAATTCCAAGCCAGCCTCTTTGTGAATATTATCTCACCTCCATTACTCTCTAGCTGATACCTTATTGTAACGTCCCTAGCTTGAATCTCTTTATCACAGACCCTGTCTCCATCGCTCTCCCGCACTCTGGGTGACTCCTCCATATCCAACCTCCATTAGTTAATTCTGTCTTCAGCTGCATGTTCATCACCATTCAACCCCTCTGGATATTTTACTCTAATGACTACAATTCTTAACTCTAAAGATTGTATTTGTTTTGGCTTTTTTTCTCTTCTACTATCTTTCTGTCTTCTGACTTCTATTCCTTTGTTTAATTTTCTAAAATGAACATTCTAAATGCGTTTGTGTTCTCGTTCTCTTTTTCCTAACTGACTGTTTTTCAGTGCATGTTGTTGCTAAGTCTTGCTTGTGCTCATGATAATTTTATCCCTGGATTCCTCGTGCCTGGAGACAGTTTCGGGGGGGGAGTCTGTTGCACTCTCCCATTCGCTTCTGCCAGGACCTCAGGGCTCTTGCCGGAGCTGGATGAGTTTTGTGCTAATTTCTAAATTGGGGGTTTCTGTACCACATGGGTAGGGTAAATTTAGACCCTGCACCCATTCCTTATGTAAGTCTGAGATTCTGGATTCTTATGGTGGACATTTTCTCCATCCAGGGCCCCAGCGGGGAGCCACTTCCTTGTCAGTGCCTTGGGTTGGCGTAGTTTTCCTAATCAATCCCTTTTCCGCAGACACACATGCGTTCGAAAGCCTCAGCAATAAGTAGGAGAGACTGTGTGACAGCTGCTCCTCTCAGGCAGCTTCCAGTCTGATAGCCCGTCCTCTGCAAACGTAGAGCCCACTCCCCACCCCTAAAACTCGTCTTCAAAACCAGCTGTAGCTTCAGGCGACCACTCCCTCCCTGACTTCGAGGTTCTCTCTCCTTCTGCTACCTGTGGCTTTTCCCTCCTTCCGAGCTTAGCAGTACAACTTTCATGAGCATATTTTGTCCAGATTTTTCGCGTGGAGAGAATGAAGACAGTCGCTCAGTTAAATTTCCGTTGTCTTCCAACTAGAGTTTGGGTGGCCCCCTACCTGGGTGGGCTGCTTGGAGGTTTTCGGTACAGCCAGAGAAACCCCTGCAGCCCCTTGAAGCTTGGCCCCAGCTCCTCTAGCTGATGGCTTAGCCCGAGCTTCTGGTGCAAACTTCCAGTTGGCCTAATGAGCTCTGTTTCCGATATTGCAAAATTGATTCTACCATCTTAAAATCTTTTTTCCTTTAAAATTAGGAGATTTCTCAAAATTTCTGGATTTTTGCATTGAAACTCATGGGTTTTATGACAGAGAGATGTTTGGTAGCTATGTCATCAGGGCCTCCTAGGAACGGTGTGACCCTGAAAAACTCAGTAAGTCCTCTGAGCCTTAAATCACTGCTTTGTAGAGGTATTGTGAAACAGACATATTTACTGTATAGGTAAGTGTTCTACTTGATTCAAATTGTGTAATTATTTATCGAGCAAATGCTTTTGGAAGGCTTCCTATCTGTGATACTATTTCCACTTCTGATATCTAGACCAGCTGTTGGTGTTAAGTCACTGGATTAGCGTCGTCAGATTTAGCAAATAAAAATATAGGACACTACATTAAAGTTCAATTAAATTTGAATCTCAGATAAGCAACAAATAATTTTTTTATCATGAGTGTGTGCCACGAAGTTTTTAGTGCATGTAATATTTGGCACATTCTTATACCAAAAAAACCCCAAAAACTTGTTAATCTGAAATTCAAATTTAACTGGGCATTCTGCATTTTATTTGACAACCAACCCTACACTGGGTCCACCTCTTCTAATCTGAACAGTACTAGGCATTTGTGAAAAATCCCCCACATATGAGGAGGTCTGACTCTGCCAGTGTCCTATTTTAAGCCAGAAAGCTAAGCTTAGCGATATTTTCATATAAAATCTCTGCTCCAGGCATAGGAATTTTTCAGTTGAACGGCTCAGTCCTGCAGTTGACGTCCAGTCATCACTTTTGTTTCATGTCTCCTTTCCGTAGACTGAACCCCCCATGTCCGCAAAGACAGCAGCAGAGTGTAAGACTTTCAGACGTGCTCTGCGGCACCTGATTTTAAGAGAAAGCTGACGGAGCCCCAGCCACATAGTAAGTTAGGAAGTCCATGTTCAGAGAGGGACCTTTCCTTATCTTTGTTTCCCGACTCCTCTGTGGCCTCTGATGGTCACAGGCTTTCGGTCACCGCTGTGTCACTAAATGGCTAGAGAACCCTGGAAAAATAACTTCCTCTTCCAAGAGTCTGTTTTGCATCAGAACGTCTATAGGTCATCGTTCCCACCCACGCCAGGGACTGCTGTGCTGTGAAGGGGAACAGCATGGTACAAACAAATGGATAGGTCTCTAGGACCGCAACTGAAACACCAAAGATTCCCAATACACAAAAGAGCAGAACAGGGACATGCACCACCAGAAGAGGCAAACTGATTCTGTGCCCTTTTGAAGGACCCAGACGTGGTCCTTCTTGGTCTGGAAATGGTATTACTTCATCAGGCTGTTCATTCAGGTCCCTGCCAACAGGTGCCCCTCTCTATGCCCCAGGGCAGGCTCTCTCCCTGCAGAACTTTTCATTTCTTCCCCCCTGGCTTCTGTACCTTGTCACTGGGAAGTGCCACTTCCTTCAAGCCCAAGGCCAGAGAGGTGCTGCTGTGTTCACATAAGCAAGGAAGACAAGAGTTTCCCTATAGATATTTCCACTTCCAGTGTATGCGTCACCAAGATGCCTGCAGAGTTGTTGATCATTACCAGAAACAAATTTAATCTCTAACTTTCCTTTCCTCTTTCTTCCTATCCTCGGTGACTAGAGAATATCAATACTGAACATAATCACAAAATTGAATACAGCTCAGTTGAGAGACCAGCATCCCCAGAGAAAAGCAACAGGGCTGGATAAAGCAGGGAAAAAGGAAGGAGAAGGGAGAATGTTTTTCTCTGACAAATTTCCTATTTTAGAGATTGGAATGGACTCACCCAGAATACCCTGCTCTGTGTGGCAGATTTACACAAAACCTTGTGAATAGTGAAATGCTTAGAAAACTGACTTGCGTCTCACGGACACTTAAAACTGAACCACTGCAGTTCTCGGTTTCTCTCTTCCTCTGCAATGCCTCCTGATACTTCACATTTCTCTGCCGTGTACTTAAAGTGAACCTCAATAAAATCAAGATTCCATTAACAGTAAGACTCATCATTTCTGTCTTCCAATCCCCCAACATCTTCCACCCCTAGAGGCAGTTATGCAGAGTGGGAAGGAGGAAGCCTGGGACGGGTTATCCAGCCATTCTGTAACCTCCCAGTCCTCCGTGCGTGGGAGGATAGACTACTTCTCTGGAGATGAGTTCTTCTCTGTTTTGAGCTCCCACGGCATCTGTATCTCCCTTTTCATCATACCCACTGCCGTTGTAATGGTAGATTAGCACCCATATTCCCCTGGGACTATAAAGTCCTTGAGAGAAGGGACGATGTCCATCTCTTTTTCCTGTGTCCCTGACACCTACCAAAATCCCAGCACGCACAGTGTATAGTGATTAAATGTAGCAATTACTGTTGTTATTGTCTCGTGCAGGGATGGCCCACACAGTTGATTTTTGTTATTCACCAAAGCTGTGTCCCATAACATCTCTGCGAACAATGAATTATAGAGTATTAACCCATTTCTTGATAGAGGGAACATTCCTCAACTTCATCAAATCTATCTATGAAAAACCCACAGTGAATATCATCCTCCATGGGAAAAAGCTCGCAGCCTTCCTGCTGAGATCAGGAGCACGACCAGGATGCCCACTCTCACCACTCTTGTTCAACATAGCATTAGAAGTCCCAGCAACAGCAAGCAGACAACAAAGAGAAATAAATGTATCCAAATTGGCAATGAAGAAGTCAAACCCTCTCTCTTCGCAGATGACATGATTCTTTATATGGAAAACCCAAAAGACTCTACCCCCAAACTACTAGAACTCATACAGCAATTCAGTAACGTGGCAGGATACAAAGTCAATGTACAGAAATCAGTGGCTTTCTTATACACTAACAATGAAAATACAGAAAGGGAAATTAGAGAATCGATTCCATTGACTATAGCACCAAGAACCATAAGATACCTGGGAATAAACCTAACCGAAGAGGTAACAGATCTGTACTCGAGGAACTACAGAACACTCATGAAAGAAATTGAAGAAGACACAGAAAGATGAAAGAGCATTCCATGCCCATGGATTGGAAGAATAGACATTGTTAAAATGTCTATGCTGTCTACAACAATCTGTACTTTCGGTGACATCCTGATCAAAATTCCACCGGCATTTATCAGAGCTGGAACAAACAATCCTAAAATTTGTATGGAACCAGAAGAGACCCCAAATTGCTAAGGAAACATTGAAAAAGAAAAATAAAACTGGGGGCATCACATTGCCTAATTTTGAGCTCTTAGGGGAAATAGAGGGTTAGGTTCCTATGAGCCTCTGGCCACAATGCTTTTGTCAACCAATCAATACACAGTCTTGTTTTATGTGTGTTTCTGTTAAAGATGCCTTACCTAATACCTATTGTTGATTCATTAACATTAACCTCACAGCACTATAACTCGACTGTATGAACCCAGCATACCCACACGTATGTTCTCTGGAGCCCACATCACGGTCTTGTGCTCAGGAACACGAGTTGGTACTACAACACCAGGCTTGGCGGCCCTTTTAAAAAGTAAAATTGCCAGCAGGAAGCACAAAAGACAGAAACACGGCACTGAATATGCAGCACAAAGGACACATTACATGCAGAATGAGAGCTAAAACAAAGAGGCAGGATATTGTTTGGTCGGCTCTCCAGGAACGTAGGATCTTGGGGAATGTGTGTGTTGAATGACTCAAAGGTTGATCGGCTTTGAACAGGTCCATGAATGACTGTGAAACCACCATGAGTGTTGATTTTGGGGTTACGAATAAATTGTAGCAAGTAAGTGAATTTCCAAATATCGAACCATCAATAATAAAGATCGACTATTCTTGGCAAACCTCAAATTCATGCCTTATTGTCATGCTATGCCTAAGGCGGACTTTGGGAAATGACCAAAACATTTCAACACTCATTAATTCATTTGTTTTCTTGATGGATGACATGGTCCATCTAGATGACGTGATGCAGTGCCATGCCTGCCTGCTTTCAAAGCCCATCTCTGCCATTGACAACTTCAGGCCATTTCCCTGACATCTCTGATCCTCTGTCTTCTCATCAGATAATAAGGGCATTAACAGCACCTCCCTAAAAGAGCTGCTGTGAGGATTAAGAAACGTGTAGAGGATCTAACAGAGAACATGGCGACTATACCTAATGATTCATTGTACCAGGGAAGTTGACTAACAGGGCACAACTTAATGTTCTCACCAAAAAATAAATAAATAAATAAAAAGGTGAAAGTGTAAGGTGGTGGATACAGGGAATCCTTCCACAATGCTAATTACACTTCAATGAAAGAAATTTTAAAGCTAAAACACGCAAAAAGAAAAAAAAAACTTGTCCTGGGGCAGGTACATAATGAGGGTCCAACAAATATAAACTGGAACAATTTTTGCTGGTGTCTGAGGAGTTTAAAGGGTGTTTCTGGGCTACTTAAGCTCTCCTAGGTTCTTGAGGCCATGCCACAATGCTTGAAGTCTCATGAATTTCTATTCTTACCAGTTCTCTTTGCCTCTAAATTTTGGGTTTCTCTCAGGCTGAAAACACAGATAAGAGCCATTTTGTTTTTTCAAGATGTCCTTCTTTGTGCTTTTGCCCAGAGTTGAAATGTGCCCGTGTCTATTGCCTGCTGTGAACAGAAGCGGCTAAAGTTGCCTCTTCTCCCCCATTCCCTGTGTCTGCCTGAGCTGGGCAGAGGAGCAGAGGTTACAAAACTGGAACTACATAGCAAAGTCCTCCTCCTAGGACAGCTCAGAACTGAGACATCCAGCAAGCTCCCCCTTGAGCCAGTCGCTGCCTTCCTTAACTGCTGAGGGCATGAAAGCTGGGCTCATGGTTAAGAAGATGGAAGGAAATAAAGTGATGGTTTAACCAGGGATCATGGCAGGAATGGAACAGAGCCCTTAATCACAGTCTAGCCCAATTGCCTCAGGATGCTGGACACACCCTCTCCAAGGCCGGTCTCTGGTTTTCAACCAGAAATTCTCTACTGGATCCCACTGGAGTTAAATGGGCCACAACTACAGGCTGGCCCAATTTTTCAACCATAATATTTCCTAGGATAAAAAAGAACACAAATACCAAACAGTAGATCCCAAGGTGGGAAAGGAAAATGAATAGGGAAGACAGTTGGTGTTAATGCCTAAATGTCAAACAGATCTTTCTCTGCACGGAGAGATGATATGGTAGAAGGAACCCATTTGGATATCTTGGACCTGCTTGGAAGCCCCTTTTTCAACTGTTCATGCTTCAGTTGGCCTTTTTACAAAACAAGAACATATTCTGAATTAGAAATTACTTTTCCAGGTTATTTGTAGAACTAACATGAATAATTAAACAGTTTTGCTAAAATACATTGTAAATTGGGACTTGACTTCTTGAGTCTTAGTTCCTTGTCAAATAAAGCAAAGACTAGATTATCCCTAAGACTATGTAGCCCTCAGAGTTCACAAGACAGGTGTATGTCTCTGTGGTTTACTGGATTAGACAGGCTAACGGCGGGCAGCCAATCCTTCTGCCCTATCAACTCTACTGTCTATGACACTTTTCAGACCTATCTCCCTCTTTCCATTTATAACATTCACCTCCAGTTCACACTCGTCTCTTCCTTTTTCCTTTTTCCAATGTCAATCCATACATTTCTACCGCTAATAGCTTTGACTATGTCACTGCCTTGATCAAAAACCTCAGTGACTCCATACCATCTACAGGATAAATCCCAAACCATTCAGCCCAGCCTTTGACAGGCCAGTTTTCAACTACGTGATTTCATCTCCTCCACCCTATATGGTGAAACTATCAGAGATTTCTCCACCTTATTTCTAAAATAACGTCCTTCACATTTCTGTTCCCGGCCTCGGTTTAAGTTTTGGCTTCTATGTGGAATGTTTTCTGTTCCTTTGTCAGTCTTCTCCATTACCTACTTGTTTGTTGAGTTTTCTTCAGGGTCCACTCAAATCTTCCATCTTCTAAGAGGTCTTTTCAGATTCAAAGAAGAAGAAAAACTTCTCTCTCCCATAAACTTCTCTCCCATAAACCAGCTTTATCAGTCATCCCGGAGTTATATCAAAGTGATTTAGATATGTTAGTCATTTTAAACAGGTTATGAAATCCTGAAGTCAGAAACAATGTACTTTTCACCCCTGAATCCGCAATAGCTCCAGCACGGATCCTTACACATCCGCATCAATAGATGCTTTTAGAAAGTGAATTCAATTGATTTCCTCTTCGTCACTCTAGGGCTGGAAACAGGTGGTATAAAGCAGAGATCCCCAAGCTGCATTCCGCCTCAGCTCTCTAGCCAGTTGTCCATTCTCAATAGAGCCAAGGATGCTGGGGATCCTGCCTGGGTCTCTAGCTCTGCCCCCACCTTCCCAGAGCCACCCCCTCCCCATCAGGACAAGGGCAGAATGGCTGACATGCTGTGGAAACCAGGCCTGCCCTTTGTAAAGAGTACAGTCAAATATTAAGTCCCTTCATATTGAAAATTCCTGCTAAACCAGTTTTCTCCGCTGCACATAATCCTTTCACTTTGGGAAGAAAAAGCTCAGAGAATTCATGTTGGCCATTCAAAACCTCCTCCTCCTGACCTTGATCTGATTGGTCACAGCATGGCACCTGGGGTCCCTCTGGGTAATAAGCTCGTTCCTCTGATTATAGAGGTTCTGGTCTCCAGAACACCCCCCCTGCCTGTGGGAGGGAAGGGGAATTCCCTAGAACACTTGAGCCAGAGCCCTCTGGGAAGCAGCAACAAAATGTCTCTTGTCCAACCCATCCTGCTTTGATCTGCTTGGGGTGTTTGAGACATTTGTACCCTTGATCTATTTTTCGTTTTATTTTGTTTTTTTTTCCTCATTGGACAAGACTCTGAGGAAGCGGAGTGGAGGTAAGTGGCAAAGGTGAACGTGAACAAGATTCACAGAAGACTCTTTGAGATGTTGATTGTATCACACAGAGATGCCTGTGGGTTAATAAGAAATTACTTCTAAAACACTCTCATAGGAATGCTCCAGAGAGGAGTCTCTGAGGAGACTCAGATAAAGCAGTCAAACCCTCAGGTAAGCTTGTGGAATTAGTTTCACTGTTTTCCAGCTCGTACGTTATACAAGCTGTAGAGAAAGATGTCAGCAGGTGGGTTTTTCAGGGGTACAAGGTGGTATTGAAAAGGACAGGAATCCTCTTTCTACAAAACAAACAAATCTTAAGAATCCTTCTAGAATTCCTTAGCCCATTGCCTGAAAGTTTCTCCTCACAGGCCTACTCACTCATCAGTGTCCATGAACAGAGAAGTCAATCTTCATATCAAGGGACTGGACTCCACACAGCTACATTTCCAGAACCAGTGGGATGGAGGCCTGAAATAGTGAATAATGTAATCCATAATTCACAACCATAATGCAGTCTAGTTTAAAAATCAACCGTTTGAAAACGTATAAGCTGAGTCTCAGAACTGACAAGTGTGAGTTACCCAAAGTCACACAGTCAGGGTTAGATCTCAGATATCACAACATCCACAGCATTCAAGAGGCTAAAGGGAAAAAAATCTGCAGCCAAAAATACTCTATCCCGGCAAAGCTATCATTCAGAATAGAAGGGAAGTTAAAGAGTTCCCCATAAAGAAAAAAACTAAAGGAGTTCATGACCGCTAAACCAGCCCTGCAAGAAATATTAAAGGGAAAATTTTCAGTGGAAAGAAGAGAGGAAAAGTGACATTTTGGAAATACAAAAGCAGTGGCAATGAATATTTCTGTAAAAAAATAAGTCACAGAACTAAAAAAGGATACAAAATATAGTGACATATACCTAAAATGTGGTGAGAGAGGAGGAAAGAATGGATTCAAAATTCAATGACCATCAACTTAATATGGACTGCTAAATGCAGAAGATATTATATAGATCTTATATACAAACCTAATGATAACTATATGTCACAACATGCAAAGAATAAAGAGAAATACATCTAAATATATCACTAAAGAAAACAAGCAAACAATAAAAGAGAAAGACAAGAAAAAATCAGAGAAAATCTTCAAAAAAAAAAACCACGACAAAACAAGTAATAAAATGACATAGAATGTAAAATAGACTAGATGCCCCAATCAAAAGAATAAGGTGACAGAGTGAATTAAAAAACAAGACTCATCTCTATCGCCCGCAAGAGATTCATTTTATACCTAAAGACGCCTGCAGACCTAAAGTAAGGGGCTAGAGGAACATCTGTCATGCAAATGGATGTCAAAAGAAAATTCAAGTAGCAATACTTATTTCAGACAAAATAGACTTCAAAACAAAAACTGCAATAGGAGACAAAGGACACCGTATAATAATTAAGGGGGCAATTCTACAAGAAGATAAAACAATTATAGATATTTATGCAGCCGTTCAGTGGTGGAGACAAACCACGAGAGACTCTGGACTCCAGAAAACAAACTGAGGGTTACAGAAGGGAGGGGGTGAGGGGATGGGCTAACTGGGTGGTGGGTATTACGGAGTGCTCGTGTTGCGATGAGCACTGGGTATTGTACACAACTAATGAATCATGGGACACCGCATCAAAGACTAATGACTTGGCTAATTGAACATAATTTAAAAAAATAACGAGTTACTCAAAAAAACAACAACAAAAAAAAACAAAAATAAAAAACAATAGGACAGATCATTGATAACAAGAGCCAGTTCTTTGAAAAGATCAACAAAATTAATAAACCTCTAGTCAGACTTATCAAGAAAAAAAGAGAGAGAACTCAAATAAATAAGATCACAAATGAGAGGGAAGAAATACCAACACCACAGAATACAAACAATCATATAAGAATATCAAGAAAAACTATATGTCAACAAATTGGAGAACCTGGAAGAAATGGATGTATTCCTAGAAATATATAAATATATTCTCACAAACACTCAAAGAAGAATTAATAACTATGACCTTGCTTCTTAAACTCTTCTAAAAAACAGAAAAGGAAAGAAAACATCCAAATTCATGTATGAGGTCAGCATTACCCTGATACCAAAACCAGATAAAGACACCACTAAAAAAGAGAGTTACAGGCCAATATCCCTGATGAAGATAGAAGTAAAAATCCTCAATGAAATACCAGCAAGCCAAATCCAAAAATACATCAAAAAATTATTTAATATGATCAAGTGTCATTTATTCCTGGATTGCAAGGGTGGTTTGATATTCACAAATCAATCAATATGATAAGAAAAGTGATAAGAACCATATGATCATTTCAATAGATGCAGAAAAAGCATTTGACAAAGTACAACATTAATTCATGATAAAAACCCTCAACAAAGTAGGCTTTAGGTGGGGGGGGGGATATACCTCAAAATAATAAAGGCTTTATATGAAAAGCACAAGTGGAACATTATCCTTAATGGGGAAAGACTGAGAGCTTTTCCCCTAAGGTCAGGAACAAGACAGGGATGTCCACACTCACCACTTTTATTCAACAAAGTGCTGGAAGTCCTGGCCAAGCAATCAGAAAACAAAAAGAAATAAAAGGCATTCAAATAATTAAGGAAGAAATAAAACTTTCACTATTTACAGATGACCTGATACTATACACAGAAAACCCAAAAGACTCTACCAAGGAACTGCTAGAACTGATAAACAAATTCAGTAAAGTTGCAGGATACAAAATCAATCTACAGAAATCTGTTACATTTCTATACACCAATAATGAAGCAGCAGAAAGAGAAATTAAGAGAACAGTCCCATTTACAATTGCATCGAAAATGACAAGATACCTAGGAATAAATCTAACCAAAGAGGTGAAAGTATTATACTCTAAATCCTATAAATCACTGATGAAAGAAACTGAAGACAAAAAGAACTGGAAAGGCATTCCATGTTCATGGATTGGAAGAAGAGCTATCACTAAAATGTCTATGCTACCCAAAGCAAGGTACACATTTATTTTTTTTTTTTAAGATTTATTTATTTATTTGACAGACAGAGATCCCAAGTAGGCATAAAGGCAGGCAAAGAGAGAGGAGGAAGAAGGCTCCCCGCTGAGCAGAGAGCCCGATGTGGGGCTCGATCCCAGGACCCTGAGATCACGACCTGAGCCGAAGGCAGAGGATTTAACCCACTGAGCCACCCAGGCACCCCAAGGTACACATTTAATTCAATGCCTATCAAAATACCAATAGCATTTTTCACAGAACTAGAACAATCTTAAAATTTGTAAGGAACCAGAGAAGACTCCCAATAGGCAAATCAATCTTGAAAAAGAAAAGCAAAGCTATAAGCATGACAATTCTGGGCTTCAAGTTATATTACAAATCTGTAGTCATCAAAACAGTATGCCACCAGCTCAAAAATAGACACACAGATCAATGGACCAGAATAGAAACCCCAGAAATAAAACCACAACTATATGGTCAATTAGTCTCCAACAAAGCAGGAAAGAATATGCAATGGGAAAAAGACAGGTTCTTCAAGACAGCTGGGACAGCTGAACAGCAGCCAAAGAATGAAACTGGAACAACCTTCTGACATCACACACAAAAATAAATTCAAAATGGATTAAAGACCTAAATGTGAGACAGAAAACCACCAAAATCCTAGAAGACAACATAGGCAGCAACTTCTTTGACATTGGCCAGAGCCACTTCTTTCTAGATATGGCTCCCGAAGCATGGGAATTAAAAGCAAAAATAAACTTTTGGGACTACATCAAAATAAAAAGCTTCTTCAGGCAAAGGGAACAATAAACAAAACTAAAAGGCAACATACTGAATGGGAGAAGAATTTGCAAATGACATATCTGATCAAGAGTATCCAAAATATATAAAGAACTCATGAAACTTACCCAAACCCCAAATAATCCAATTTAAAAACGGGCAGAAGACACGAACAGACATTTCTCCAAAAAAGACATCCAGATGGCCAACAGACACATGAAAAGATGCTCATCACCTACTATCAGGGAAATGCAAATTAAGCCAGAAGGAGATACCACCTCATACCTGTCAGTATGGCTAAAACCAACAACCTCAAGAAACAGGTATTAGAGAGGAATTGGAGAAAAAGGAACACTCTCGCCCGTTGGTGGGAATGCAAACTGGTGCAGCCCTGTGGAAAACAGTATGGAGCGTCCTCAGAAAGTTAAAAAATTCACCCAAAGAATACAAAAACACTAATTCACAGGGATACATGCACCCCTATGTTTACAGTAGCATCATTTACAACAGCCAAGACATGGAAGCAGCTCAAGCACCCACTGACTGATGAACGGATAAAGAAGTGGTATGTATATATTACCCACGTGTGTAAATACAGAACACACACACATTACATGTACATATACACATACGTGAGTACATATGTGTATACACCGTATACATACACTACATATACATATGAACATTACTCAGCCATAGGAAAGAAGGAAATCTTGCCATTTGCAATGACATGGACGGAACTAGAGAGAGTAACGCTGAGCAAAGTCAGTCAGAGAAAGACAACCATATGGTTTCCCTCATATGTGGAATTTAAGAAACAAAACAAACAAGCAAAGGAAAAGAGAGAAGGAGAGAGAGATCAGGAGACAGACTCTAAATGATAGAGAGCAAACCAACACTTATCAGAAGGGAGGTGGGTGGGGGATGGGTGGAGCAGGGGATGGGGATGCACCTGTGATAAGCACCGACGTGTGGAAAAGCCGAATCATATCGTAAGTTGACACTGACGTAACACTGCACGTTGACTAACTCGAATTAAAATAAAAACTTAAAAAAAACCCCACAAAACCCAAAGACTTCACCTGCTCCCTAAAAGAGGTCTAAATCATGCTACTGGGAAACATGGCTCAATATTTAAGAGATTTTTAAAAGTAAAGTGAAAAGGATCCATCAGATTGCTTCTGAAGACCAAGCTCGCCTGCATACAAAGATGGTAACACGAGAGCACAAACGTGTGGGTTAGAGGTTGTTTCATTTCCGTGGGCCGTGCACCACTTTGGCAGTCTGGAAAAACCTACTGACCCCTTCTCAGGATGTTTTAAATGAAATATAATTTATTACAAAGAAAAGTAATTTAAATACAGCACTCAATACTAAAAATCAAATTTGCAATGTGAATGAATATATGCATATATTCTTTATTAACTCAAGACACGAGACTGGGCTGCACCGTGCGTCAAGCGGCTCCCAAGTGGTGAAGGATCCACACAGAGCTTGGAAAGAGCTCGGCGGTTGCCACGTAGAGGGGATCTGGTGGTGACCTGCGGTTTGTTACCAACAATCATAATGGAAGACAATGATAAACCCCAGTAAGAAGACTGTGAAGACGATGGTATCATTTTTTCCATCGAAGTTCACGGACCCAAGGTTGAGAACTCCTTGTCTACGTGTGTGGGAGATCCATTTCCACACTCCAATATACTTGAAAGGAATCTGGAGGCTGGAATAAGCTTCAGAAACTCCATTACGAAAATAGACACATGTTTGCAATCCACAATCTAGAATATGCATCTGAGGAAGACAAGAATACTCAGACACAGTTAACGCAATTTCTACAATTTCTCTAATGTAAGGAAAGGTCCAAAGATGGAACCAAAGCCATATTGCCATGCCAGCATTGTCGCTGCAAGTCAGACATGGGAGCGATGGCCTCTCTTTGTTGAAAGAGTGCCTGTTTCTGAATCTTTCCTTCCCAAAGAGGGAAGAAATGAGCTCTCTCTCCTCACTGTCTGGGGTACTCATGGCTAAGACACTCCCAAAAAAATGTCATAGAGGGAAGTAAAACATCATAGTTATTCCTCATTATCCTTTCCAAGAGAGATTACCATGCTTGATGGAAACACTAATCCTGACCTCTGTCTCAACCCTGGAAAAGTGTGAACACTGTGGGAACCCTTAAAGAAGAGAAAATGCAATTTATCTCACACGGTCTGAATAATATGCTTGAAATCTCAGTTCCTTTGAACAACAGAAAAATTGCTGGAATATTTAAACATGCATTTGTTCTTGGGAAACAAAATGTTCAGCTCTAGTGGTTGCCACAGCAACTGCCTGGGCTAAAAATACAAAATCCGCCATAAGAAGAAGAAGTGTGTACCAAGCAGGAAAGGGGAGAGCAAACGGGAACTCTCCCAAAGGAAGATTATTGGCAGGAATCAACCTGCAAAGACAAGGAAGGAGGTTGATCTTGTGGAGAACGTCTTCCTGAGGGGCCCTGGGCTCAGTGGAAACCTCCACGCTCCTCACCTTAAAGCATTCTTCCTCTTGTCTCCTACCTTCCTGACACCTCCCCTTTCAACAATCCACGATCTCACTGGGGACCATCCTGGTCGACATCTTGAACACAGGGGATGGGGTCCCTGCTACACCAACGCTGAGCTGACTCGCCTCTCATGGTTCCTGCCCCCAGCTCTGCCCGGCCTCCATGTCTGCCCTCCCATACAGGGCCGGCCGGAGTGGTCTGCCCTCCTGCCCCGGTCCGAATGGCTTCCTCGCTCTCTGACACACATACAGCTATCCTCACCTTGAAGCTTTTGCTCTTGCAAAGGAAGTCTCTCCATCTGCAAACAAGAGCTTCCCCTTCAGTCTAGTCAACTGCTCGTCCCCCCTGGCCTATTCTAACCGCACGGACACCCCCTTCCTGCAGCTTCCCATGGCACCCCTGCTCCCACTGGCAGCTCCTTTCTCTGAAATGCTGCTTCAGGGACAACGGGCACCACGCACTTGTTTGTGCGTGCATTTATTTTGTCTCGATGTGGGCCTCTGGGGAGCAGAGAG
The DNA here is from genome assembly GCF_010015895.1 of Lontra canadensis. Lineage (NCBI taxonomy): Eukaryota > Metazoa > Chordata > Mammalia > Carnivora > Mustelidae > Lontra > Lontra canadensis. The sequence goes on along the minus strand of NW_022631018.1, from coordinate 22,410,612 downwards.
CTTGTAGCAAACTTCTGCTCTGGTCCCAGTGGTGCCCAGCACCGCAGCCCAAAGCACACTTGTTTACAAAACCTGCTCTACCACCATCGGGCTTGGGGGGGTGGATAAGGCTGAGTCACGGGGCAGCACTGGCGTCTGTGCAGGTCTGCAGTCTGGGCACCGGGGCGCACCTACAGTCACCGCCGCATGATTAAACACGACCCCAGGGATGGCTGTCTGTGCCCCTACACGAGCTCTCCAGGTCAACAGCAAGTGCCCCGGAGCCTACACAGCTTCGCCGGCTGAACCTTCTCCCACCGCGCTGGAGGTAGAGCGGAGTGGAAAGGCACCAGTCTATGATGACACCGCGCCCCACGTACAGCCGGCGAGCTCCGATCCTGACTCTCCCTGGGTAGAAAGCCTCGGGCCTCGGGGCTGAGAACCAGAAGCCTGAGTCTCGGCATCACCGGGACTGCACGAGGACGACAGGTCACAGACAACGGGCAGCACCTGGATACCCATTTCCTCATCCAGACAAGAGCGCCACGTCACTAGCCTCCTCCGATGGGCACTGTGGGCATCGAACCGGACGAGGGCGATGTTAAGTGCTGTAAAAAGTATAGCCGAGCGTGCAAATTGTAGTACCACTGCGAGTTAAGCCCTCCAACAAGTAAAAATTAAAATACATTCTTCCTAATCTCCCAAGCCTATTTTTATTCTCGTTTCCTTTCGTTTCAGTCTCAATCTCTAAATTCTTTTAACCTCTGTGAAATGACCAGGGCAAATTTGCGCGGTTGATTTTGTCACAGCACCATTCCAGGGAGCCACGGGCCATTACTCTGCAACTCGACAATTACCCCTCAGATAGCAATACAGAGTAATGTTCTGCATTTGCGTAGCGTCTGTCCGCGTGAGACGCCCTCCCACACTCGTCCTCGGAGAGAGAAGTGGCATCGCTCCCTGACGAGCAGCAGTTCCCACCTGGGCCATCTGCCTTCTGACTTGCCGGGTGAGGACAGCAGTGCTCCGGGGCGGGGCGGCTGCAGCTGGAACCGAAAGGGCCGTGTGGGGAAGGACAAGCCTGGGCTGGCAGGACACCAGGCGGCAGCCCTTCCACTCCCATCCCCCTGTCTGCTTCTGCCGCCGCGGAGGCCAAGGAGTGTGCTCCTGGGCTTCTCGATGAGACTGCATCCAGAAGGCTGCCCAGGGACAGCGTCCATGTCCCCGCCGAGCCACAGACCCACATCACACATATCATGTGTTTTCCAGCGGAGAGCGGTCCCCCTCGGCGCGGAGCAGGCTCTGAGGGACCGGCTGCACACACCCTGCGGCCTACGGTGCCGACAGCACCTGGGGGAAGGAGGTGCTGCCCCAGATTCGGCAACATCTTGGGGCTCCTCGGCACTCGCTCGCAAATCAGACTCCTCTGTGACCTCATGTAGAGGCTTTTGTCCATATTATCCTTTCAGAAAAGGGAGACCCCCATGCTTAGTGCACTAGCTTTTTTTTTTCACCTACAGAATATGCATGCTTCCGTTCAACCAGCAGTCTGAAGAATTCACTTAAAACATCCTACATGAATGGCCTAAAATAGTCCAGGTTCTGTCTCCAAGAGTCTAATTCACACCTAGATCTTGAGGGGAATTTGCATTAACATTTCTGTATGTTAATTCTCATAATGCCCTGGGGATACTGGTTGACTCAGAAATAAGCCTGCTAAATTCAGACACGGTGAAAATTTTATTTTCTCGTTTATATTTTTAATGATTTGATAAGGGTTTACTGAGGGCTACCACGAGCCAGAAACAACTCTGCACTGGTGACATCACAGTGGTCAGTGTTCAAATCTAGGAGATTGTTGATGGCGCCGGGAAGGTGGGGCTACTCTCAGCAATTAGCCACAGAGCGCACCAGTCAGCCCACATTGTGGGAAGTAAGCCTTTGTGTTCTGGATTTACACATGCTTGGATATGAAACTAAGCTTCACCATTTACTATCTGTATAATCTTGAGCAAACTGCATAACCTTTCTGAACCTCAATTTTCTCATCTACACAATAGGGATGTATAACCTTATTCATTGGGTTTCGATCAAAGGGAAAGACATGAGGCTTATGAAGCCCTTAGCTGAGTGCCTGAGACATAGAAAGGACGCCACAAATGTTGACAAAAAATTGATACCCGTTGCAGTCTAGTTATTTTGATTTCATCTAACTTATTCCACCAACATTTGGTTGAAATGGGGCAGCCACTAGGTGAAGTACTGGGCATTAAAAGATGAGTAGTCTCTGGTTGTAACCTGCCGACGGCTTAGGATCTACTGCAGTCAGTCAGGAGGCTGTGGCTGAGAAACCAACTACAATATTGAGCAAGAAGGGCTGTCAGATGCTTAGAAGTTACCACTGGAGAAGGGTTAAGTGAAGATAAAATAAAAAATATATTTTTTCTTTTATTTTTAATATTCTATTTATTTGTGAGAGAGAGAGAAGGAGCGAGGGAACGCGCGAGCGCGAGCATGAGTGGGGAGGGGAGCGGAGCAGCAGAGGGAGAAGCAGATGCTCCGTCCAGCAGGGAGCCTGACTCAGGGCTCTGTCCCTGGCCCCTGAGATCAGGACCCGAGCTGAAGGCAGATGCTTAACCAACTGAGCCACCCAGGAGCCCCTATTTTTCTGTTTCTTAACTGATCTAACAGATAACAGTTTGTTCAAAATAACAGAGGCAAGATATTCAATGAAGTATGCTGATACATAAATGAAGTGAATGACAGCAATGATGTAAGAGATGAGAATGGACGACTTTATCAACCGTGGGACATGCGTCTTTTCCAAGGTCATGTGTAATATTCACCAGGAGAGACTGCATTTCAGCTTATAAAACACAACTTAGCAAATTTAAAACCACAGAAATCATGGAAAGTGTGCTCTGAGAGCACAATGAAATTGAAATGAAAGCTGATAAAAGAGAGCTGAAAAGTCCCCAGATACCTGGAGATGAGCCAGTGTACTTCTAAATATGATGTGGGTCAATGAAAACAAAATCTCAAGAAAAATTAAAAGTATTTGAACCAAATAAAAATGAAAACAGGGGCACCTGGGCGGCTCAATGGGTGAAGCCTCTGCCTTCAGCTCAGGTCATGGTCTCAGGATCCTGGGATCATCGGGCTCTCTGCTCTGTGGGGAGCCTGCTTCCCCCTCTCTCTCTGCCTGCTTATGATCTCTCTCTCTCTCTCTCTGTCAAATGAATAAATAAAATCTTAAAAAAAAAAAAAGAAAATGAAAACAAGTTAATGCAATTTGTGGGATGCAGCATAAGCAACACTTAGAGGGAAATTTATAACATTGAATGCAACTATTAGAAAAGAAGAAAGATCTAAAATTGATGATCTAAGCTTCCACCTTAGGAAATAGAAAAAGAACAATTTAGATCCAAAATAGGTAGAAGACAAGAAATAATGAAAATTAGAGTAGAAATCAATGAAATTAAAAACAAGAAATTAATAGAAGAAAAACAACAAAGCCAAAAGCTATTTCTTCAAAAAGATCAATAAAAGTGTTAAACCTCTAGCCAGGGTAATTAAGTAGAAAAGAGAGCCGACACAAATTACTAATGTCAGAAATAAAAGAAATGAAAGAGAACTATATCCCATAGAAATTCAAGTGACAATAAAGAATGACTTTATGCCCACAAATGTAATAACCTGGATGAAGTCACTAATTCCTTGGTTCTGTGCCAAAACCCACAGAAAAAGAAATAGCTAATATGAATAATCTTGAAGATGAACAAAAACACACCACTGGAAATTGAGACATATTATAAAGACACTTATAATTCATATAGTTTATTGTGAATATGTTATTAATTTTTAGAGTTTTACAGTAAAGATCAGAAGAAATAAGCAATGAGAAAAGATGAGAGGCTTTAGCAATGAGTAGGTCAGTAGTTACTTTTCAGAGACGCATTTTCAGGAGTGGGAGGGTGGCCAAACTGCTGGAGACTAATACATTAATTTGTGGTAAAATACACAAAGCAGGTGTTTGGGGAAAAAAATGGTGAGACATGAAAAGAGGAAAGCAGGATATTTTTTTAAGGAACAGTAGGATTAGGAGAAGCATTTACTTTTCTAGAATAGAGGATACTAAATCATACTTTTGGCTCATAAATGAACATGCAGAATAGAAGATAAAGAAATTATAGGACTTGGTCTGACGGAGATAAAAAGGAATGAGATTAGATGTGCCAGCCTGAGAAGGAAGGGGAAATTCTCCTTCACCTGACGGCCCAAAGCAGGGGCTCCGGCAGCGGCTTCGCTCTAGGCGCCAGGAAAGGGATTGACACACTTTCCCTTACAGGGCAAAGGTAGTAAATAATTCAAGCTTTGTGGGCCAACAGGCAAAATCGAGGATTTCATGTATGTACTTTTATAGCTATTTAAAACACAACCATTTAAGCAGGTACAAGTCATTCTTAGCTCGTGGACTGCGCGAAAACAGGCAGCAGGCTGGTGCGGCCCACAGGCCATCGTCTGCTGCTCCCTGCCCAAGGTGGTCATGGAGACCGCGGGCAGAGGGAGCCCGAGTCTCTGAGCAACTGTGGGACAGACTTTCTCCTCGGCCCACTATCGACTGCACTTTACAAGGATGAGAAAGAAACTTCTGTTACATGAGCCCCTCTTATCCTGAGCGCCCAGGGTGGGGTTCACTGCAGTTAGCCGGCCTGGACAGATGAAGACATGAGAGGGATTTGGAAAACAAGGAGGTGCGCCCTGAAATAAGGTTTAGCATCTGCGATCTGCCAGACATGGACAAAACGCTTTGCATGCATTATCACAATTAACTTTCACGAAACAGGGGGTGTGCACTATTATCATGTGCATTTTACAGATGAATAGAAAAAGGTTAAGTGAGTTTACTGTTCGGGTCACAGAGCTAAGAAGTGTGAACTTGGACTGGATGCTAAGTCGCCCTGGTTCTGGCTTGTTCTCTTGAGCATGCTTACTGTGCTGCTCCCGGGAACGGAATGGGCTGTTGGACAACGCACTGTGCAGGCCAAGTTCTCTTTACTCAATTTTTTATCTGCTCATTCATAATTCATGGCTAGTCTAGGTCCGAGAGTGATGTAAGTCAGTTTTGTTAGCTAGGAGAACATAAACAAACTGACCCAAAGTTCCAATCAGGAAACTAATACATGGTTGTAGGCCCTGGGGACAATGTCTCCCAGAACCTGGTTATTGCTGAGGTGAATAGAAGGGCCCTTCAGGCAGTAAGATTCCAGGCACTAAGGTCTGGCAAGCCTCGCTCAGATTCCCGTCCCTCTCATTTTTCCCACAGTTCTGACAGATCTGGTCATCCGCCTGCGAAACCCGAAGCCATTGTGTTTTTAGGTGAGCAAGGGGTTGCTCACAGTTGACATGAAGCCCATGGTAGGACCTTGCCAGTGACAGACCCATAGTACGAGGACCACAAACATACAAATGGCCCCATGTACTTCTATAGAAGTGATCACTGTATTATCAGGACAGTATAGTAATTGATGTTCATAATGAAATTTGATCATTTAAAGAATGTAAAAACATCTATAACTACTCTAGTATTAAAAAAATACACATTGGGACACCTGAGTGGCTCAGTCAGTTAAGTGTCTGACTCTCCGTTTTGGCTCAGGTCATGATCTCATGGGTCATGAGATCGAGCCCTATGTCGGGCTCCATGCTCAGCGGGGAGTCTGCTGGACATGTTTTCCCTCTGCCTCTCACTCCTCCCCCCAAAAATTTTTTTAAAAATACACATTTAATCAAATATTCCATTTAACAGTATCAATTTAAAACTAGCACTGGGATTTTATAAAGATACTAATTGCCTGAAAAAATTCATATATATGACACTTTTTACTCCTCCAAAGGTGGGGAAAGCAAGATATCATGTTGCTTTTTCTCCACAGGAGAGCGTGTGTTGGAAACTCTGAAGCGAATGTGCATATACTGCATAATCCAGGGAGCTACCCTCATTGTCTGAGGAACACTGCAAACAGATCAAATTTGGGGAGGAAATGTGTACAAAACCCATATTCTTACATTCTTTAACGTAGTCTATAAACTTCCAAAAGCCAGCAATCATCATCATTCATTTCCCCAAAATAAACCTGGACTCTAGCTGTCCAGATATTTTGGCTGAAGACAGACTTTGTTGCAAGGAGGTATTTTGCAGGCTTGCATACACTGGGTAATTAGAACATACAGAACCAACGGAAAGGATGAAAGACACGAATTCACAAGGTGGTATTTTAAGTGTCTCTGTTATGTGTTCAAATCCCTGAGACATACATGCCAGGTACCAGAACAAGGTACTGAGAACACACATGAACAGCACTGATCACAACGGTCTAAGGACAGGAGAAAGAGGAGAAGAACCCAGGACGGCTTTCTGTACCCGACGTTAGGCAAGTCACTGCTATTCGTTAGGCCTCAGTTTTAGAAAGGGACGGATTTGATAGAAAAACCTCTAGGGTTTTCCAGCTCCAGCATGCTCCCGACATCCCTACAGTCCCAATGACTCAAGAAGCGATCCTTGCTTGGTGACCACATAGAAGATTTCAAGTTCTAAAATAAATCTAATATCTACCTTTTGACTTACTTATGGGTCTCAGATTTCTAAAATAAATCTATTTATCTTTTGATTTATTTCTGGGTCTTGGCTTTCTTTGTTTCTATCAACTAAGTCATTAAATCTTTGAGTCAAAGACATTTTAATTATCCAATCCCCTATTTTTTGAGATGAAGAGTCACGGGGTTTAGGAATTTGCCCAAGGTCACACCTGAGGGCACAGCCAAGACTAACCCAAGTTTCCTGACCCACCAATCCTCTGACCCTGCCTCCTTACTATAGGTTTGAGACAGTGTCTACATTTAGATTAGTCAAAAGTTCACAAGCTTCTGGAGTCAGCCTGAGAAGCAAGAGAGCCAATTTATTTATGATGAAGCAGAAGTTCTTTGGAAAAAAATTAATAAAACATTGTTTAAGAAGTTAAGTGCCTCCAGGGATAAGGATCTGGCTCCTTTGCCAACACAGAACTCAATGAAAACGAAGTCTTATGTGTAAAAGTATTTTTGTTGAAGGTTTTCCATTGAGATAGAGGAGGGCAAACTGATTTAGATAAAATGAGAACTGACCTCAACTGACCCAAAACTTTTGCCCAAGGCACAAAACAAAGCCCCAATCAAACTCTCATCTCGGTTCAGGGAAAGGGCAGCAAAGGGGAGGGTGGGTGAGGACTGTGGCTGAGAAATGAAAACATTCATATGTTCTCCCCTTCCTGACCAGAGTCTCGCTGCCAAACTCTCATAAGAAAGGCTGTTCACACAGACGTCCAGCCAAGCCGAAATAAAAGTAGGAGTCAACTAGTTGGATTTTTGACTTGGTTCCCAAAGAATGAATAGTTAAGTGAATCTTCCGGATTTCTGGCTTCTTAAATAAACACGTTTCTCCTACCTCTCCTCCCATGTCTTGAAGTGAAAAGGGTTTGTGCCTCCTTCCCAGGGAGGAAGGATCTGAAAAAGTTCTTTAGTGTTCAAGTGTACCAAGGGTTGAAAGCTGGAGCCACACAAAGCCAAGGACAGCTGCCTCGTGGCCTGGCTCTCCAAGGTCTGCTAAGACAGAGGCGGGAAGTCGATGAGCGACCACAAGACCGCTGTCTGAGCACAGACCTGATCCTAAGACCCACAGACAGACCGTGACATTCCCTGATAAAAACTCAGGAAATATGATTAATCTATGATGGTGAATCCATAAGATTCTGAAGAATTGCTTTTGTGTTTTAAATTTATGCCATAAAACCCTTAGGCTTCTCCACAATCCTTACCTTGAGATAGCAGCAGGGACAGAAGTTTAGGTTGAATGAACAGAAGTTTGGGTTGAATGTATCTATGTTTTGATTTCACATGCCACAATTCACATGTATTTTCCGGTTACCATTTGAAAGGCAAAAATAAGTGATTTGGGCGAAACATGTTTAGGGGCAGCAATCATTAAACTGATGTTAGTTAATCCACGTAAGTACAGTTTGCATAAACCCAAGCTGCACCATGAACTGCAAATGCGGCCCCAGCCAGGGTGAAGAAAGCAGGAAGCAGGTTCTAGACGTTCAGTCCTCCCTGCCCACTGTGAAGGCTGGTCCCCGTGGGGATGACTTGCATTTTAGGAGTGGAGAAGTAAACTTGGGGAGTTCTGGCTTGGGAGAAAAGGAGATAGGTCCTGCAGACATCTGGAGTCGTTGTCTTCCCCACCGGCCCTCATCGCCTGCATGAACAGTTGAGTTTGTTATGTAATAATACCAGTATCATGAGCTAATGTCTGCAGAGCACTCACTGGGAGTCCAGCGCCTGTAGAAAGGCCCAGAGAAAAGTGACTTCAGTTACCAGCCTGTGTGGAGCACTAACTCCTGCCAGGGATTAAGCAGGTACAAGTGTGCCTATGGTTTGTCCCTGTCCGTGAGAAGCTTCTGGTCAGGGACTGGGAGATACGAACCGTAGGAGCCCCGACCCTGAGAGCAGCCAGACTTGCTCTGGGCAGAAACACGGCATCCACGGGAGGCCCGAGCCCCACCCGCCCCACGAACTTCACTTCTCTACCTTCATGGGGAAAAGGGAACTTGTGGGGGAGACGATATTTATAGGGCGGCTGCTGAGTTCCAGGCAGGCCTTGGGCAAGTGATTTGGGAAGGACTAACTTTTTTTGAGTTTTCTGTATGAATGGTCTTATTTAGTCATATAGCAAACCTCGAAGGGAGGGATGGTGACATCAATTTTATTGAGCATCAGGACTTGTAAGTCCTCACAGTTGGTTTTAGTAATTACGACACGCATTGTCTCAGCACGATGGCTTTACAGACTTGGGTCACTTCACTCCAGTAAGCACAAGCTGCTGAAGGACTCATCTTGCAGGAATGAAAACAGAGGCGCGGGGGAGAGGCATGAGCGAGGTGCTCTTGGAAGGTCGTGCGGCTGGCAAACGGCGTACCTGGGCTTTGCGTCTGGAGAGTCTGACTCTCAACTGCATAACCAGCCATTGGCAAATCTGAGATACTAAACTTTGATTTCAAAACCCGTTTTTTGTGGGGGTTTTTTGTTTTCTTTATACAGCATGTTTATGTCTGTGTAAAACATACATGTACTTAATTATAGTGATTTTGGTTTAAAATAAGAAATAGCTTTTGGGGGCACCTGGGTGACTCAGTCACTTAAAGAGCCGACTGGTGGTTTCCGCTCAGGCTGTGATCTCAGAGCTGCGCGGTGCAGTCCCACTTAGGGCTTCACGCTCAGCGCCGAGTCTGCTTCAGATTCTCTCTCACGCGCGTGCTCCCTCTCTCTCTCGAATACATAGATAAGTAAATAAATCTCAAGATAAAATAAAATAACTTTTCAACAAAAAAGAATTGCCCCCAAGGGAAATAGATTGTAAGTAGTGAGGCTCTGATCGCAGAATGTGTTCAAGCAGAGTCTAGATCAAAGACGCTGTGAAAGGAAGCTAAGCATTGTAACAGGGGGTCAGAGGATTGTAAACCAAATGATTCTAAAGTCATCTGAAATCTAGGAGTCCAAAAGAGAGTCATGTAAGTAACCCTTAGTAAATCATAATTTGAATTTTTTCCATATGGTTTTCGGTCAACCAGCTTGGAATCTTGGTAATTTCAAAATAACACCCTAAAGCAATTGAAAATTCTTTCCCAAACATTACAGTATTATCTCCAACAGTCTCAAGCAGGGGCTGGGCTCATGGGAAAGCAAGAGACTTCTGTTCTGAATCTGAAAGCTTCTTCTCTCCCTAAGCTACCAAGCCCTGGTGCCTGGATGTGATCATCACTGTTGCCTCCTGCCCACCCACCCCTGGGCCTTGACCATTCTTCCTAAGAGAATTCCAATTCTGTTCAGACGCTGACTAGCCAGTTATTTCAGGGGACACCAAAGCCTAAGAGGTTAAGTCTGGACTGGTTGCAGTTGAGCATGGCAACCGCATCACCTCTGGTACGTGAGTTTAGATACGGACATATGACACGATGTTGACTGAAGAGATGTAAGGAAATCTGTTGGTGAGGCTCTGGGAAACTTTCCCTCACTCCTAGAAAGGGACACAAGTTTAATAGTTTCCTCTTCTGCTTCTGGGTATTGTCACCTACAATGAAAATGTCATCTGGGACCACCAGGGAAGCCAGCCAAGAGCAAAGCAAATGGTTACAGCAGACGGGATAGAAAGACAGATGGACACTGGGTACTTGATTGTGTCCCTGAGCTGCCATGAACCAGCAGTGGAACTGCTCTGTCTTTGGGCTTCTTCTTACGAGAGAAAAGAAACAACCTGTTGCTTACTTGGTTTTTTGTGTGTCTTTGGGTTTTGTTTTGTTTTTTTAACTTGTAGCTGAAAGACTCCTATAAACTGAGACCATATTCAGTCTTGGGTTTAAGCACTGCATCTCTAAGAATCCTCTCATAGAACCCCACTTCAGAATTATTTCTCTGGGAAAGCTATGAAAATTACAGTAAAAATAATAAAATCAATGTAATGATGATTATTATTAAGCATCACAAAAAGTACGGGTTTGGGAACAAAATAGACCTAAGTTTAAAACTCAGCTCTTTCTCTTGCCAGCTTGGTGATCTTGGGGGAATTAGTTAACTTCTCTGCTACTGACACCTCATATTTTAAAGGGAAGACATAGAACATGATTTATGTTGTAGAAAATTTGATAATGTAAATAAAGCATCTGGAAACAATAAATTTCTCCTCTATAAAATTAGAATAATAAAACAGCCATATGATATACGTGAGAATTAAAGGAGACAACGAAAATATATCATTAGCACTTTATACATAATTATGATAGAATGGAGTGGTTGAATTACTCAGGGAATGGAGTAATGGCATTGCTTTCTGACCAGGAGCTGGGAGGTACTACTGGAGCTCTGCTGGTAGGAATGGTACACACAGGAGGGGCAGAAGACCTAAGGACAGGCTTTACCTTCAGTTTTGGCCAGGGGCTAGCTCTCCTTAGGACTAGAAAACTGGAAGTAAAATTCATCTTATAAACCCCCAGACCCAACAACATTAAAAGGCTAGATCATCATAAAATCACTTCTTCAACAGCTCTTTGGCTCTTTCTGAGTGGGTCTTCTCTTGCTCTCATCTCCCTCCTCCTATCCTTCTCTCTCTCTCCCTTTAAATGTCTACTTTTAGTTCTGAAGAACTTCTTCAAGGGTTTTTATATCAGTTCCACTAAAAGAAAAAAAAATAAGGTTGATTATCTTAAATTTGGTCTGAAGCCAGGGCCAAGTAGGCTCTTCTCCAAACAATGCTGGCATTTGTGATTCTACTCTTGAATGCCAAGAAGTAGATCAACCTAGGAGTTCTAGTTTCTACTAAGCAGTTGTGCTGTGGTGACTTTGAAAAGACACTTTACTAATCAGGCACCATTTCCTTGCCTATAAAGTAAGAGAGAGATGGCATTAAATCCCTTCTCTGAATTCAAAATCAACACGAGGCCTCTCTTTATGACCAACCAATCCCATGTGTTTTCCCTCTTCATATAGAAGCGATATCTCTCCACACAGCTAGCATATTGTATAAACTTCTCCATGTGCATGTTTTTGCCATGCCCTGATGACCTAGGACGATTACCATGCTCATTTTCTTCTCATCTTTAGTACACAGTTAAGCTACATTTCCTGGCCACCTTGCAGAGGTGGGGCCCCACATCTGAGTTCTGGTCAGTGTAATGTGGGACAAATTGATAAAACACCTCTAGGAAGGGCCATCAGAACAATTCTCTACCTTCCCTCTTTCTTCATGTGCTGGTGGAGCTGAAAGATGTGGTGGAGGACACTGAGGTCCTAAAATGTCGTGGGGCCCCATGATGGAAACAGTCTATCCCACCCTGCTACCACTCCCACCCCCAGTGCCAGCCCTGCCAGCCCTCAGTGGAGATGACATGAGCGACATATACACTTATTGTGTTAAACCACTGAAAGTAGGGGTATTTTAGTATACCATTTGGCCTACTCTGACCGGACAACCCAACCATAAAGGGTCTCTTTAGACCAGAAGTACCTATTATCTTCCTTAGAAATATCAGGCAGGATGCTTGGGTGCCTCATTCGGTTAAGCGTCTGCCTTCAGCTCAGGTCATGATCCTAGGGTCCTGGGATCAAATCAGGTATTAGGCTCCCTGCTCAGTGGGGAGTCTGCTTCTTCCACTTCCCCTGCTTGTTCTCTCTCTTGCTATCTCTCTCTTTCTCTCTCAAATAAATAAATGAAATCTTTTTTTTAAATAAATAAATAATAAGGCAGATTACAGGGCCAGTTAGATGATTTGGATTATGCAAAATTGTCATAACTTGTTACTTAAAGAAATAAAAACAAAAGGGGGAGAAGTAAAGATAAACTTTCTTCGATTAAAAAAGCTTTTTAAAAAAGATTTTATATGTTTATTTGGCAGAGAGAGAGAGAGAGATCACAAGTAGGCAGAGAGGCAGGCGGGTTGGGGGGGAAGCAGGCTCCCTGCTGAGCAGAGAGCCCGATGCGGGGCTTGATCCCAGGACCCTGAGGTCATGACCTGAGCCCAAGGCAGAGGCTTAACCCACTGAGCCACCCAGGCACCTCTCTCTCTCTCTTTTTTTTAAATGTCAATGTTTTCTCTGCCATTAACAGTGTATTGATTCTGGAAACTTAGTACAAAGAACTAGAAGGCCATGGTCCCTCTGTTGCTGCCCACTAGTACAAATGACTTCAGTGAGAATCCTAAGACTACTGGGTGTTTTGTGGGTCTGAGAGCTGGAATGGGTCTCGGATGCCCATCATCATTCAGTGGAAGAAACTGAGGGCCAGCGTTATCCAAGTCATACAACAAGCTGATGGAAGAACCGAAGCTACTTGCTAGGCTCCAACACTCTGCCCTTTGTGTCAGAAATTTCACAGGTCAGCCATTTATTGTGCTTAGGGCAAACACACTGAAACCAAATTTAGAAATATTAAGATAATAGATACTACATGGATATTGGCTGGAAAGGAGAAGGTGTCGCAAGGAAACAGAATAATGCCAGCTGCTTGATCACTCTGAATTAAGTGACAGGGCAACTCCAGAAACATGGGGATAGTGTCTGATGGGAAAGTAAGATCCAGAATGCTAAATGTGTCCTAAGCCCAAGGAGATCATTTTCTCATTGGCCTTCTCATTCAAAAAAGCCAACCTGAAAAAATATTATATACCAAAACCTACTAATAACTAGAGAACATAGAGCTGTGGTACTTGGTCCTCATCACTTTGTTCAGAAAGCAGGAAAGCAACTACATCCCACACCGGCTAAAACCATCACATCAGCTCATGTTTCTCCTTAAATATTTCCCTATAGGAATGTTTTATATTTCAGACCAGGAAGTGGGGACCAGATAGATCCTGAGAAAATGATTACATATTTAGGGCGTATGGTTACATATGTAGGGCACTGTGAGATCTTAAAGCTTTAATGGGGATGGACTATCTATTGCACTTATGCATTTATTTGCCTAACATTACAAATGGCCGACTATGTACTGGGCCCTGGTCTAGGCACTAGGAACGCAAAGATGAGTACATGTATTCACTGCCCACTAGTTTTTCGGAAATTAAGGGACAAGAAAATGAAGATAAAATGAGATGCACACCATTAGAGCTCAAAGAGGAGCTCCAACCATGCCTGCCTGTATCAGCCAAGAATTCTAGGAGGCCAACTGAGATTTTCATTGTGTTTTGAAGGATAGATCACAATAATGAAGCAAGGAAGAGGAAAGGCATTCTTGGTAGAAAGAAGAGTCCACGTCAAGGCTCCGGTGCAAATACATCAGAAACTATAACAAATTATTCTTTTTCTAGTATAGATTGTTGGTGGGCATTTAGGGAAATGTACAGATATATGTCATTCTCCATTTACTCAACTGTAAGTGACAAAAATTTAACACAAAACCCTGTAAGGAAAGATGAAAATTTATTCCCTCATATAACTGAAAAAAAATCTAAGGGTAGATTTTCAAGCATGGTTAGATTTAAGTTAGTGTCTCTCTCCCCATCTCCGGGCTCTGTGTTCCATTTTCTTAGCCCATTTTCCAATAGGCTCTCTACCTGAAGAGACTGGTAGCTTTAGTCCTAAGTCACCCATACAGCACTATTAATAATAGCCAAAAGGTGGGGGGAAAAAAACCAACACCCATCGAGAGATGAACGGATAAACTGTGGTATATACAGACGGCAGACTATTCATCCGTAAAAAGGAATGGAGGATTGAAACATAATACAAGAATGAAAGCATTACGCTAAGTGAAAGAAGTCAGATACAAAGGTCACAAATTACATGATTCCTTTTTTTTTTTTTAAAGATTTTATTTATTTAACAGAGGAAGAGAGAGATCACAAGTAGGCAGAGAGGCAGGCAGAGAGAGAAGGAGAAGCAGGCTCCCTGCTGAGCAGAGAGCCTGATGCGGGGCTCAATCCTAGGACCCTGAGATCATGACGTGAGCTGAAGGCAGAGACTTAACCCACTGAGCCATGCGGGCGCCCCTATAGGATTCCTTGTGAGTGAAATAAATATCCAGAATAGCAAACCCCACAAAGACAGAAAGCAGATGAGTGGAAGGAAATAGAGAGTGATCCCTTCAGAGATACTGAGCATTGTTTGGGGCTGATGAAAAAGTTTTGAAACTAGAAAGAAATGGGGGTTGTACAACATTGTGAATACACTAAGTGCCCCTGAATTTTCACTTTAAAATAGTTAATTTTATATTATGCCAACGTCACCCCAATGTTTAAAGGACGCATCCACAACACAAACCTGGTCTTTTCTTCCGAAGTTCACCCATAAACAGCACAACCAGATCCCCACTACTTATTTTGGCATTCGGGACGCTTTAAAACTTGTCCCAAACTTACACCCACCACCCACCACCCCGGTTTCCACACTCCCCCCGAGTCCTCCAGCCTGATAGTGCCACACGCAGGGCTCTGTAACTCTGCTCTGCAGCGTCCTTGCACGGCTGACAGCCTACGTGTCCTGCTTCCCCAGCCAGACTGCGAGAGTCTTGAGGGCGTTACAACATCTAATTCATCTTCGGGTTCTCAGAGTCTAACCCTGAGTCTGGTGTTTACTGAGCACTCGATGAACGTTTGCTGAATTAAACTGAGTGCGCTCGGAAACCCTGGGGAAGATCTTCCAGAATCCCTCTGGGATGGGGAATACGTGTGCAGTTTTGGGCAAATACAGAAACAGAGGATCCTCTGTTGAAGTGCAGTCAATATTCTCAAAAGGTTTATGTTATATTAGATTGGGGTCGGGAAGAAAGAATGGGGGTAAAGCAAGTGGCACAGGAGAAATCTTTGCACTTCGGTCTTAGAGGAATAACCACACCTGAAACACCCCAGGGCTTCCCACAGGCCTCCATTCAGCAGATGGGGGTGAGGGTGGTAGATGGCAGGCAAAGGGGACGTGGATCCAAGCCGGCCCACTGCCACTGCTGCCACACTGTGCTACAGAATCTATCTAGGGCAGAGCAGAGGATCGCGTACGAGTGACCCTTGGTAACGTGGCAGTCAGGCATGCCAGCCCCACATGCAGCCGAAAGTCTGCTTCCGATGTTTGACCCCCCAAACTTCCTCACTCACAGCTACTGCCAACCGGAAGCCCAGCCAGTAACACAGACAGCCGATCAACACATGTGCATGCTGTGTGTTTCATATCTGTAGTCTCACAGTAAACCAGAGAAAAGAAAATGTTATTAGAAAACCATAAAGAAAAGATAATATGTTTGCAGTTCTGTGCTATGTTTTTTGAGAAAAAAACCCATGTATAAGTGGAACCACACAGTTCAAAGGTCATGACCTATGTCATTCCAGGGTCAACTGGATATAGGGGTTGCACCGGGGGTGAGAGGTTGAAAAGACACCCGTGGCAGCCTCCCCTTATTTGAACATGTCACTGGGAAGTCACCCGGCGCTTCCAACAGGACCAAATTCCTCAGTGTTGACAGTCACCTGCACAGTGAGCGCAGACCCGTTTAAAGGCAACAGCGATGACAATGATGGCAACGGCTGACATCAAACACCGTTTCACATTCCCATTAGTGTCCCAGCTGGGGGCAGGGGGACACCGAAATGAGCAAAAAACAATGTTTTAACCACAAAAGCTCATAGCTTACTGAGATAGACATATCATTAACTCAGTGCCAAGGGTCATTGCAGACTCATGAGGAAGTGCTGCTGGACCCTTGTGCCTCAGTCATTTTCTCTGTAAAATGGGACTCAGAGTTCTAAGATGTCTTGATTCAAAGAGTGAATTAAACCGGGGGCAGAGGCTTCTTCTCTCTCCCCATAAAACCACAACAGTTGCTCAGCTCTGAAAGGGAATATCTACCCGGGACAGACATGCATAATTTATAGACCTCTGTTCCTCCCCAAACTGTAATGCACTGCGGATGCTCAAATCCGAGTCTATGTCGTCTCAGCAAAGCAAGGAGAACACGTCGTACCTCGAAGATTCCTGTCAAACATCAGGCCTGCCGGAGGCGGCAGGAATGCAAGCTTTCCCCCACGTACCACCGAAACCCAGCTCCCAACCACAGGGAGGGAGCTATCCAGAAAGTGGTGGATAGAAACTCTCTACTCAGAATTTGTCACCAGCGGCAAGAAACAAAAACAAACAAAACCAAAAAATGTGGCACCTAGAAGGGGCCCCTTTACAAGGTTGGTTCCTGACAGAATTATACTCTGTCAAACACAGGCTCACAAAAAACGGTCAGAAACCGTATCCGTTGATTTCTTCCAAAGCAAGTTCCTCTGGGTGAGACGGGTCTGCAAGGCAAGCTCCAGTCCCACTGGGAAGGCGAGTCCTTAGTCACAGACACACGTCCTGGTATTCTTCAGGGTAAGCTGGAACCAGCGCATCCCATGGGGGACGTGCTTTGAATGTTCTTCCCTGAAGTAAGACTTAGAAAACGAGCCAGCCTTAGTCGTGTCCCTGGTGAAATGAGAGACAGGACAACGTCCACTTTCTAAAACACTGAGACCCCTCCCAGATGACGGTGACACCCCCTGACGGGAAGCAATACGGAACCTCTAAGCTGGGCAGATCCCAACACTCCGCTTCTGAAAGGATTTACGTGCGAAAGCCCTTGGTTGGAGCCCGGGTGAGCCCCGCGGGGCTGCACAGAGCCGAGGGGGTCCTTTGGCTCGTCAACCTAGAAACACACTAGAGCAACCAGGACCACACTCCAGGTCCGGCCCTTCCAGATCTTATCACGACGTGGGCCGGTAGAGGCAGAGAGAGTTGCACCTTAGAAGTGCTCTAATGTGGTTGACAGGATAAAGCGAAATGTACTCCAGAAAAGTCCGATGGGGAAAACCGTGAGAGAACTCCATGATCTGGGAACGCACTTTGTCTCTTTCACCCACCCCACCCTCTACCCTCCACAGAAGGTGGCGTGAGGCTTTGCTGTGGGTGGATGGGCTTTGAGCTTCCCTCCTGGTTAGAGAGAGGCCCACGGTCGTCAGAGCTCCGAGTCTCTGCTTACCCTGCGAGGAGTCCAGCAGCATTTTAAGGGCTGCAGGAAAGGTTCCTCCTCCTTGCCCTCTGCCCTCCTGGCGTGGTGAAGGTGACACTCTATCGTGGAGAATTACTGTGAGTACAATAGGGCCGTGGCTCTGTGCCCCTCTTTCAGAAGCAAATACTCATGGAAACATAACACAGAAGTCACTTAACCGCTTGCAGATTCTGCTCATCGGTGCTTCTCTCACTGAAGAGAACTGTGTCAACGGGAGCTAAGACGATGCCCAAATGCAGGGAAGGATGACAGGGCTGGAAAGGGTGAAAGAGTTCTCTAACTGGCCACCGCTTTTTTATCCCCTACAGCAGCACGGAGAGGGGAGACGGGAGTTCTGACGTGCGGGTGCTCTGCCTCGGCTGTGCAATGAAGTCTGACTCTCATACGAGTACGTAACGGCAGTTCTCAACCGTCTGAAGCAGCCGGCAGACCCGGGGAGGCAGGGTTCTACGACGGCGCCCCGTGTCCCTTCTCCTTGTGCGATTCCCCTCCCGCTCTGTGCAGTGGGAACCTGCGGGTATGAGCCGTCACCCTCCCGACACTGTCACATTATATGGCAAAGGGATCTTACAGTTGTTACTGAAGTTGCACATGAGTTGATCTGATCCAGGAGGGGCTGACCCCTTTAGTGACTGAAAGCAGGTTTAAAGCAACGGGGGTCTTCTCTGGCCAGCTTCCAGGGGAGACAGCGAACAGCCATGCTGTAAGCGGCTTGCGGGGAAGAGCAGGGGTTTCCAGGTGCTCCAGAACTAGCCAGAAAACACGGGCCTTACACATTACCACGTGGGAGAAAATCCTGCCGGCGGCAGGAAGAACGTGGAAAAGGACCTCCCCAGTGCGAGCCCCTGCCCCGGCTGACACCTTGCTAATGGTGTGTGGATCTGGAGCGGAGAGGGTCAGGCTAAGCTGTTCTCAAACCCCTCGCCCGCGGAAACTGGGAAGTAGTACCTGCCTGTTGTCGCAGCTGCAGGCTTCGTGGTAATTGGCCGTGAGGCAAGAGGGAACCAAAACAGGAACCAAAACTCTTCTTTGCCGAGAACGACAATGATGCTTAGTTAGAACTTCCAACGAGAAGACGGTTTTTAATTATCTGGGTATCTAAAGCATCAAAGTACTTAAACCTTTTTTTCCCCCCTTTTACAGCAATAAAGCATTGACTTTCTTCTCTCCAAAAACTCAAAAATAGCTGAACAGATATTCTTTAGAACTTTCCAAAAATAAGATCTTCTTCAGGGCTGAAATCAGTCTGGGAAACGTTAATCTGGAAGGAAAAAGAACCTTCAGTCGTGTAAGTAGCTCAAAATAGTCTATGTGGGTCTGACCTACGGAGGCTCTGGAGAAAACTGCTCATTGTTTAGAAGAGCAGAAATACTTGACCACTGTGGCTGCAGTGCACAGGAGAAGCCATAGGCTTGGTGATATTCTAGTCATGCCAAAGAGCAGGTGTAAGGCCAAAGACTGAACCACAACCAACAGGTCGTCTTTGCTACATGCAATTCCAAACTACACGCACGCGGCCCATGCACAGGTGCGCAGGGGGCACAGTCCTCTTTCAGGGCTTTGAACAGGACTGTGATTAAATCAGATGAGGTAGAATGTACTCTCGCTGTTTCTAACTCTTCGGAAAGCACATCCATTAACCGTCCTGGGTCCAAGGTTCCTTCTCTCTAGAAGGAATGATTAGCCTGGTCTCCGGGTGGTTTCGGCTCTGTGATTTGGTCACAAGATTCCTCTGTCCTTTAGTCTCTGCCCAGTTTGTGAGTGCTGCCACGTAAGGCTGGACAGGAGAAGCGTCCAGCACCTTGGAAGTGTTCAACAAACAGGACCTCCTCATGGTAGAATATTTAATTACTGCTGGATGGTGCTATAGCTATTGCAAAGACTTCCTTCATAGCTTTGATTTTCCAAAACTTTTCATCATCTTTCCAGAGCGTTATATTTGACTTCTCTTCAACTATATGGAGCATATAAGGCAGAATCAATCCTTTAGGAAGAATCAGCTATGATAGGAGAATTCCTCAAAGAGTCTTACTTGAACTTGACCTCGATTTATATGTTCCACTCAGGGTTACTTGTAAATTCCAGCACTGTACTGATTCCTGTGCCCCGTTCCATGCCCCTGCCTGGACGCCTCACCTGTGCCTCAAAGTCATCGTACCCCAAATTAAATATATTATTTTTCTTCCCCAATCAGCCTATCCCTGTATCCACACATATAAAATCCTTCCCTCCTTTTCCTTTAACTTAGGATTGATAAAATGTTAATTTTTTCAAAAATGTGTTGAAGCCCGGACATTTGGAAAAGTGTTTTTACCCCTTTTCCTTTCCATTCCCACAGCTTCCACTGGAGAGTAAGTCCCTACAGCAGGGCCATCGCACCTTCCTCCTCCCTGCTTCCCCTCTGCAGTCCGTCTTACAAAATTCCATCGCATTTGTCCTCCTGGAACCCTTCACTGAGTATATCCTGCCAAGAGTTCAAACCACCAGTGTACCCACACTGCTCACATAATAAAACCCAAATCCCTTCAGGCTGTTTCCCTAAGTCCTTACTGAGCTGTGGTGTGGAGGTGGGTTCAAAGACTGCACTTGCTCCCTGAGCCTCAGGTCTCTCTGCTGCAATATTAGTGTAATGACCCCCACGCCTGGCCAAGCGTCATGGGCCCAACAGTTCCGTGCAAGGCACATGCAAGCCATTTCACATTAAACACACTGGGGCACTGGTGATTTCTCTCCCACTATTTCATGACGTGTGACTGTTCTAGGGACTCAGGTGGCAACTGTTCTGCTTATTTCAAAAGTGCATTATTTTTTTCCTTTTAATTTAATCTATTTTTTTTCCTCCACATATTTGCTTACTCTGATTCCTCTGATTCCTTTCATTTTTTCTTGTTTCCATTGGCGTTTCCCTTTACAGTACCAATAAATTTCATCTCTTCTGTGAAATTTTCCCTAAAGCCCTCACTCATCTTGGATCACAGCCCTTATATTCTGTGACCCTTTGAATTTCTAAGGTTCTGGACCACTCATTTTTTTAAAAGATTTTATTTATTCATTTGACAGAGAGATGCAGTGAGAGAGGGAGCACAAGCAAGAGGAGGGGGAGAGGGAGAAGCAGGCTCCCCGCTGAGCAGGGAGCCCAATGCAGGGCTCGATCCCAGGACCCTGAGACCATGACCTGAACCGAAGGCAGACGCTTAACGACGGAGCCCCCCAGGCACCCTTGCACCATTCATTTGGCACTTAGATTGGCACAACCTGGACCGCTTTTCTCTTTACGTGTGCCTTGGACCCTAGTGAAGACATGAGCTCTTCCGGAGCAGCAACTGCTCAGCTGGCTCGGGAGCCTGCGCATGTAAACACCTGTTGCTCTGGATGATGATGGTAACAGCTCAGTTATGAAGCATAATCATTCTCGGGTAAATTGGAGAATCTCAGTCTCTGTCGGTATGCTGACACTCTGGTGAATTCTTAATTAGCACATTGACAATTACACTTCAAAGCTGCTTTCACGGGGCACCTCACAATTGTTCATTAGTTTTTGTCAAGATGGTCTCGGAAGTGAGTGATAAAGATCATTCCCTGACTTTCTTTTTTTCTAAACTGAGAAAAGCAAAGTACTTTTATGAGATATACTGGGAATAGTGAATACAGAAACTGACTTGAAAAGTAAAATAAATTGTTTTTCTTGCTCCCCACCCCTTGCCAGAGACAATGTTTCTCTAGCAATTTTTGTTTTTAGGAAAGCAAATAGTGACTTACTTGGTTTAATGGAGCTGCTGACAGTCCTCAGAGGCTGGGAACTCTCTACTCTTCTTTATTCAAACCAAAACTTTTTACTTTACCTGAAAAAGAGAGAATTCTGGTATGTCCCGGAGTCATGTTTGGGTTTTGCTTATTGATTTTTTGAATAATTAAAACAATGCAAATTAAACCAAAAGTAAGTAGAAGGAATGAAATAATAACAAAATAATGGAAAATAAATAATAGAAAAATAGATTAAAAAAATAAAATCAATAAAACTGGTAAACCTGTAGCCAAAGGAAACAAAGAAAGATACAAACTGACAATACCAACCATGAGAGAGGAAACATTATAGCCCTTACAGACACTAAGAGGTTAAAAAAAAAGAAAAAGGATATATAAATAGCTCTAGGCTAGTAAATTCAGTAACTTAAAGTTGAAAAAAGAAACATTTTTAAGAAATCTTCAGTGAGTTATTAAATTGTTTTCCAGGAGGATGGTACTGATTTAACTCTGACCAGTAGTATGTGAAAGGACTGGTTTTACTGCGTTCTTGCCAGAACTGAATGTTATCATTGATTGTTATTTGAAATAGTTGCTTAATCCTTCCACTTCAGCTTGGTACCGGGCTGTAACCCTTCTCTGCACATCTGCGCATAAACATCGAGTCCAAATTGTTTCCCTTCCTGTGGGCAGAGTCTATTTCCCACTTGTGAGGATGGCAGGCTTTTGCAGAGCCTCTGGTTGTATGATCTCCTCCGGCATCACCCTCCCCATGGTCCTCAGCCAGAGTCTTCCCATTTTTCACTTCTGTCTGCCTAGTAGTGTCTTGATGCTTCAGGTATTAGCACAGCACAACACGGCAGAGCTAAGCCTGTCCACACACGGCAGAGCTAAGCCCGTCCACACAGCACCTCTTTCCCTAAAATGCAGCTCAGCAGCGCAGCACAATTCATTTTTTATACGGCACAGCTGGGATTTGTCCTTCACTTCTGGGGGCCTCCCCACGGCTACATTTTGTGGTTGTCTCCCCATCCCTATCCTTCCTTGTCATCTCCTCTCACTCAACCCAGCTAGCACCTCCTTCCCAGTTACAAGCGTGACCGCATAAACAGAGAGATGGAGATAATACCAAAGAGATCTGGGAGGGGAGGGGACAGAGGGATGGGTGAGACAGGTGATGGGGATTCAGGAGGGCACTTGTGGTGGGCACTCGGCTGCCTGGAAGTGTCAAATCACTCTACCGTACCCCTGAAACTGACACAACATTGGCGGTTATAACTGACTGGAGTTAAAATAAAAACTTTAAAACAGGGTGATCGAGTCCTCTCCTCTCTGTGGCTAGGCTGGGTCAGATCCAGCCCACCTTCCTCGGTCCCTTCCCTGCAGGCACTCAACGTTCCCTTCCCCCTCCTGCCCAGGTAACCCCGTCCAGATCCTGGGTCAGTACCGACCATGGCTGCCAGGGGCCAGCTGGCTGCCGCAAGGCGGTCTATGCCCCTGGAAACATGAGCTCCGGGAGATCAAAGACCAGCTCTCTCATCTGTCTACCTCGGGCGTTTGCACAGTCCCTGGATTTCAAAGCAAGTCTCCCTGTTTCCACTCTCGTCTTCCCACCACTTTCTCTTCTCACAACAGCCATGGTGCTCTTTCACGAACACAATCAGTTTCCACTTTAATTTACTAATTTCCCAAGGAAGGAGTTGGTGTCCTACTTTCCTGCAGTGGCTACCTGTGGGCTTGTTTTTCTTTTGGCTGGTGGTTTTGTGGTTCTCAACCTGTTCTTATTTTTTGTCGGTATCATTGTGAACTCACAGACTTATGAAACGTATTCAAGATGAGTCAATCAATCACAGCTGCCATTTCAAAGTACCCCATCATGTACCAAAGGAGCTCCCTCTAACCCGCTCCGGGAGAGCTTTATGATGAAGTCCTGTGTTTTGTTTGTTTGTTTGTTTGCTTTTGATAGAGTCTCTGCTTACCAGTACCACAGTTCGTGATTATCTTATTTCCAGCCTCACCTTCGGATCAGCCCTTTCTCCACAAAGCCCTAATTCCTTGTGGTGTAGAATGTCACTTAGAGACCACAACCTGGGCTTTATGGCTATTCCTTGTTACTGGCTTGTCATCGCTTGTAGGACTTTAGTGTGGACAAGATTAGGGACTATGCATTTATCTGACCTGTCCTGTATGGCTACATTTCAGAACAATCAAAAACAGACCTAGCTGATGAGGAAATCTTTCCTTTGATAGAGAAGAATTACAGTTATTAAATGCAAAATGATTAATAAAATTGGAACATCACCACTTATACCCAGTAATGAAATAACTATTCGGGCAATGCATGTCAAGAGATGCTAAAGACATTAGGAAAAAGGATGGCAGGAACCTTCACAATGGAGAGATCAGGCTGCTCTCTGAACCGCTGATCAGTTTTAGCATGTTTCAGAATGGACAGCCAGACATTATGTACTGTGTAATGTAATGCAATAAGAAAGACACAGCACCACTTATGAAAGAGTACTGCCAGAAACTGCTACACTTGAATTTAGTCAAGATTCAGATCTAAACTTTAGTTTGCAAGGCAACAGGAGAGCAAATACACAAATCCAGAATTTGGTACAATTTCTAGGACAACTAAGACAGTTTATTCAACAAGTCAAGGACCAAAAAAGGGGGAGGAAAGTGGCAGATCTGTTGCAAATTAAAAAGAGACTAAAAGGCATTACAATCAAGCGCAATGATTGGACCTCATTTGGATCCTAATTCAAACAAATCAACTCTAAAAGTCTTCTTTGAGGTAACTGAGAAAATGTGAAGGTATATTTGGACTCACATGTTATTAATGGATTTTTGTTCATTTTGTTGGACATGAAAATAGAATTGTGGTTGTGAGAATATGTCCCTTTTCAAAGAAATATATGTGGAAATAGTTAGGGTTAAGATGAAATGTGACAGGACTTTCCTTTAAAATAATGCAGAGAAGGGGTTCCTGGGTGCCTCAGTGGGCTAAGCCTCTGCTTTCGGCTCAGGTCATGATCCTCAGGGTCCTGGGATCGAGCCCCGAGCCCTGCGTCATGCTCAATAGTCAGCAGGGAGTCTGCTTCCCTTCCTCTCTCTCTGCCTGCCTCTTTGCTACTTGTGATCTCTCTCTGTCAAATAAATAAATAAAATCTTTAAAAAAAAGTGAGGGAAGGAAGAAAGGGAAAATAAGGAAAGAAAAGGAATAACGGAGGGAGGCAGAAAAAAATATTAACTATTGAATTTAGAGATGGTTCTCAGAAGGGTTAATCATACTGTTTTCCCTGCTTTTGTGTATTTGTGTATATTTAACATTTTTCATTTGAAAGTTTTAAAAGATTAATTAGGTCATTCCCCTTTTATTTTCCCATTTTTTAAGAGAGAGAGAGAGAGAACACTTGTGGGCATGTATGCAGGGTGGGGAGGGGCAGAGGGAGAGGGAACATTCTTAAGCAGACACCACGACCCAAGCACAGAGCTCTAGGTGGGGGGTGGTGGGGCTTGATCCCATGACCCTGAGACCATGACCTGAGCCCAAATCAAGATTTGGAAGCATAACAGCCACCCAGGCACCCCTAATTTCCTCACTTGATGTATGACAATCATGTGAGTGTGACCGTCGGGACCAGACAGGGCCATGTTCAGACATATAGAGAATAAAAAGGAAGTCGTCCAGGTCACACCGCCCAGTAATGACCAGCACTGACATTTGGGACATTCTCTCCAGGCCTTCTTCACCTCCACACCAGCGATGGCTATTGTCTTACGCCAAATGGTTTTTGTCATTTGTCAGTTTATGCCAAATGACATGTTTTATG
The DNA here is from genome assembly GCF_010015895.1 of Lontra canadensis. Classification (NCBI taxonomy): domain Eukaryota; kingdom Metazoa; phylum Chordata; class Mammalia; order Carnivora; family Mustelidae; genus Lontra; species Lontra canadensis. The sequence goes on along the minus strand of NW_022631018.1, from coordinate 22,385,448 downwards.
TCAAATCAGTCCAAATGGCTTGTCTTGTTGTTGTACGGGACATTACTGTCATTACCAGAGAGGCAGGACCTTCTCTCATAGGCTCATTGGCCATTTGTATTTCTTTTGTGAATTATTTGTGTTAAGGGCTTCTCACACACATTACAAACTTTTTTTTCTGCAGTTGTTACCTAGTTGCAAAGAAATTTGCACGGACTATGTAGCATAAGCATTAACAGGAAAAGGGGAAGGAGCCATGGGGTTTGGCAGCTTTGAGGATCTCAGTGTCCCATCTCTGAAGACCCAGCCAAGCCTCCCTGATTCTCAGGGCAACCAAGTTGCACAACCCCAGAGAGCACCATTCCCTTACAGACAATGGGCTACTCTATTCTGAGAGTAGGAACAGAGTCGCAGTTTGTCTTGGCCGCAGACCTCTAAAAGAAACAACATATAAAACAAGTCCGGCGAGCAGGAGAAATTCAAAATATGGATTACATTTTGGTGAAAAAATATTTTTTAAAAGAACGTGACAAACCACTGGAGAGATTTAGTTTTTAAATGATTTTCCTCTTCCTATTCAAAGAACATTTTGTTTCAGGAGGCAGTAAGAACACAAAGAAATGATAACAAGGTATCCGTCAACTTCAGCAAAGCGAGGCAGCAGCTGTACTGCTGGAGATTTTATTGTTAAGGAGTCTCCTGTGTGTTCTGGTGTCTGTTCTGTTTTCTGTTGCGCCATCACTCTCTGCCCCGGTCTCCAGGATTCCATTCTTAAAACCGTCTAGCGTAAAAGAGTTTCCTTTCACCTCCCTCCCTCTCTCTCACTCTCTCCTTTTTTTTTTCTCTTGGATCTTTCTAAGCTAGAAGACTCAGGAAAGAAAATGCTTTCAGGCAACTGTGATGTGTTTGTGTGAATTGTGGCAGCCAGAGGACAGACAAGTATGGAGAAGTCAGTTTTTGAGAGAAAGACAGTAAGGGTCAGCGGCCAAGTGCTTGGAAGGAGCCGGCCTCCGAGAACACAGCTGGGAGAGGCAGGGGCGATCGGAGAGCTGGAAGATGCTTCCCGGGTGCGCGTTCTGGGTCATCGCCCTTACTGACATGATTTCATGTCATGCTCGTGACGCTGGACAGGCATGTCATCCATACTTCACAGAGGAGGAAACGGCAACCAGGAAAGGTTATGCAGGCTGTTAAATGTCACACAGCCAGTATATGTTGTCAGCAAGATTCAGGGCCAGCTCTGGCTGGTCTGCAAGCCCACAGTCTTTCTCAAATCACAGAAGCTTCCAAAGGACAGAAGAGGAAGACAGGTCATGGACAACTAATGGGCTCTAAAATACGGATACTGGTTAAGGCATCAAAGTGTCACTCTTCAAAGATAATTCTTACCCATTTTCTCTTGAAAATAATGGTAACAGGATTATCCAGACTGTACAACTGGCAAACTCAAGCAAGATTTAAATCAAATTTGCTTACATGTCCTGGAGATAAAGTTATGTTAATTTCATGAGATTTTATTTCTAGAATGGTCATGGTCTGGGGGGAAAAAAAGGAAAAAAGGGAAGTAGGGTATGTATTTGTGAGCTCTGTCCCCCGGGAGATATTGTGCTGAAAGAGAACTTAAGAATTGCCAGGTGTTACTGATTGTATCTGAAAGGTTCTCCCTCACTACTTTCATCTGCCTGGAGAACTCCTACTGACCCACAAAAGCCCAGCTTAAGTATCACTGTTCCCTGAGTCCCTGCTTATAACATTTCTGCATCTTCTCCCTACTTTGAGGCTCATGCACTGTAGCTCTGTCATTTTCCTTCCTTGTCATCTATGGTCTTCTGATTTCCTGACACGAGAACGTTCTCTACTGAGAGCTCGCAACCCTCTCCCCAGCAGTCCTGCATCACCTGTGTCTTTCATGCCCAAAAGGGAACCCCATCAAATCCGCACAGCCCCTCTCTCCAACCACAGCCTCTCATCTTTTCAGCGCCCTCCTTTTAGCACCCATTTGGCCACCTCGATAAGTCTTCCAGCCCTTCCGTGGACCCTGGTCTGAAACCCCCACCACTCGCTGGTCAGTGGTCTCAACTTTATCCCACCCCATCTGTGAACCCACGGCACCTGCCCAGAGAAATCATAACTCTGGGTCAGTCCAATCACTCATTTCCTTACGGCCATACCTGAGTTGTCAAGTATAGGGAGAAAGAGGTCACACACCTATGCATATTAATGACTATGAAAAATCCATTCTTTTACGTCTTAACTCAGTCCTGAGAGCCACGAGGCCATCCTTCTCAGTGCCCTGAGCCAGCCGTAGCTTGTTATCCCACGACAGCCTTTCCAGGTCCTCGTCAATCTTGTAGAAGACACTGGTCCACCACCTTCTCCACCCTTCTCGGATGGTCGCCCTGTCCTGTGCTCACAGAGGACTCCTGCTGCCCCCTGCTTCTCCCCTCGTGCCTCTGCACACTGGTGCCTCCTTGGCGAATTCCCACCTGCTGCGGGTGGGGAAGACCCCCCCGCCCCTCGGCCCCTGCGTGGTGCCCCTCCCTCCCTCCCTCCCTCCCTCCCTCCACCCACACATTCCATCTCTTCAGCTCTAAAGGATTGTTTTGGCTGCTTGTAAACACTCCACTATTATCTTCACAAAGATATGATCATAGATACAATTATCGAATCACTACGTTATGGGCCTGGAAATAATGCATTATGTTAATTATATCTCAGTAAACAATACCAACAAAATTCTTCTTCTGCTTTTTCAGATCATCTGCCTGCATCACCCCGACTTCCTCCCTTCTCATTCCGTCCTGAGTCCGCCACATCTCCTCTGCCCTCATGACTCTATTGAAGCTGATCTCCCCAAGGTCATCGATGCAGTCATCAAAGGTTCCTCTTTGTAGCATTCTATGCCATCGTCTCTTCTTTCCTTCTCATGCCTCTCCTACCCCTGGCTTCTTCACCTCATTTCCTCTACTTGTCTGATGACTCCTTCTCAATCCCGTTACAGGCCTCTCCTAACTCTCCCTTGGATGTGGCCATTCCCTGGAAGTCCCGGGCAGAATTCTGCAAACATATTGCCCACTTCCCTTCTGTGTTCACTCGCACCACGGTCTCAGGCCCTTCCTACACACCCATGACCTCTGAGTCCAGACCTTTGCTCAGGTTCCTCTCTTGACCTCTAGAGCTCCCCAACCACCGTTCTACTGTTCATGTCCACATCCGTGCCTAACATAGGCTTTCAGTTCAACAGTCAAAGTGTGTGTCATTGTCCCTTAGCCACAGCTCAGCGAATGACATCATCATCTATTCATTTTCCCAAGTTAGAAAGCTGGGACTCATTTTGCATTCCTCCCTCTCCCTTGTCTTACAAATTCAGCACTCAAGTTCCACCTGCTTAACATATCCTGAATCCATCTCCTTTCCAACCTCACTCCCACTGCCATGCCTCAGTTACTGGCACTGCCTCCTAAAGAGTCTCCGCCTATGATCTTGCCTTCCCTACTAACCCCAATCCATTTCTGACACCGTAATTCTGAATTATAAATTGGATAATACAACGCTCTGCCTGTCCTCAAAATCCTTTAACACAAACACTAGATCATCTTGATTGTCATTTAATTATTGAAGGATAAAATTAAAAGGAATAAAATCCAAACTCCTTCAATAGGACACAAGGACCTGTTTGGAGCCTTCTGCCATCCTTCTCAACCTCATCTTTAGCCACTTCGACCTCACATCCACGGCCCAGGCTCACTGAAATATTTGCAGTTCCAGGAAGATTCCACATGCCACCTTCTCTACGTACTAGCACTCAGGTGGATCCCCCTGTCCGAATGCCTTGTGATCTCTCCTTCAGTCTTCTCATCTCACTTGGCTCATCACCTTCCAAAAATCAGATTCGTTTTCCCAAAGCAATGTGATCCCACAAGATCTGCACATATTTTTATAACAACACTCACCATCCTGTATAATATTCTTCCATTCGTTTGTCTGTTTCAGCAACTAGGTGTTTCTCAAGCAAACACACCAGGCTTTACACCTCACATCTCACCCGTCTTTGAATCCCCAGCACCCAGCTTAGGACCTGGTTCAAAAAACCATGCACAGTGTTGAAAAAAAGAAAGAACACCTTAATTATTCAAAATACTTTTACTTCCGTTCTTGTTATTTATTGCTCTATTATATACCATCCTAAAATTCCATGCCTTAAAGCAACAATTGACTATTATCTCTCATGGTTCTATGGATTAACTAGGCTCACAAGGTCTCCCTCGGAGGTTCTATTCAATGGTAAATGGGGATGGAGTCATCTGGAGGCTCTGATGGGCTCAGCAGTCAAGATAACCGAACCCTATGGCCAACCATGGGCTGGAAGTCTAGCTGAGACTGTTTCCTGGAGCTGGCACGTGGACTTTCCTTTTGGCTTAGACTTCCCACAGCATGACGGGTGAGTTCCCAGCGCATCCCAAGAGGAATGCTCCGTAAGGTCAGGTGCAAGCTGCAAGACTTTTTATGACCTTGGAAGTGCTGTTTTCACTTCTACCTCATTCTGTTGGTCAAGCAAGAACTTAAGATCAGCCCTAATTCAAGGGGAGGGAAATCTGACTTTACCCCTTGATGTGGAAATGGCACGTAGGTGCAGAGAAGGAATGGACTGATGGTGGTCATCTTTAGAAACAACCTACCAGGGGCACCTGGGTGGCTCAGTGGCTTAAAGCCTCTGCCTTCGGCTCAGGTCGTGATCCCAGGGTTCTGGGATCGAGCCCCGCATCGGGCTCTCTGCTCAGCAGGGAGCCTGCTTCCTCCTCTCTCTCTGCCTGACTCTCTGCCTACTTGTGATCTCTTTCTCAAATAAATAAAATCTTTAAAAAAAAAAAAAACAACCAACCTACCATGACAGAATTATAAGCAACTTTAAAGAACACACTAAAGTGTGGTTCCTAAGACCTTCAGTTTCCTTCAATTTGGCCATTTTACTCTTTTTTTTTTTTTCTTTTCAGCATAACAGAATTCATTGTTTTTGCACCACACCCAGTGCTCCATGCAATCCATCCCCTCCACAATATCCACCACCAGGCTCACCCAACCTCCCACCCCCCCACCCCTTCAAAACCCTCAGATTGTTTTTCAGAGTCCATAGTCTCTCATGGTTCACCTCCCCTTCCAATTTCCCTCAACTCCCTTCTCCTCTCCATCTCCCTATGTCCTCCATATTATTTGTTATGGTGCTGGGAAAATTGGACAGCTATATGCAGAAGAATGAAACTCAACCATTCTCTTACACTATACACAAAGATAAACTCGAAATGGATAAAAGACCTCAACGTGAGACAGGAATCCATCAGAATCCTAGAGGAGAACATAGGCAGTAACCTCTTTGATATCAGCCACAGCAACTTCTTTCAAGATATGTCTCCAAAGGGAAAGGAAACAAAAGCGAAATGAACTTTTGGGACTTCATCAAGATCAAAAGCTTCTGCACAGCAAAGGAAACAGTCGACAAAACAAAGAGGCAACCCACGGAATGGGAGAAGATATTTGCAAATGACAGTACAGACAAAGGCTGATATCCAGGATCTATAAAGAACTTCTCAAACTCAACACACACAAAGCAGACAATCATATCAAAAAATGGGCAGAAAATATGAACAGACACTTCTCCAGTGAAGGCATACAAATGGTTAACAGACACATGAAAAAATGTTCGTCATCACTAGCCATTAGGGAGATTCAAATTAAAACCACATTGAGATACCACCTTACACCAGTTAGAATGGCCAAAATTAGCAAGACAGGAAACAACGTGTGTTGGAGAGGATGTGGAGAAAGAGGAACCCTCTTACACTGTTGGTGGGAATGCAAGTTGGTGCAGCCACTTTGGAGAACAGTGTGGAGATTCCTCAAGAAATTAAAACTAGAGCTTCCCTATGACCCTGCCATTGCACTACTGGGTATTTACCCCAAAGATACAGATGGAGTGAAAAGAAGGGCCATCTGTACCCCAATGTTTATAGCAGCAATGGCCACGGTCGCCAAACTGTGGAAAGAACCAAGATGCCCTTCAACGGACGAATGGATAAGGAAGATGTGGTCCATATACACTATGGAGTATGATGCCTCCATCAGAAAGGATGAAAACCCAACTTTTGTAGCAACATGGATGGGACTGGAAGAGATTATGCTGAGTGAAATAAGTCAAGCAGAGGGAGTCAAATATCATATGGTTTCACTTATTTGGCCATTTTACTCTTGAGAAGCATTTCCATTCGTGGAGTAAATAGGATTATATGAAAGGACAGCTTTCGGTGAAGTACCTAGCACTCCACCAGCTCTCTGGGAAGTTTAAGCCTGAGGCTAAAATAAGATTAGGAAATGATTTTTTTGTTTCCATCATCATTTCACTCTTAAATGGCCTTTACAATAGCAGCATTTGAGAACGAAAATGCAAGCTCCTTGAGTCTCGATTTTTCTCTTTAATTCCTTTGCCTTTGTAATTCTGTCATTTTGATGGATAAGAAGATTAACTTCAGAAAACAAGTTTCTCAGAAGAGATGATCAAAGAGGGAAAAAGAAAAGAGAGAGGTAAACCATGAGACAGACTCTTAACTACAGAGAATGAACTGAGGGTTGCTGGAGGGAGGTGGGCAGGGCTTGGGTAATATGGGGGCGGGGGTTAAGGAGCAGGTCATGGTGAGTACTAGGTGGTGTATGCAAGTGATGAATCACTAGATTCTATTCATAAAACTAATAGTACACTGTATGCTAATAATTAGAATTTAAATAAAAACTTGGGGGAAAAAAGAAAACTAAAGTTTCTTTTGGCGTGTTAATTTCTATAGAACAATACGCTTTTTTTTTAACTTAAACTTACCTTCAGTATTGTTAATAGGTGAACGAGTATTGACTATATGTCAACAACATAGCATAGTGGTTTACCAGTGATAGATTTAGGTATTCAATATTTTTTGGTTGATATTTAGGAGTGAATTTTCCAGTAGCTATTGAAACTGACCATGATGTAGGACATGACTCTTATGTACTTCAGACTCCTGGCTTAAGATAGGAGGTAGAGAACCCATTATTTATTTCAGGAGAGTATAGTAGAGGGTGTAGGGCGGGACTAGTTTGGGCTGTGCTGCAAGTCTAGAGGGGAGATTGTAACATTGAGAAGACCCAAGATTGTTTTCTCAGGAAAGTGGCATAATTTAATATCAATGAATCGTTATAGGGCTCCCTTCCCTTTACAGGGCCTGGGGAAAGCTGGATGAGGAGGAGGAAATTTCAGCCTCTATGGTCCTTTGGTTCCAGTGACATGTGAGGCAGGAACAGGCATCCCGGCCCGAGCAAACACACTGCAGGCTCCGTGGCTAGGACAGCGGTGAGCAGAGAGTGGCAAGAGACTCAAGGCTTTGATGGATCACAGGAGAGGACAGGAGAGAGCCCTGCGCTGCTGCCGCAGGCCCCGCAGTCCAGCTGGTACTCACTTGTCCTTGCCTCATTTCTTCCCTCACTTTACAATTTAAGCTTCTCTCTTCTGTGTTCATGCGTGAACATCAAGAAAGCGAGGAAACAGAGTGTGTAGAGAGGAGGGGGCAAGTAAGGGGACAGTGTGAAATCCCTCCATCCCCTCAAACTTGCAGAAAAGTCCACGACGGGAACAACAGTGCTTGTACATGTCAAGATTTCATGGGGCAGAGGGGCCTGGTTTGCAGTCTGCACAACGCGATGCAGGAACATGACGTATGGAACAGCAAGAAGCAGCCAGACGGGAAAGGCGGGGGATGGAATTGTCGTCCTCACCTCCCTTCTCCTCCCTCGGCCTCCCCCACTAAAAATTATCTTGAAAAGTCTGGAACAGACTCAAGGCCATCATTACTTCTAGGTAAGGAGTGGAACTGACCTTATTTGTGTCTTAATGGACAGGATAACTCAGCTGACACGTGGCCTGTCTACACAGCTCTTGATTTAGATCTAACCCTCTTCGATCTGCAGCCCTTGAAGGCAGAGAGTTGAGATAACCTGCCTCCAACTCCCCAGGTCTTGCTCCCTAAAACATACACAGACACTAAATGTTGTTGCGGTTGAGGGAAGGAAAGGAGGGAGGGAAGCAGGGTGCGATAAATGATTATTTCACTAACTCTGTGTTGTGGTTCTAAAGAGCATCTCTCCAGAACACTACGTGAGCAACTCACAAGACAGAAACCGGGGTAGAAGTGCTCCGTAAGTCACTGACGACAAGCTGACCTTTAAATACAGAAGGCCAGAAGCTGCCGAAGTTCTCCTTAACGAAGCAAACTCGCACAGATGTAGATTACTCATGAATATTAATTGGCTTAGAGTTAGGAAACATTAGCTATGACAAAAACAAGAATGTTAACCTTAAAAAGACCTCCAGCTAAAGCCCCAAATGCCTATGTAATACTCCTGGGGCGTTTATGGCCTTTTCCATGGTGGCTCGTTCTTGCGATATTGGAGAAGTTTGGAACATAGTATCTCACATGCAAATTACTTCATGGCTGGCACATACGAGCAGCACGTGGAGAGGCTGACACGCTACAGCAGCGATCAGAGTACAGTGGGCCTTTGTCATTGTCCTCGGTTGGCGAACGATGTGGCCCCATGGAATGCCCTAGACCCAAGGGGGAGTGCTCATTGTAAAGCCCTTCCAGACTTGAAAATGGCCTCACACAACTCAAGCAATAGGATGTACTGCATTTTAAGTACATTGAGTTCAAGAAGGAAAACGTGGATTTCTTGTAACAAATCGATAGAAGCAGCTGATGCTAAAGAAATACAAAATTCAACAGCCACACCATACGTTTAACAGCGTTCTCTCCTGTAGAAACCTTCTCGTTAGCCAAGTGGATGGAGACAAGCACGTTCCTATGGAGGTACCACAGTTACTCTCAGCAGAGTGATCTCGATGAAATCACTATTTTTGAAAAGCAAGTTCATAACCTATTTGGTAACTACCTTCTTTGTCACTGAACAAAATTCACTCAAATGAAGAAAACCTGGATGGAATTGAAATTTTTCATCCGGCTGATTTACGGTGACTCATCACAACTCCACATTTTTTAGAGCTTAGAAATTTTGGATTTGATTCAGAAGACCTCCACATCTGAGTGGCCTGTGTGAACCTGGGTTGTTCACTTTCCCCAGCTGCTCTATGTTCTTTATCTCATTCTGTCCTCCTGCCACCAACTCTTCTCCATTTACTCAGCTCCCACTCAACCTTCAGAGAAGGTCCCATCTTGCCATTGCCACAACAGAGCGAACTGTAGCCTCTGTGACATCTTTATCGGTGTGCGATAGTCCCTCCTCTGCCTACTGGTACCATAACTACTCATGCCACTTCCTAGTCACTTGGCAGGAGGTGCCTTGTTGAGTAAGGATCTCAGCTTGAAGCTAGGTGATGGCACTGCTTTCTGATTCCCAGCTCAACTCTAAGGGTGTGCCCAGTGGGACCATGACAATATGATCACAGTATGCAAGCAAGAATCCCACAGCGGCTGCCCCTTCTATGCCACCAGACCCATTCTATTTTTCTGGCATGTTGCTTAGAAAATAAATTTTTTCTGACAAACTGTCAATCCTTTTCCTGGGGCAAAAATAAATGAGGGTTTCAGCTACCCATCTTTTGTCATTTCTATTTTTTGTTGAACCCATTATTACCCATAACCAAAATTGAACTCTTAAAAACCTAGGGGACTTAACACAACTGTTCTCAAGACTGAACTGTTCTTATCATAGCTAGAGTCATTTTAAAAGACTTGTTTTATGTGATCCTGAAGCTGGAAAGGAAGTTGGAGATTTATTATTTCAAATCTTTGTTTCAGTACAAGAAGAAATTGGGGCTCGGAAGGAGTTTAGAATTTATCCAAAGCTGCAAAGGGGTATGGCTCTGGAGTCGGACTCATTGCAGAGGTCCTGCTCCCAGTTTACCATCCCCTCCTATGCCCCTTTGCCTCCCCTGACCTGGAGAATTCCTCTGCCAAATGTATCCCACTCTTCCCCTTTAAGAGAGGCTTGTCTCAGTTGACAAGTTCTTGAAACTGCTGACAAACCATGCCCATGTTTCGCTCCAGCACAGGTCCTGACAAAGAGCACAGGGAACCTGGAGGCAGGCAGGCAGAGGACGGAACACAGACTCTGGGCTCAGCCAGGACTGTGCAGCTCTGCACGGGCCTCTGCCAGATCAAATGGGTCGAATGTGATCAGGCAGAGAGCCTTAAGCACACAACAGGGCAAGAAAGGAGAGTTTGCCTTCCATTCGCTAATACCAGAAACCAACTGTGATCATCAGTAGCACACCCAGCTTCTAAAACCGGAAAATAATAATGATGGCTAAAATAAACTTATTTTTAGGATACATGTGCATGAATAGTAATATAAAACATGGACAAGTCCAGCTTGGAGACCTGCTTATTCTAGTCAGGCACTAGCCTTTTGCTTATTCCACTGTAAACTGAGAATGAGTAAATGATTCACCACGGACACAGCTGCATGTGCTGAATATAGACTCTCCGGTGCTTGGTTTTCCATTAGAGTTTACATTTCCGAGCTTAATGCCTGCGGGGCGGCCTAACACATTCTATCGGTTGTGTGTTCACTTTTTAAAGCTGAGTTTAAAAGATGGGAGGTGAGCTTTAGACACTAAAAGAATAAAGAGACTTAAATGGCAAGAAAACTGCAGCCCCAGATTATTCTGATGTATTAAACTGACAATTTTTCAAATTCTTAATTTAGCCTCCTCTTTGCCCTTTACTGACAAGAACATCATTTCCAAGGAAAACAATCGGTTATTTGCTTAGCAATTACATAGGTGGCAATGATTAATTTGTAAACATCTTGGAAGCAGAAGAAGATACTAAGTTTTCGAACATGGAGAAATGAAAACAATAGTGATATCTAAGGATCTGCTTCATGCCAGCTAGTCTACTAAGTAACTCGGACTGTGTCATTTCTGAGCCACTACCACAGCGGGGCGAGTATCACTAACCTATCTCACAGATGAGATGCACGGGGTCTGGCTGACTCACCCAAGACCATAAGGATGGTGGGGGTGACATCATGAATCAAACCGTCACTGTAGCGCCCCGCCCACCATGCTACTCTGCCGTCCTTACAGAATGCAATGGAGGGAAACAAACCATGAGAGTCTCCTAATCTCAGAGAACAAACAGGGTTGCTGGGGGGCAAGGGGGTAGGGAGAGGGTGTCTGGGTGATGGACACTGGGGAGGGTCTGTGCTATGGTGAGTGCTGTGAAGTGTGTAAGCCTGACGATTCACAGACCTGTACCTCTGAGGCAAATAATACATTATATATTAAAAAAATTTTTTAAGTAAAAATTAAAAAAAAAAAGATTTAAACCAACTGGTTTTAAGGGGAAAACAAGGCAATGGGAATACACCTAGATTTGGAGTCAAATCAAATTTTAGGGCTCAGGTCATTACTTGTAAGCGCTTGGAGCGTAGTCAAGACCTACCACTTTCTGGGGTTTAATTTCTTTTCATCTGTAAAATGAGAAAGCGAACACCTACTTCACAGGGCGTTATGAGGATTAAATAAACTCCCATGATTTGCAAAAGCGTTTTAGCTGCCACAGGCCATCCAGAGAGAGATGTCTGAGAGGCGGGCATGCTGTCCCTTGCCCCTGAGCCACAGTCGCCACCCACCTCTCAGAGCTGCCGCAAGGAGTCACTGGAGGCTGGGTGTCAGGGTCCATGCGAGCCCATGCAGCAGCACTGAGAAGGTGAGTTTTTTTTTTAACATCCTTAGTAGCTTTGCAAAGCTCAAGGACTAAATAAAATAGGTCTTATAAACTTAGTTTTCCCAAGGTAAGTAGTGTAGCCTTTCAGAGGGACAGAGGCTCAGAGAATATTTTCCGAATCTAGTTTGGGAAACGAAGACTCAGGACACAACCTTTACGAGAATATACGCATTAGATTTGCGAGGAAGCACAGAGAATACACAGAGTCGAATCTTAACTTCGCAGACAGCACAGTTAGCTCCAGAACTCGGAGCCCTGCTTCTGGGGGAGCTGTCCTCTGCACTCATCGTTCTCACAGATCCTTCCAAACTCCGAGAAATACCACTGACGAGGAGTTAGTGACAAAGTATCAGCTGTTACGCCCCCAGGTAGAACTCTAGATGGGTTTCTATTTACTGCGTGACCTTGTAAAAGTTACTTTGTATCTGTACCTCAGTGTCCTTATTTGTAAGTCATAATGATACCAGCGTCCTTGATTATAGTGAAGATAATACAAGAAAAGTCTAGCACAGTGCTGTAAGTGCTCAACCCCACCAGCCACTATCTAATCACACTCTCTGGGCCATCAAACTCCAAAACAGGACTCCCTGTGCCTTCCCTGTTTACAGTAACCCCCTAGCAAGCAGGGAGCCTACCAGGAGACTCCCTGATGGCACTTGGGCAGACCCTCTTTGCGATCAGTCTCCTTATCTCCACTTTATCCAGTTTGAAGCTATCATAACACGAGGGGCCAAGGCTGGATGTGGAAAGAGGGGAGAAAGTGACGCACTCACTCTGAGCCTTGGAGCCTAAGTCCCCTTATCTCATCTACAGATGGGAAATTACTATCCATTCTTTTTCACTCTGAGGTACTCAAAGCTGTCAGTTGCCATAAAAAAAGTACATTATAAACTATTCGTTGCTTCATAAATACAAAGCCTGTAAAGCAAAGAGAAGAAATGGTAGTGGTTTTCTCCCCGTGTTAATAAGCCACCATCTCTCACTGGAGTGGCTTTTTACTTCCTTTCTTACATGCAGCACTTGGGGGATTTAGTTTCTGGCCTAATGAGTTAGCATTCTATTAATTATGTCTGGTCTAATGGCCATGAACCCAAGTGTTTGCTCACCTCCAGCAAGAAAAATGGAGTTCTTTCCTTAGAACATGAGATCCTTTCTAAATAAATTACGAAAGTCTTTTCAATAGCTTGCTTGTTCTGTGTACAGAGTTGCTCAGATTCTGGATTATCTTAAACCCCTGCTAGCCAGCTACCTGCTTTGTGTATTGTCCCGAAAATTTGCCCTTTGATTTCACGTTTCTTTCAGCAGTATTAAGGCACTAGGCAAATATTACTCACCAAACTGGTTTGATGGTGTCCTGTTAAATTTATTTTTTTTTTCTACTTTTGTGGCTCAGTCAATCTATTCTCAGAGCTATGACCTACATGAGCTATGAAGACTCTGGGCAGCACAGCCACATCAGAGCTTCTGTGGACGATCCAAGGGTCCAGAGCTTTCTTTCTGGTTTGCTACACCATTCAGGACCCTCTTTGCCACTGCCTCCTCCTGCTGCCGTCACTTGCTCAGGGTTGTCCTGGAGTGGGCATCCATCTACATCTCTGGCAGGAGCTTTAACACTTACGGACACAAACCGCAGGGCCCGTGAGTCTGCATTAGCTAGGTGTGTTGGTGCCTAACTAGACACAGCTTCTTTACATTCAACCTGAGGAAGCTGTGGTCAGTGTCAGCCTCAGTCTCCTCCAGACCTCCTCTGCCAAGACCACGCTTTCCTCCCACCCACGGTCCCGTGCGGATGTGGGACCATGAGTAAAGAGGAGCTGTCTGCAAAGCCCTCTGATTGTCACAATCCATACCCCCTACCCGCTCTCAACCTCCAGCTTCACAAACCCATCGATCCCGGTAGCTTCCTCTCCTGGGAGCAGCTGGTCCAGCTAAGTGGGAAATGAGGGAGCAGAGAGGCTCAACATCGTCTTCTTCCAACGGCTCAGCTCCAAAGGGGTAACAAAAACCCCAGCTGGAGAGTGACCAACTATTCATCACTCCACCTGGTAGCTGGTCTCTGCCAGTAATTCCTGCTTCCAATTCATAAAGTAAGAACTTGGGGTCCAGGAGCGAATGGGACACTGTCTGACTCCAACAGAAGGGCTGCTTTCAGAGAAGCAGAAGTAGATGGATCCCACAGCACTAATCAACGTGCTAATATTTAATCTGTTAAAAATAAACATTTGCCATCCCTCGGGTGAGTACACCTTGCTTAATCTTTTCCCCTTCCTATTTGTCCATATTTCTTTAACGCAAACTTCTCTTGCCTGAAATGGTATTCTTGCTTATGGTCTGCTTCTCGTAAAGCGAAGTACATTCTGATAAAATTTACCTGAAATGAGCATGGTCAGCACGCAGCATCACATCACTTTCTGGGGCCACCCCTGAGCCTGACATGGGGTTACACTTCTTCCTTTGTGGCTTTATTTGCTTCTTACTCGGGGGCTTCCCAAAATAACCACGGTAATTCAACAGAGAATTTCGAAGCCCTCTAGATTACATGATGCTAAAGGTCACCTTTCAGTGGGGAAAAGTTTTGCTGATGAATGTGTCTCGGTAACTGTGCTGCCCTCAGCAGAACCCGATGAGAAAGTGCACCTGATGCCAGATCCCACACCATCACCGGCCCCACACCCCCTTAAAACCAGCAACACTGGGTGGAGAGAGGCAGTAGAAAGCAGAGGCCTCCAGGGGAAGACTCAGAGGTTCAAAACTGGCTCTGCCACTCGCCATCTCTGTAACTAGGGACAGGCTACTTAACGTCTTCTTCCTTCATCTGTAAACGTTGGTGTTAGTAGTACCTTCCTCTCAGGCCTAATTTGAGGAAATGTATATACACATGCATGCACATTACACACGAACACATACGTGAACACAGGCACACACGTATACACACGCTACACACACACATCTAACAGTACTCAGTAAGTGTTGGATATTGTTATCAATGCTCACATGTATTGAGGGCCAACTACGCACCAATACAGTGCTAAGCATTTCCCATGCGTAACTCATTTATTTCTTGTAACCATCCTAAGGTTTAAGCAGTATTGCTAGGCTCTTTTGCAAGACAGAGACAGTGGAGGTCGAGATGACTTGCCTTAGGTCCCACAGTGAATAAGCCGTGTAAGTGGCACTGGAGCTCAGACCTTAGCAGAGTCCCTTGCTAGGCTCTGCAGACAGCCACACTGTAAGATGCTAGAAGAATCCGGGCTGCCATTTCGAGTAGCCAGCCACTTTTTCTATACTGCAGGGTCAATCAGAGTGTACACGTAGACATATATACAAAATACTTAAAATATTTCATCGTGAACACTTCCTCCCTATTCAGTAAGTCACTCAAAAATATTCTTTACCAAGAGCTTGCTCAGCACTAGCCTCTGTGCAAGTCTTGTAGAACCCAGAAAACACAGAGGCAAGTCCCCACCTGCAGGAGCACTCCAGCTTGAGGCAAGAGAAGGGGAAACTTGAAGTGGCTGCTTGCTCCCCAGAAATATTCCCTCGTCTGGAAAGAAGACTTCTTAGGGGTGGTAGACCAGTGTCCATCATGGACCCTAAAGCCCTTGAGGTGGTGTGCTTCCTACTTCCTTCCTTGCTCCAATTTAAATAGTAAATCCTCGTTGTTTTATCTTATTGAACAAGGGCTTAAGCATCCTAGGCCCCTACGTACTATAGAAGGATCTTATGCCCTTGCATAAGTATGTCCACAAGAGATTAAAATATTAAAAATAAAGGTGGAGGCATAGCTTCATTTACTTTCTCATTCTGCAATAGTTATTGAACTCCTGAAATGAGCCAGCCACTTAGAGCAGAAGGAATACAATGGGGACTGTGCAGAGGCGAAATGGTCCTTCTCTTTAGACTTACAGTCTGGCGAAGGAAACGTGCAGACGGACAGGTAAATTGTAGGGGCTGTCAACAGCAGTCACTATAGGGTAGGCTAGAGCCATGCGACATCATAGAGATGATGAGACTGTTCAAGATGCAGAAATAACGAGCAAAGGCCCTGAATTGTGAGCATGTAAAGGACACCACAAAGACTAAAAGGAAAATGCTGTTGTACTGCGAAAGCATAATAAAACCTTGGATATGGCGAGAGATGAAACTGGGTATGTAAGTAGCAGGTTAAACATGCTTCAGACCTCAGTTCTCTCATTTCAAAACAGGAAAAGTCTAACTGTGATGTAAGATCCCTACTAACTTGAGAGATACTGAACATCACCCACAATCCCAAACAAGTGCCCCGAGGACCCTCACCCCACTGCAGCTGTTTAAAGGGGAAGCTGTTTTGCATTAATGAATCTGTAGGAGTGGTGCCCTCTGCTTCAGTGTCTTCTTTGTAAGGCTTTCTCTACAAACGGATTTTTTGTTCAACAAGGCATATAACTTCCATATCAAGAAATGGATTCCAACTTCTTAAGAAGAAAGACACCTTTTCTGAAAAAAGACCAAGGTACTCAAAGGGGGTAATTAGCCCTTCCTCAGCCCATGAGTAGTTCTGTAATAATATGTGGCCAACGAGAACAGGAAGGAGAACACGAGGAGGGCGTCAGTGAGATCCCAGGGCGGGCCCACGTCTCTGACGCCGTCTGTCCGGCGGGTGACTGGCAGTGCGGACCTGGACAAAGGGAAGCTCGGGGTGCACTAGACTCCAGCGTTCACCCCTGGATTGTTCTCAGCAGACGAGCTCACAATTTCATCCTTTAACTGTTTGGTTACTTAAAAGCATCATCATCCTCATCTTCTTCAAAATAATAATAATTTTAAACCGTTTTGTGGATTAAAAATGTTTTATATGTGTAATCCTACTCAAGATTTCCTGAGAACCCAGTGAACTAAGATTTCTTATTCCTTTCTCGCCATGGAAAACCTGGGTTCAAAGAAAGTGACTCACCGTGAGTCAATGATCCATCACAGATCAAGGAATCTTTGGTTCCTTCTGCTGCTAAACAAGACTATGAAGACTTTGTTGGTGTGGAGGTTCTTGCTAACAAGTCTCAAATAAAGATGAAAATTTAACAATTCTGGCTCTTCATTTCCATTTGTTCCTCATATATTAAGTGTGTTACTTAAATAATCTCAATTGTCTCTCATCAGTCAAAAGTCAATCTTTACACAGAATCTACCTTAAAATTTCATCAACTCAGATGTCACACCAAAAGATCATTTCACAAGTTATTTCATCTCTGGCATCCTCATTTTCCCTTCTAGAAATGGAAGCTAACATGTTAAAATGCTAAAAACACTGTGCAGAGTGCTTCTGCATGAATTACCTTGTTTTGCCCTGTGAAAAACAAGACAACAGGCCCAAATGGAGTCACTTATGCTAAGCCCTAAGTCACCGGAGACTTAATTCAGTTTCAGCTTTTCCAGAAATGAAATCTTAACCCAGTCAGGAAATGCCTGTTCAGCGCCAGTTAGATAATCTGCCCAACAGACCCATACCATCCCCTAAAGTAAAGTAATTTAGCAAGAACCAACCAGTCTGGCTTGTTCCTGCTCCAAATGGCCGATAAAAGTCTTTCATTTCTGAGCGACTTTCTGTCTGGTAGATTGGATACTGTGCAATTCAAATCAAATTTCACTCAAATAAACTCAATATTTCTCATATGTCTCAGTCTGCCTTTTAACAGTTCTTAAAATACCCTTATGAGGCAGGCACAGACTTCTGATCGCGAATTCTAGATAATGAAAAAGCTAAGAGATTTTTCCATGTTTTCATAATTAATGCAGTGGTGGAGCCAGAATGCAGCTGAGGCACTTCAGTGGCCAAATGATGCCCGTGCTCTTCAAGTCCGAAGTCCCGTCCCACATGCACTGCCCCAAGTGGCAGGGTTCCATGGAAAACAAAGGCAGCCTGGGTAATCAATGCAGTCTCAAGGTTATGTGTGCGATTTCTGACTCAAGGCTGGGGGCACAGAACATTGTGCATTTTATGTTTTAGCTAGGATGACAATGTCATTGAACATCAGAGAGATTTACAATAGCAATGAAATAGCTTCTGAAGACTTGCCTTCTTCATACTCAAAAAGAGGCCCACCTTTTTTTGGGTGGAGAGATAAACTGAACTGCTCTACCAGTGGGAGAGATGGAAGGGCAAGTCATCTCCAAGAGTGTCTCAACCAGCTGGCCTGGTGATCAAGGCCTTAGATCTGCAAGGTCTAGGAGTGCAGGCAGTCAGTATGGAAACAAGAAAGCTAAATATCCCATATAGGCTATCCCACCCAGGGATCAGATGTACAAGTCTGGGATTGTTAATGTGGACCATTAATCAGTCAAGCACACTTGCAAAACTGCACTGACATCAAGTTTATGTGTGCAAGAGAAAACAGTTACCCTGCAACTCTTCTACTGGAGAAGGAAGCGCCATACATTTGCACACTCTATTGTATTTTTTGCTAAATAGTGTATTGAATTGCCCCTGCATTCAAAGCTGGTCCCCACTTAGTGCTGGCAGCACAGGAGTGAGCCCTGAAGGAGCTGGCCTGGCACTCCTGCTCTTGGCCCCTCTCTGGGCACCCACTGCCGGGGTGGCTGCCAACAGCACTTTGGATCCTGTGGGACTCAGAGAAGGAGAGAGAAAGCACAAGAGTGTTGACATGCTCTTAAAGAAACTATTATCCTGTTGAAAGATTTTCATTTCAGTTAAATGTTAGCCCCAGTTTTAGATGATCTTCTTAATGTGCTCTTTTCAAAAACTGAAGGTTAAAAATAAAACCTTAAGAATAATCCCACCATCATTTACACAAATAGTTATTTCCATTTGGCTATTGTTTTCCTCCACCAAAGGGTGGAAAGCAATTACTCAGAGGGATAATTATGGGGACTGGAGGGACTGAGGACCTGAGCCACCTCCAAATTTGTTCTTTAAGCATCTGCTCATAATTACCAAACTTGAATAATGAGCATGACAGGCCCAGTGTCATGTTGGAGATAAATGCTGAGATCAACAACAACATAATAAGGTAAAATCTGATTTGTATTCATGTAATTGTTTTATAAAGATACTATGAGGCATTCACCAGGTTGTTTAAAGAGAACTAAGAAGAGACACATCCATTAGCAACAGGGAACAGAGCTCTGATGTGATAAAAAGCATGGTTCTTGATGCAAAGCTTGAGATCTAAGTTGGAATCCCAGCTGTTGACATCATCTCGCTCAGACCACGAGCCTACTCCGAGTCTTAGAGTTCCCACCTGCCAAATCCTAACATAAAGGGGGCTGTTTCAGATGAGATAAGGTAACAACAGGAGAAACACACAGTAAGCCTCCATCACCATCTTTTGAACGGAGTCAGAATATTTAGGTGGCCGGACACGGAGATAAAATCCAGGCGACTGAGTCATAGGGTTACAATGTCACATGCAGAAAACAGCACTCCTTAATTAGGTACAACTTAATGTCCCACACTTATAGGCATCACATGGCAATTATTTAAGTAAGAGAAATAAGAAATATATTGCAGTTACGGATGAATGTTCTGGCAAGTCCAAACTATAGAACATACAAGGAAAACCTGCGAGAACGCCAGGATGGTTTCACTGAATTATCACAGAAAACCAAAACGACTTACAGAAATGTGGCAACAGTGTCAATCAAGAATGGCTTCAGGATGCAAATACTGCCACGAAACTGTCTCAGCCCAACGCTAAAATGCAGTTATGCTTTGCTTTCTTTGCTTGAAAAAAAAAAAAAAAAGGTGTGGTGGGAATCTCTGTACAACAATCAGCATTTTGTCTTCCTTGGAGAGCTTCCTCCCAGAGTAACACTATGGTAAGTCTTTTTTGGCAAATGATCATCCTAATTTTATCTTCTGTGTAACTATAGATCTTCTGGTATCTCCTCTTTCCTGACTACCCCCTTGCCACCCCCTTGTTACTCTGGAGTCCTGAGAATGGAGGAGGACCTCCACGTGAGCCAGGGTCCCCCAGAAGCAGCCTTAGGAAGAGAGCAGGGTGGTCAGACTGTGACAGACACAGGTTCAAGCCCGAGCTCTGACAGGCACTGGCTGTACGAGCTTTGGCAATGTCTTAGTCAATAGACATTGTAGGTTTTCACCTGTGAAGTGGGGATAATAATAGAATACCTGTAAAGCCCTGAGAATAAGCATCAGTGAGCGCTAGCTGCCACCACCCTCGTCCTGCCAAGCACAGAGGCCAAGAGGGAGCTGTTCACGCTTCAGCCAAGTCCACAAGACCCTTCCATCCTGCCCTTCTCTTGGCACCCAAAGTTCAGTCTGTACCGAACGCACTGAGGCCTCCAGCCTCCAGACTTAGCAACATGACACGACTTACTTGGAGAGAAATGAGAAAAAGAGAAAAAACACAGACACCTGTGTGCCTTTTTCTCCCCTATGATTTCTGGAAGAGCTCATAAAAGGGTAATCAGAGAATAAACAGTACACGTTGATTGATACATTCTTTTCTCTGTCCTTGAATCTCACTGCCACTGATTTCTACGAATCCCAGATTAAGAAGCTACAAGTCTGCTGTAGAATATTCATCCCATAGAGATTTCATGGGTATCGGGAAAATGCAGAAAGCAAGGAAATTAATTAATTAGCCTCAGTGAGACACCAATCAAATAATGTCATTAACTTCTTACCTAATAGGCTGGGACTCCATCACAAGCTATTAGGGGACATTAATATGTGTAATGGTTTTTGGATTTCACAAATGTGACCTCTTCGATTAAGAGGTCAGACTTGGTCAAGAGTGTGGATACTCATGACACTCAGTGAAAATGGCCATGAAAAAATACTGACAGACCCTCTCATAAAATATGAAACCAACACAGAGAAGCTTTAAAGGACCTAAAACAATATCTGATTCCACACAGAGCTGGCCCAACAGATTCTCTGCTCTCCTCAGCTTCTACCAAACTTGTTACAGCTGACCCAACCCCACGGAGGGTAGGGTGAGAAAGGAGTATTTGAAGGACTCACAAATGTTTTGATGAACTCTGTTGACAGTAGAGAGAAGGTTGCCTTGGCCTATGCGCTTTCTGGACTGTGTGCTGCGCTCAGTTGGGACTTAAAAGTCAACTGAGGAACTCTCTGCAGTGACCAGGGAAGAATGGAGAAGACAGAAAGCAGGGAAGTCTGGGAGCTCAAAGGAGAGAAGGACACCTCTGGGAAAGGCGTCCACCCACAGGCCCAGTACCAGGCAGGAAAGTGGCAAAGGAGGCCAGGATATGGCTCATTCTTTTCATATACATGAGGAGCTTCTCTTAATTGTCTGTGTAAAATCCATTCTAGGAACTGGAGAAGCAAGGATGAGTAAGACCTGGTCCCTTTTCCTGAAGGCAGGAGGAACTCTCTCTCTCACACACACACACACACACACACACACACACGTACACGTGCCACATACACTTTTACACAATGGGATTCCTCGTGGCGAGGACTATAAACAAGAGATACAAACATATCTGGTTGGATTCCAGAGAGTGGAATGTCGTAAGGATGTGGGGGACTGTCAGGGAGAAGGTATCAAAAAAAAATCATGCTCTGAGTGAGCAACTCAAGGAGGAAGAAAGAGTTTGCAAAAAGCCTCAACGAAGGTGAAAGTTTTGGAAGAAGAACCTAGTCAGGGCAGAAGCCTCAGCATGAGCGATGGGCCAGAGACACGAGAGAACCTAGAGGTGGTCAGCACTGCTGCAGGTGAGATGGGAATCACACAGGGAGGGGAATGCTGGGACACTGTCTGCAGGGCCAGGGGCAAAACCACGAGGAGCTGAAACTTTTTCTTTTTCTTTTACTATGTCATGTTAGTCACCATTACAGTACCTCATTAGTCTTTGACGCAGTGTTCCATGATTCCCCATTTGCGTATGACAACCAGTCCTCCATGCAGTCCGTGCCTCCTTAGTTCGCACCACCAGGCCAACCCATACCCCCACCCCCTCCCTTCTAAAACCTTCCGTTTGTTTCCTGGAGTCGCAGTCTGTCATGGTTCATCTCCCCCTCAGGTTCTCCCCCTTCATTTTTTCCTTCCTTCTCCTGCTGTCCTCCATGCTGTTCCTTATGTTCCAAGTGGCTGTGCTTAGGACAGAATTTCTCTCCGAGGGTGGGGAGTGTGCATTTAGCCAGAATGTCCAAGTGCTCTGATATCATGCAGGAACATGAGAATGTGGACAGCCAGATGGGGAGGAATGCCCAGCAATTACTTCAGTAGAGTAACATTTATCTTCAGTTACAAACAAACGACAATTTGTGGCATTTGTTCTTCTCTGCCTGACATTAGTTGATTTGGGTTCTAAGTCTTAATACTGTCTTAAATGAACACAGTACCCTCTAATTTTCTAAAATTGCAAGGTAAGTGTTTAAGAAAGACAGATAAAAACAGGGATTTGGTCCCTTCTGTTTTCCTGAGCTTAACCTTAAGGGTGAAAAAAAAGAAATCTTCCCTCACATCTCCACACCCACACAAAACACTGGGTTTGGGTATTACAGAGCTGTGCTGTGTGTTCTTTTTTTTTTTTTTTTTTAAGATTTTATTTATTTATTTGACAGACAGAGATCACAAGTAGGCAAAGAGAGAGAGGAGGAAGCAGGCTCCCCGCCGAGCAGAGAGCCCGATGCCAGGGCTGGATCCCAGGACCCCGAGATCATGACCTGAGCCAAAAGCAGACACTTTAACCCACTGAGCCACCCAGGCACCCCTGTGCTGTGTGTTCTTACTGCGGGAGGCAGCCCCACACAATAATGTGTGAGGAATGTTACACTGAGGGGTTATGTTTCAGACTTGGCTCTCGGAGATCCAGGATAAAAACAACTCATAGTTCCAAGTAGGATCTCCGGTTACTGGGAATGAGCAAACACTGTTTGGGGAGGGGGTAGAGGAAACAGGTAGGGTGGGCACCAATCTGCTTCCCGTTTCAAGGTCATGAGATTTCCCATTTCCTCCTTTCCCTCTTCCTCCTTCATTTCTTCCTTCTCTTACTTCTCCTCCATTATCTCAAGCCCTGACCCCATCACGTGGGTAAAGGGGGAGCCACAAAATAGGGACAAATTCTCATGGAATTAGTTTGGGGGAAAATTATATTCTATGTGTTCTAGTAAAATATTCTCAAAGACTCAAAAAGATGTGACAAGTGCTCTCTCTTCCTGAGGCAAGTAGGTGGGAGTGTGTGGCAGTTCAATGTCTAATACACAGTAAGCACGGCCGCATGGCTGTGAACACGGTTCTTTGCGAAATGTCTTCATCCCTACAACCGTAAACTGCTACTGAGATCATTGTGTGGATGAGAAGACTGAGGCACAGAAGAGCAGGAGGTTTTCCCAAGTCTCCCAGCTAGTAAGGGTAGAGCCAAGATTTCAATCTTGGCAGTCTGTCATTAGAACCCAGAAACGTACCAGTATTCTATAAAGCCTCCCAGCAGAAGCACGTTAGTGAAATCTCCTAGACGTAGAAAATAAATTTTACCAAAGCCTTTTCTTATTAAGTTCGTAAATTTTAACTCAGATGTACAATACAGTGATTCAGTAATTCCATATGCTGCTCCGTGCTTCTCAGCACGATAAGTGCACCCTAGGTCATCTGTCCTCCCACCCACCTCCCCTTTGGAAACCCTCTGATTGTTCTCCATAGTTAAGTCTGTGCTGTGTTTTGTCTTTTTTTTATTCCCCTTTGTTCATTTCTTAAATTCCACATATGAGTGAAATCACAGGGTATTGGTCTTTCTCTGACTGGCTGACTTTGCTTGGCGTTTTATTCCCTAGCTCCATCCATATTGTTGCAAATGGCAAGAGTTCGTTCCCTTTTACAACTGAATAGGATTCCACTGCATGTCTGTATACACGACCTCTTTACCCATCCATGTATCGATACTTATTTGGGCTGCTAACAAAGCCTCTTGAATATAAATTATCTACATGGATGAAGGTGGTTTACTGTGTTTTCCAGGATTCTTACTGAAACCCACTCTGGAATTTATTGAATGTTCTAAACAGGTGTTAGAGGCAAAAAGAAATCTGCATACATGTGACGTGGTTACTGTTCCCGAGCACCAGTGCTCCAGCTCCTGTCTCAACTGCGGACCATGCTCCACTTTGACCTTGAACTCCCAACCACCAAACTGCGCCTTGGCCTGGTTTAACGCAGCATGCCCTGCTGACACACGTGCCCAGGTGTTCTGAGTCACAACACCAATGATTCCTCCATCCCTCTTCCTTTAGCAAACACGATGAAAACCTACTGCAGCAGAATGCCCAGGAGAGCGTATGAAATTCTGCAAGGGGAGATTCTAAAGGAAAGGCTGCAGGACTCTCTCCTAGGGCACTGTTTCCAGAGTGCTCAGCATGGCACACTGCCCTGTAGAGCTGGGAATGCAAAACCAAAGGCCTCCAGTGTCGTTTCCATTTGTAAGGAGACTGAATTAACGTTGCCAGGGGAACAAAACCCAAGTTTCCTATTAAATTTACTTGCAGCTTAGGCATCGCACCTCTGCCAGCCTGAGCAAAACATGATAAAGGAAGACAACTACAGTTCTTTTATTAATACCTCTCAAAGCACATATTTCCCAAGTAAAGTTAATCCACAGGAGAACAGATCTGACAAATCCCACCGTAAAAGTGATCTGACTCTGCCCAGATATGGCGGGAAAACACCACAAAGAATCCTGCACAGCTGCACTTCTCTCTCAGGAGTGCACAACCCAGGCATGGTGCTTGTCTCTAGTTCTGTGGTCGCTTGTAACCTAGAGGTCTGTGGAGTTGTACGACAGCCAATGACACAAGGGTGGGGAAGGCTGGGACCAGTGTGGGAGAGGAGGAGGCCAGATGGTGAAGGTGGCAAGCGGAGAGGAAGAACACAAGTGTTGGGCCAGCTCAGTCATTAGGGATGAAGCAGGTCTGAAGAGGGTGTTGACCGGCTGACTGACATTGGAAAACAAATAAAGGGGAAAAGAAAGTTACTGGCTGAATCAAAACATACCAGGCGTCAAGAGATGACTGAAGAAAGAATACAGATGTCACTTGGATGAGGTTGTGTCTACACATGTATGGGCTCCTCCTTCCTTTGCAAAATATGCTGCCATCTTAAGAGCAAACACCAAGCAAGCTGTCGGCCAATCACTCCGAGGTCATGTGTGCACACTTCCAGGGGCCTGACAAATCCCAACCCTAATTCATTATCAGTCCTAAGGGTCTCTGAGATAGTGCATCTTTTCCAAATCTCAGCTCAGACATCATTTCTCAGGGAGTTCTACCCCAACTCTACAAGCTAGGCTCAATTCACGTTATACACTCTCAAAGCCTAGCTGTCATTTTCTCCAAATTACTCACAGTTAGAAATTACATAGGTCAATGATTTTTTTTTTCCTTTCTGTTTTCCATTGGCTAAATTGTAACACTTCTTGAGTGTAGGAAGTGGGTTTGTTTCTGCTTAGCATTGTGTTTCAAGTTTCTAGACAGAGCCCAGCACATAGTAGGTGTTAACCTTACATTGTTCAATGAATGAATGAATTCTAAACGGATATAATCAGAAGGTAAAGAAATCACTCCATGGGGAATAAAGAGAGCAAGCCTGAAAGGCCACCAGGAATCCACAGACTCACAAGTCAAATTCTGGCTGACCTCCTTTCCCAGAGAAGCACACGCTTCCACAGAGTACACCTCGGAAGGTAGATCAGACAAAATCTGGATCTAGGATAAGTTTTTATCACAGCCTTAACTGACATACAATGTCAGTGCTTGGCTTTTCTTATATGACCGTGAGAGGCTTTCAAAATGAGATTCTGAATAACTTCTTAGAGGTTTTGGTGTACCAACTTCAGCCAAGGATCCCTTATATTTCCTGTGAACAGAAAGATTTGGGCCTCATGAGTCAACAGCCTCTTGGATCCGTCATAGCAATCAGCTCAGCAGCACTTGGCAATCCCCCAGCAGCTTACAATTGCTGACCCTGTGAACCTGTGGACTTAGGATGAGTTTCCTCATCCTCTTCAAGAGTCTATAAATGCCCTTCCTCTTGAAAACAAGTAGCCAGAGTCAGAGAATAGTGACTACACATGTTCTCACTTTGCAAATGCAGGAGAATTCAGAATTACATCCAATGCCAGGGAGGAAGCAGCAGACCATGTACTCAAGACTCATTACATAAGCTCTTGGAGTCACATTATTTTTTTTTAATTTATTTTTTAAATTTCTTTTCAGTGTACCAGAATTCATTGTTTATGTACCACACTGAGTGTTTCATGCAATACGTGCCCTCCATAATACCCACCACCAGGCTCACCCAACCTCCCACCCCCACCCCTTCAAAACCCTCAGATTGTTTTTCAGAGTCCACAGTCTCTCATGGTTCATCTCCCTCTTCATTTTCCCCCAACTCCCTTCTCCTCTCCATCTCCCCATGTCCTCCATGTTATTCCTTATGCTCGACAAGTGAAACCATATGATGATTGACTCTGCTTGACTTATTTCACTCAGCATAATCCCTTCCAGTCCCATCCATGTTGATACAAAAGTTGGGTATTCATCCTTTCTGATGGAGGCATAATACTCCATTGTATATATTGACCACATCTTCCTTATCCATTCGTCCACTGAAGGGCATCTTGGTTCTTTCCACAGTTTGGCGACTGCGGCTATTGCTGCTATGAACATTGGGGTACAGATGGCCCTTCTTTTCACTCCATCTGTATCTTTGGGGTAAATACCCAGTAGTGCAATTGCAGGGTCATAGGGTAGCTCTATTTTTAATTTCTTAATGAATCTCCACACTGTTCTCCAAAGTGGCTGCACCAACTTGCATTCCCACCAACAGTGTAAGAGGGTTCCCCTTTCTCCACGTCCTCTCCAACACACCTTATTTACTGACTTGTTAATTTTGGCCATTCTAACTGGTGTAAGGTGGTATCTCAATGTGGTTTTAATTTGAATCTCCCTGATGGCTAGTGATGATGAACATTTTTTCATGTGTCTGTTAGCCATTTGTATGCCTTCATTGGAGAAGTGTCTGTTCATGTCTTCTGCCCATTTTTTTGACATGATTATCTGTTTTGTGTGTGTTGAGTTTGAGGAGTTCTTTATAGATCCTGGATATCAGCCTTTTGTCTGTACTGTCATTTGCAAATATCTTCTCCCATTCCGTGGGTTGCCTCTCTGTTTTGTTAACTATTTCCTTTTCTGAGGCACATTATTTTTAATAAAAAACTGTTTCATTCATTTGGGCTATTTCATTTGTAATGTCAAAGTTCAGGGGATAAGTGTATCAAGAAAGAAAGGCTCTAGAGGATACCACAGAATCATCAAGGGTGAATTTATAAAACCACACTTTAGCTGTATCTTCGTTAGTATCAAGGAGGTCATGAAGAAAGGATTAGTTCTGACAGATTCTGAGCTATTGGGTGTTTTTAAAGTAGAGTTTCCTTGGAAGAAGCAGAGAGAATGTTGAGTCAGAGGAACACAGACTTGTATGTGGTGTTGGCCGCTGAGCTGTTTGACCCTGGACACATTATCTATGTTTTTTAATTCTAGTATCCTTATTTTAAAAATGAAGGTAATAATATTTGCTTTCCAGCACTATTTCAGCATTGGAACTAATATGCAGAGAGACACCAGACTGGGGTCTGAACCATAGTCGGTTCCATCATTCATTGCACTCAATCCATTGGATGACCTCTGCAAATTGCACTCCCCACCAAATCTCCATTTTTCCTTATCTCTGTTATCATCCTGGACCAAGCTGTGTATCCTACATTCGTGCCACTGTTTGTCATGTAGCTTGCTGAAACCTGTGGTTATCAACTTTCAGGCTTTAACTAGTACTTGAATTGCCATATTACTTGCATTTTTGTGGTCTTGCAGAATGAGAGAGAGCAAGAGCAAAAGTGAGAGAGCCAGCATGGGGGAGAGAGAGAGCAAGCACATGGGGCAAGCAAAGACGGAGACAGAAACAGAGACCATATCTTCTTATGCACACTTGTCAGAGGTTCTGACTGGTGCCCCTAAGGCTCAGAGACAGATGCATGCAATGATCAGGAATAAACGTTGCTGGAACAGCACACAGGTACCTACTGTCCACTGGGCTCCTCTTCATGTTCATTCTCACTTCTCTTTCACTCCCCAGCCTAACCCCCCAGATTCAATCCTCCTCCTTGATGACAGAGCCTTTGGGCCTACCCTAAACCTGCCTTCTTCCATGACCAGCTTGATGAACTTTGGTCCCTGGCTTCAGAGCTTATCCTCATCCTTGGTCTAGTCTAGAACAGTGGTTCTCCTGTGTCCTCTGTCTCCATCTAATCCCAGGATGTCCTCTGCAATCTCCTCTCAAGTGGGCCCATTTTGGCTTCCAATTTCTTCCCTTTCCACCCCTCCTCAAAAGGTTTCCTAAATCTAAAACTGCCCCCGTGTAGTTCTTGGCCTCTGTACTTCCTGGCTATAATCTCCTAGAACCAGGAAGACTGGGAAAATCTCTTAGTAGTGATGTCTGCATATCACAGGGCTAACTTCAACCCATCACAAGCCTGACTAATTGGGGACCTTGAACTGGACACTGTGTGGGCTATGCAGATGTCAAAACCTGGGCTCCTGCTGTCAAGAGGCTGACATATGACTGACAGGTAACACAGGCATATTGACAATATGAAGAAACCTGGCTATATCAAAGTCCCATATTGAGTCATAAGATTATAGAATAGTGTTTATGTGGGAATGAAAACACCTGAAGTACAACAAAAGGGTTCTACACAGATTATTTTTATGATCACCCACATTCTAAGTTATGTCAGTATAATGAGTAAAACATGACTGACTACAGTACAGTTCATGGGGAAAATAGAATCTGCTAAGAATGACCAGTCACTGATTCCATAGAGACCAACTACCTGACAGAGACTACATGATGCACAATGTAAGGTACAACTGAGAACATCATAAAATTCTCATTGGCAGTTGATAAACTGATAGTTCTTTACTGTCTATATTTCAAGAATGCCAGCTGTTCTAATGTACTGATGTTGGGGTCGATTCCACGTTAAAACATGTTAACCCCCTAGGGCCTGCCTGGGCCTACTTAGCCATAGTGACTCCATGTTGCCTAGGTAGACATTTTGTTGTTTAATAAATGCCTCAACAGTTATTGATATCAGTTCCAGGTAAGTGTTACTAAAACACACACCTAAAACAAGGCCATTTTGTTTATATTGGTTCCAGGTAACTATTACTAAAACACATACCTAAAACAAGGCGATTTTGTTGTTTAATAAATGCCTCAACAGTTACTAGTATTGGTTCCAGGTAACCGTTACTAAAACACACAGGTAGGAGACATCCAATCAGCCAAACCCACATATGTAGAGGTCTACGATTGTGCCCTATAAAAACTAGCCTGTAACCAAGTGGCGACGCTCTCTTCGGAGGCGGCCCTGGGCGGTCAGTCTGACTTCTAATGCTTGGCATAGAATAAAGCTTTGCATAACTTTGTCTCAGTCTCGTTCCTTTGATAACGGACCCAACACTGAGTTTCAAATAAAATACACACACACACACACACACACATACATACAACATGCTAAAGCATCTTCTCTTGAATCATTGCATTTTTTAGAGTTAAATATTTTAAATTTCAGGATTATTAGAAGCAAATCAAATTGTTAACATTTTGAATAATGTCATTTTCCACGATGCAAACAAACAAGGGCTATGGATGAACAAAACAAAGCCTTATTATTCCAATAACTGAACTAGTAAATTAAGGAAGTACATCAACCTTGCACGTTAGGGATCTGCAGAAAAACAGTAGTCAGGGAGCACCTGGCCTCGCTGAGAAGCAAATGCTTAATCATAATTACAATAACGTCAACTGGGCTTCCAGCGTGAATGGTTTAGAATTCTTCCTTCAGTATCTTAAGTAAAGGCCACCACGATGGATAAAATAAAGCCAGTCTCTTAGCTCTTGTCTATCTTTGTTCCCCAGGTGAAAACATTCATGGTGGAGGGAGCAGCAAGATGGCGGAGAGGCAGGAGACCTGGTATCATCAGGCCCAGGCGTCCCGCTAGACCGTGGCCAAACCATCCTGAACACCTACAGACCCAACAGCAGCGATTCTAGCAACAGAAAAGCGACCCGTGTCTGGAAGGTCAGACGCGCGGAGAAGTGAAGCTGAGGTGATATTTGGGCGGATAGACCGCGGGGGGAGGGAAACTCGGGAGGAGGGAGCCTCCGTCAGCCACTTACCGGCAGGGGTGAGAGCAGCGGCGCCGAAATCCCAGCGGTCAGAAGTCTGGGCCGCCGGGGACGTGGCTCCAGAGGCTACGCGGTGGGGTGGGGGGGGAGTCCTCGTGGGGACCGTGTCGTCTCGGGACCCGCAGAGCCACAGAAGGACCAGGGGTGTCCGAGGGCGGCAGAGCTCCCGGGTGTCGGATCCGGGCAGCCGGGGGCGGAGACAGGCCGAGGAGCGAGCTCTCAGCTGCGGTTGCCATAAACCGCGGTCCGTGGCACCGTCCACAAGTGGCAGGTCCGGGGAGACTCCCCCTTCCTTCTCTGGGAGGAGCAGCGTGGCTGCGCCGCAGGAATCTGCTGGGTTCGGAGACTCCACACGGGGCCGCGCGCCAGGGACAGAAACACTCCGTCGCAGGCCGGAGACCGGGAGACGGGAGGGACTGACGGCTTTTCTCCGAGGTCACACTGAGGAGCCGGGCCCTGAGCTCTCGGCTCCTCTGGCCGGAGACTGGGCGGCCGCCATCTTCATTCCCGTCCTCCACAGCGGTACGGAAAGCGCTCAGGGAACAAAAGCTCCGAGCGGAACCGAGCAGATTGCCTAGCCCGGGCCCTGGCAAGGGCGGCGCGGTTCCGCCTCCGGCAAAGACACCTGAGAGTCATGGCAACAGGCCCCTCCCCCAGGAGGTCAGCAAGAACGTCCAGCCAAGACCAAGTCTACTGATGAATGAGAGCTGCAAAATACCAATGCTAGGGGAAAACAGCACATAGAATTTGTGGCTTTTCCCCCATGATTCTTTAGTCTTTCAAACTTAAATTTTTTTAATTTTCATTATTTTTTCTTTTTCTATTTTTTTTCAATTTTTCCTCTTTCCTATTTTAACCTATTTTAACTATTTTATCTTATCAATACCTTTTTAAACATCGTTCTTGATTTTCATTTTTGTAGTCATAGTCTATCCCTTCATTGTATTTAACCTTTTTTTTTTTTATAAATATAACCTTCTTTCTTTAAAATTTTTAGATACTGTTTCTTCTAACAAACCAAAATATACCCTAAGTCTAGAGTATGGCTTTGTTCTAGTCTCCAACTTGATCACATTCTCTCTTTTTTTTTCTTTTTTCAACTAATTTCTTATAAATTCCTTTTTTTTAAATCTTTTTTACTTTTCAGGTGCCTGGATGGCTCACTTGGTTCAACAACTGCCCTTAGCTAAGGTCATGATGATGGAGTCCTGCATCAGGCTCCCTGCTCAGCAGGGGGTCTGCTTCTCCCTCTGACCTTCCCCGTCTTATGCTTCCTCACTCTCATTCTCTTTCTCTCACAAATAAATAAATAAATAAAACTTTTAAAATTTTAAATTTTCATCTTTATGTTCATATTCTATCCCTTTATCATGTTTACCCTTATTTTTGTAGATATATAAATTTTTCTTTCTTTAAAATTTTGGGAGGCAGTTTCTTCTAATAGACCAAAATACACCCAAAATCAACTGTGTGGCTCTGTTCTATTCACCAACCTAATCGTTTTTCTTTTCCTTTCTTCTCCCCCAGGTTTTGGGTCTCTTCTGATTTGGTTAGTGTATATTTTTCTGGGGTCATTTTTACCTTTTTAGCACCTTGTTCTTTCATTCATCTATACTTCTATGGACAAAAGGAAAAGATGGGATAACTCACCTCAAAAAATAAAAAACAAACAAACAAAAAAAACACAAACAAACAAAACCAAGAGGCAGTACCGACTGCTTGGGACCTAATCAATACGGACATTAGTAAGATGTCACAACTAGAGTTCAGAATGATGGTTATAAAGATGCTAGCTGCGCTTGAGAAAAAGCATAGAAGATACTAGAGAATCCCTTTCAGGAGAAATAAAATCTCTTTCTGGAGAAATAAAAGAACTAAAATTGAACTAAATTGAAATTTAAAAAGCTATTAATGAGATACAATAAAAAATGGAGGCTCTTACTGCTAGGATGAATGAGGCAGAAGAGAAAATTAGTGATCTAGAAGACCAAATCATGGAGAATAAAGAAGCTGAGAAAAAGAGACACAAACAACTACTGGATCATGAAGGCAAGAATCTGAGGGAGAAGTGATACCATAAGAAAAAAGAATATTAGAATAACTGGGATCCCAGAAGAAGAAGAAAGAGAGAGAGGGCAAAATGTATACTGGAACAAATTATAGCAGAGAAATTCCCTAATTTGGGGAAGGAAAAGGCATCAAAAACCAGGATGCACAAAGAATCCCCCTCAAAATCAATAAAAATAGGTCAACACTCTATCATCTAATAGTAAAACTTACAAGTCTCAGTGACAAAGAAAAAATCCTGAAAGCAGCTCAGGACAAGACGTCTGCAACCTACAATGAATGGTAAAATCTTAGACTGACAGCAGACCTATCCACAGAGACCTGGCAGGCCACAAAGGACTGGTATGATATATTCAGAGCACTAAATGAGAAAAATATGCAACCAGGAATACCTTATCCAACTAGGCTGTCATTGAAAATAGAAAGAGAGATAAAAGGCTTCCAGGACCAACAAAAGCTAAAAGAATTTGCAAATGCCAAACCAGCCCTACAGGAAATATTGAAAGGGGGCCTCTAAGCAAAGAAAGAGCCTAAAAGTAACAGACCAGAAAGGAACAGAGATAATATACAGTAATGGTCACCTTACAGGCAATACAATGGCACTAGATTCATATCTTTAATAGTTACCCTGAATGTAAATGGGCTAAATGCCCCAATCAAAAGACACAGGGTATCAGAATGGATAAAAAACAAGACCCATCCATATGCTGTCTACAAGAAACTCATTTTAGATGCAAAGACACCTCCAGATTTAAAGTGAGGGGGTGGAAAACAATTTACCATGATAATGGACATCAAAAGAAAGCTGGGGTGGCATTCCTTATATCAAAAAAATTTGGTTTTAATCCAAAGACTGTAATAAGAGATGAGGAAGAACACTATGTCATACTTAACTGGTCTGTCCAACAAGAAGATCTAACAATATCTATGCCCCTAACATGGGAGGAGGCAACTATATAATCCAATTAATAAAAAAAAATCAAAGAAACACATGGACAATAATACAATAATAGTAGGGGACTTTAACACTCCCCTCCCTGAAATGGACAGATCATCCAAGCAAAAGATCAACAAGGAAATAAAGGCTTTAAATGATACATTGGACCAGATGGACATCACAGATGTATTCAGAACATTCCATCCCAAAGCAACAGAATACACATTCTTTTCTAGTGCACATGGAACATTCTCCAGAATAGATCACATCCTGGGTCACAAGTCAGTTATCAACTGGTACCAAAAGATTGGAATCATTCCCTGCATATTTTTAGACCACAGTGTTTTGAAACTACAACTCAACCACAAGAGGAAAGTTGGAGAGAATCAAATATTTGGAAGCTAAAGAGCATCCTACTGAAGAATGAATGGGTCAACCAGAAATTAAAGGAGAATTGAAAAAATTCATGGAAACAAATGAAAATGAAAACACAACAGCTCAAAATCTTTGGAACACAGCAAAGGCAGTCCTGAGAGGAAAATATATAGCGATACAAGCCTTTCTCAAAAAACAAAAATGGTCTCAATATACAACCTAACCCTACACCTAAAGAAGCTGGAGAAAGAAAGGCAAAGAAAGCCTAAACCCAGCAGGAGAAGAGAAATAATAAAGATCACAGCAGAAATCAATGAAGTAGAAACCAAAAGAGCAGCAGAACAAATCAATGAAACTAGGAGCTAGTTCTTTGAAAGAATTAATAAGATTGATAAACCCCTGGCCACACTTATCAAAAAGAAAAGAGAAAGGACCTAAATTAATAAAATCATGAATGAAACAGGAGCGATCACAACCAACACCAAAGAAATACAAACAATTGTAAGAACATATTATGAACACCTATACACCAACAAATTTGACAATCTGGAAAACGTGGATGCATTCCTACAGACATATAAACTACCACAACTGAACCAGGAAGAAAGAGAAAACCTGAACAGATCCCTAGTCAGTAAGGAGATTGAAGCAGTCATCAAAAATCTCCAAAACAAACAAGAGCACAGGGCCAGACGGCTTCCCAGGGGAATTCTACCAAACATTTAAAGAAGCATTAATACCTATTCTCCTGAAAGTGTTCTAAAAAATAGAAATGGAAGGAAAACTTCCAAACTCATTTTATGAGGCCAGCATTACCTTGACCCCCAAACCAGAAAAAGACCCCATGAAAAGGAGAATTACTGACCAATATCCCTGATGAAATGGATACAAAAATGCTCACCAAAATACTAGCCAATTACGTCCAAAAGTA
The DNA here is from genome assembly GCF_010015895.1 of Lontra canadensis. NCBI lineage: Eukaryota > Metazoa > Chordata > Mammalia > Carnivora > Mustelidae > Lontra > Lontra canadensis. The sequence continues at coordinate 22,351,161 of NW_022631018.1, read as the reverse complement.
CATTAAAAGGATTATTCACCACGACCAAGTAGGATTTATTCCTAGGCTTCATGGTTGGTTCAACACCCATAAATCAATCAATGCAATACAATACATTGATAAAAGAAAGAACAAGAACCATATGATATTCTGAATAGATGCTGAAAAAACATTTGATAAAGTATAGCATCTTTTCTTGATCAAAACTCTTCACAGTGTAGGCATAGAGGATACATACCTCAATATCATCAGAGCCATCTATGAAAAACCCACAACAAATATCATTCTGAATGGGGGAAAACTGAGAACTTTTCCCCTAAGGTCAGGAACACAGCAGGGATGTCCATTATCACCACTGCTATTCAACATGCTACCAGAAGTCCTAGCTTCAGCAATCAGACAACAAAAAGAAATAAAAGGCATCCGAACTGGCAAAGAAGAAGTCAAACTCTCACTCTTGGCAGATGATATGATACTTTATGTGGAAAACCCAAAAGACTCCACTCTGAAACTGCTAGAACTCATACAGGAATTTAGTAAAGTGTCAGGATGTAAAATCAGTGCACAGAAATCAGTTTCATTTCTATAAACCAAAAAGACAGAAGAAAGAGAAATTAAGGAGTCAATCCCATTTATAATTACACTCAAAACCATAAGATGCCTAGGAATAAATGTAACCGAAGAGGCAAAGAATCTGTACTCAGAAAACTATAGAATACTCATGAAGGAAATAGAGGAAGGCATGAAGAAATGGAAAAACGTTCCATGATCATGGATTGGAAAAACAAATATTGTGAAAATGTCTATTCTACCCAAAGCAATCTACACATTGAATGCAATCCCTATAAAAATACCATCAGCTTTTTTCAAAGAAATGGAACAAATAATCCTAAAATTTATATGGAACCAGAGAAGACCCCAAACAGCCAGAGGAATGTTGAAAAAGAAAACCAAAGTTGGCGGTATCATTTCTTTGGTGTTGGTTGTGATCTCTCCTCGTTCATTCCTGAGGTCAAGCTCTATTACAAAGCTGTCATCATCAAGACAGTATGGTACTGGCACAAAAACAGACACATAGATCAATGGAACAGAATAGAGAGCCCAGAAATGGATCCTCAACTCTATGGTCAACTAATCTTTGACAAAGCAGGAAAGAATGTCCAATAGAAAAAAGACAATCTCTTCAACAAATGGTGTTGGGAAAATGGGACAGCCACATGAATAAGAATGAAAGTAGACCATTTCCTTACACCACACACAAAAATAGACTCAAAATGGATGAAGGACCTCAATGTAAGAAAGGAATCCACCAAAATCCTTGAGGAGAACACAGGCAGCAACCTCTTCGACCTCGGCCGCAGCAACTTCTTCCTAGAAACATCACCAAAGGCAAGGGAAGCAAGGGCAAAAAATGAACTGTTGGGACTTCATCAAGATAAAAAGCTCTTACACAGCAAAGGAAACAGTCAACGAAAGACAACTGACAGAATGGGAGAAGATATTTGCAAATGACGTATCAGATAAAGGGCCAACATCCAAAATCTAGAAAGAACTTATCAAACTCAACTCCCAAAGGACAAATAATCCAAACAAGAACAGGGCAGAAGACATCCAGATGGCCAACAGACACATGAAAAATTGCTCAACATCACTCCACATCAGGGAAATGCAAATCAAAACCACAATGAGATCCCACCTCATACTAGTCAGAATGGCTGAAATTAACCAGTTAGGAAATGACAGGTGTTGGCAAGGATGTGGAGAAAGAGGAACCTTCCTACACTGTTGGTGGGAATTCAAGCTGGTGCAGCCATTCTGGAAACCAGTATGGAAGTTCCTCAAAAATTTGAAAATAGAGCTTACCCTATGACCCAGCAATTGTACTACTGGGTATTTACCCCAAAGATACAAATGTAGTGATCCAAAGGGGCACGTGCACCCAAATGTCTATATCAGCAATGTCCACAATAGCCAAATGATGGAACGAGCCTAGATGTCCATCCACAGATGAATGGATAAAGATGTGGTGTATATATGCAATGGAATACTATGGAGCCATCAAAAAAACCCACAAAATCTTGCCATTTGCAACAATGTGGATGGAACTACAGGGTATTATGCTAAGTGAAATAAGTCAATGACAGAAAGACAAGTATCATATAATCTCACCAATATGAGGAATTTGAGAAACAAGACAGAGGATCATAGGGAAAGGGAGGGGAAAATGAAACAAGATGAAACCAGAGAGGAAGATAAACCGTAAGAGACTCTTAATCTCAGGGAACAAACTGAAGGTTGATGGAGGGAAAGGCTGGGTGGGATAGGTGGCTGGGTGATGGACACTGGGGAGGGTATATGCTATGGTGCGTGCTGTAAATTGTGTAAGACTGATGATTCACAGACCTGTACCCCCGAAACAAGTCATATATTATATGTTAATTTAAAAAAACTTCATGATAGATAATATATTATCCCACAGTCTGCACTTACTTTTTTTTTTAATTTCTAGGAAAAAGTATAGACACATCCTGGTTTTTTTCTTGGTAGAAGTCATGGCTCCTTTGTGACTCAGGTACAAATAAGCAAAAATGCATTATGTTTCCTTTATTTGTGAAATAGATTTACATAATTAATTGGATTTTAATGCACAAGTACCAAACATTGTGGAAGGAAATATTCAAATTTGAAGTGATTTCAGGGCACTCAGACATTTAAAATTACATAAAAGCATGTGAGATTTTCAGAGCCAAACAATGATGTCAAAGATGAATAGCGTTCAAATTTTTTGTTGAAACCTTCATATCGTGGGCATCAAGTCAAACCATATGGAGAAGAACAAAACAAAAACAACTCAAAGCAGAAGTTCCCTGATTAAAGGAGAGACCTGATGGCTTGTGGCTACTGTGCCTCCTTCCTCACCCTCCCTGGCAGCCCCTTAGGTAACCCCAGAGCAAGCCTAATGCTCCAGGAGGCACAAAGTGAAAACCACTGCTGATTGCAGGATGCAGACACTTAGTCATGGAAGGAATACACACCTGGGAAAGAACTGAAGGTGTAACTAAGTGGTAAAATATATAAAATATACGAGCTTCAGGAATATTTATTCTAGAATTGAGCTTGATATAATGGAAGCAGTGAATATGAGATTGGTAAAGTCTCTTACCATCCTCTGATCCAGACTTTGTGTTTTCCGTTATCCAGCCAGAGACTCCAAAGTCCACTGGAACAGTCACAGGGAGACAGATTATGAGATGTTCTGTGAGGCCACTCCCTTCTCGTCCCCATCCATCTAGGCCCACAAAGGCATTCTGTGGGTACTTATCATTTAACTATTGGGCAAATATGGTAGGAAAGTCTATTATGGCCAGACACTATCTTAGGCACATGGACTGCATCATTAGACAAGACAGACAAGGTCCATAGTCTCACGGAAACTAGTGAGGGAGACAGAAAAGCATGAACTAAACTAATGAAAATAATTTCAGAGGGATTTGTACCATGAAGAAAAACTGAACTGGGTGGCAGGATAGAGAGCAATGATTTCATCACCCAGGCATGTTCTTTTAAGCCTGCTCTCAGCACCTCTACTCACAGATTAACATTCCTCTCTAAATTTTCTCTTTCTGCACTGAATGAAAGATGGGCCTGGGCTCACCTCTGTTTTGGAAGAGAATCAGTCGTATCCCCGAGAAGGTCTCAAGGGAAGATGCTAAGGTTGTTATCCTCTCTCCTGAATTTTCTTTCTGTCATGCTTTTCTGCAATGAAGTGGTAAGGTATCCAGGGTCAAGATTAGGAATCAGGCCCAGGAGGAGCTGATGAGTGAGGCCACCCATTCTTATCTTTAACACATCCTTTTGGAAAAGGATAAAAAAGTTCCAACCTACCCTTCTGGAATAAGAGTCATAATTATGCAATTTTTTACTAATTGATCCTCTGTATACCTCAAATGTGAACAGATGAATCCTAGAGGCTCCCAATGGAGACTTTCAGAGTTCAGGGTCCCCAAAACCTTTCTCTTTCTACAGTGAAGATACAATGAATATTGTTGCTACTTTTCTTGAAGCGTTGCCAGTGGCAGTATGAAACAAGTTTCAGGTGCCATGTTGCACAGGCCCTTCCAACGCCTTGAGAAAGACCGTAGCAATGTGTCTGCATGGTCATAAACTGTAAAATTTGCAAAGGGTAGTCTATTTTTGTATCATTTCCCCACATTTTGTTTCAGGCTCCAAAACCCATGTCCAAAACTATGTCTCTAGACATAGAGTTTCCCTATCTATAGTGCCAAGTGGGCTACAAGTGTTCTACTTGTTACACTAAAAATAACATTTAATTTTTACCTCATTAAATTTAAATATAGATTTTCCTCAAAAGAGGTTTTGACTGTTGGATTCTTGCTTGCCCAGCAGCACAGTTACAACGGTCCTCACTTCCCCAAATACACAGAAATGGAATTTCATGCACTCAGTTTTGCCTCCCAAAGTAAATTAATGAAACACTGCTTTGAACCTTTAAAATACTGCCCTTCGACACAGATGTAAGGAAAGCTGTGGTGACCTCTTGTGTTTGATATTCAAGTGTTTGAACAACATTGGTTAGTGATGAGTTCAGTCCATTTCCTTCCCAAGTTGTCTTTTCTTTCAAGAGTAAAGGCCACCAAAATAACGGTGTGTGGGGGTAAACCGCAAGCCGTGCTACGTGAGTACTCCCCATGCTGTGCAGTTTAGTACGTGGACGCACCTCACAAATAAAATGTGGCCTATGTGGCACAAATGTGCTGGGAACCACAGAAGATCAGACCCTCTCTCTGGGGACCTCAGGCTTTCAGAAGACTTCCTAGAACTATATGGAAGACAAAGTATTTTACCGTGTTCCTTAGACAATGATAAATTGAATCTTTTGTTCAAGTTCGTTCACAAGACAATGACAACTTCCCATAGATAATCCCCCAAAGTTGCCCTCAGAGGCTCTGTCCTTCTGCGAGAATGAACGGAGGGAGTGCAAGAGTGCAAATCTAGAGATGAGTGGGCAGTTTCTAGCTGTGTGGTATGGTACGGGGGAGTTTCTAGCTACGTGGTGCGGTACAAGGGGAACTAAAATACCGACAGTGTCGGCACATCTCAAACTCCTCAGAGATTCAGAATCCTCATCTTTAGCCTTGGGTTTCATCTTAAATGTTCCCCCACGAAGAAGCAAGAGAATTTCATCAACCACACATTCACCTGTTGCATATAGTTGTCCTAGACAGGGTCGAGTCAACAGTATCATAAACACAAATAAATAACTGCGTTTCCAGCAGTGGAATTAGATGAATGCCCAGGGAAGGAAACAAGAGAAAGATCCAAAGACTGAGCCTGGGAAGGTGAGAAGAACCTTCACCTTTAAGGTCATATATTTTATTGGATAGCTGATAACAAATTTATAATAAACCATCTCTGTACATATATCATCTTGATAGAACTTTATTTTAGAGGAAACAGCAAAAGAATAGCTTGCTTTTTTTAGTGTGCTATTTGCCTTTTTCAAAGTACATACTTACCTGGTAAAGAACCATAAATATATATCATATTCACGTACCCATGAATATGAAAATATATGTCATTATGGGTCTACTTTGCCTCTCTCCAAAAATCATATTTTTTTTTTCCTAAAAATCAGACCTGAGTAAGTCGAACTCTCCTTTCAGATCATAAGCATCTCATCTGGGAACAGAGACCAGGCTTTTTTCTTGTGGCTTTCTCAGCATCTAACACAGATTGGCACAAAAATTGCATGAAATAAATGAGATCTTAAAAACATAAAGGTGTTGGGGCGCCTGGGGGGCCTAGTGGGTTAAAGCTCAGGTCATGATCCCAGAGTCCTGGGATCGAGCCCCACATAGGGCTCTCTACTCAGCGGGGAGCCTGCTTCCTCCTCTCTCTCTGCCTGCCTCTCTGCCTACTTGTAATCTCTGTCTGTCAAATAAATAAATAAAATCTTTAAAAAAAAACCATAAAGGTGTTGAATAAATTGATAACCAAGCGTATTTTAGTAGTGTAAAGGGACAAAAAAGAAATAGACTATTTTCAAGGCTAATGGAACATAATAAAAAAAGATGCATATTAAAAAGAATATTTTCAAGGCTCACAGGGGTACATTTATGAAAACAATGTTCTATCAATAAATTGCCTAGCATCAAATTATGGAAAGCAAATACATGGCAGTATCATAAAGAAGCATTTTGGGTATTCATGAAAATGGACTTTGAGGAATATATAAATTCCTAAAGCAAAATTTCCATTTTTTAGGAAGAAATTTGGGAGGGCAGTGATGTATGATAACGTCCAGATAGAATGACAATCCAACTTCTAAATTTTTGGATCTCTTCAGTCACAATTCCTGATATTAATCTCCACCAGTTATGAAATATATTGGTTGAAAGAAGCAAATATTTTCTCTATCAACCTTCACCTATTTTGCACAACTATCTTCTAATTTGCCCTTTCCTTATTCTCCTGATTTCTTACACCTGAATCAGAAGTTACAAACTGTTGGTCCTAGGCTGGGTTTAGACTCTTGCAATATCCTACTTGGTCTGTAAAGAGTTAGATTTTTTCATATTAAAACAAAAAAAAAAACAGATTTCCAAATTTGTCTTTTCTTGAGAACAAAATAGTGGAAACAAGAGCATTAGACCCAAGTATTCATTGTTAGTGAGAGTCTGGAGGAGAGGAGAAGCTGCCTCTTTGAAGAGAGTACTACAGGCTCTGCGGGTAACCTCGTCCCTACCCAATCCCTGTCACTCACGTCACCACACGGCCCTCCTGTCACCTGAGTGTTTAACCTCTAAGGAGATGAACAGTTTTCACTTAAAATGAATTTTTAAATCTCAAGTCTCTCTTTAGTCCACTTGGCTACTCCCAACCAGGTGTTTAATGACCACGGCGTGCTGGCATAAAGGGTCTATGCACTGTCTTTAACAAGAAAACATTCTAATGTGTGTTTACATACTGCAGGGGTCCCAGATGCGGCTTGAAGACTTGGGTAAGAAACTGAACTAAGTTTTTGTTGAACTGAACTTCTATTCTTGCTCCCTCTTCCATCCTTTGTTGAAGGAAATGTTCCTGAAGTTAACATGATTTAATAGATCAGACTTAAGATATAGGAAGTTGATTGAGCATGATCAGTTCAAAGAAGGTAGGGCAGCAATGAGCCACGGCCCAGAGATCACACAGGTGGAGGGATGTCGTCAACATGTTCTTCTTTGACCTGCAGTCTACAAGAACTGAATGTCCGATTTGTTAACTAGTGCAGTCAACTTTAAGGATTCAGTATGGCGCCACGCAGTAAGGACCATTTGGCTAACTGGTAGCAAGTTGATTACATTGGTTACCATTCTTCATGGAAGCAGAAGCAATTTACCCTCACTAGAATAGAGTAATTGTTTGTTTGGATTTGTATTTCTTATCCACCACTCTTTGGCCAGCACCAGTGTGGACCTACTAAATGTTAATAGAAAATTACAATGATCATATGTACACAGTAGGAAATAAAGGTTAAATTCACCCTGCCTGCCAAGTCCCTATGATTCATGGGTCTGCTGAAGACAAAGGTAAGTGAAATGGGTAGTCTAGAATAGAAATCATAAACACCAGTTTCCTCTTGTCCATGAAAGCCACTGACACATAATTGATAGTCTTGTATAAGTCTTGCCAGCCAAAAGGATTTTATTGTGCTTTTCTCTCAGAAGTTTTTGTTACAAAAATAATAGGGTTCTATATCAATTAAAAAAGGACATTTTAGTAGTGATTACACTTTTTCAAACTATATGCACTGCTCCACAGAATTTGCATGCCTTGTGGTGAAGGAGACGATAAGAATTAGCTCTTCAGGTCAATGCATGGGACTTCACTGCTGAGAGGAATTTAGTTCTCTGTGGACTAGGAGAAGCAGAACACTTGCAGTAAACAGACTACCTTCAAGTCAGTGAGTCCGCTGTGTAGCAGTCCGCGGGCAACCGTCTTCTGAGTGCTCTCGAAACCATTACTACACACCTTCAGCACTTGTTTCGATATTTAAGGATAATTGCTTATGAAAAGAGATCTCAAGATGGGACAGAGTCATGTTAAGAAAATATACAGATCCCCAAGGCAAATTAATATCACTTTAAGAAACAAAACACTGCTGCGCTGTTTCATATCTAATTTGAAACTTTATTATGTTAACAATTACATGAGTGGAGTCTTTTCCAGTAATTTTTCCATTTGATCATCCTAACCATTTAGCTCAAAATGACCTTCCTGCAAGGACGTGTATCATGGCTCATGAAGAGAAGCCGTTCTGAGTAGTATGGGCGGGAATGAGCCGCAGGCGTCACCCATAAAGTAATTACACACCTGCTGGGAAATACTGACGTGCCCTTCCTCCCATCACAAGAAGAGGATTTTTTGGAGTATGTGTTGTACCAGAGTTTTCACAAAAGTCTTGATCAGGGGCTGTTTCATTGACTAGAATCAAACAGACACAAGTCACTGGGATTTACAGCCGAACCTGAGCCGCAAGTGGACAGCAGAAGTAAGTATAGTATTGGATTTGAGGGACAGGAAGAATCAGAAACCAACATCATCGCTTCAAGCACAAGGGCCAGGAAGGAACATTTACAAATCTACCGACCAGAATCTTGGATGAAGGAAGCGTCTATTTTCACAACAGAAGCAGACACAGAGCGATGGCAGGCTTGAACTCAATCAACAGAAGGATGATTGTTTGCAGGGAGGGTGGGGTGGGCCAGAGTGTCCCTGGAAGCACCCCGGATTTATTCTCTAAATATCCAGGTGACCCTTGACCTGTGTAAGCTGTCCTCCTTTTTCATCTGTTACCCTCTCCTGTAGCCCCCGCACCCTATAGCCATTGTTCCTTTAAGAATTCTTACTCAGGGGCGCCTGGGTGGCTCAGTGGGTTAAGCCGCTGCCTTCGGCTTAGGTCATGATCCCAGGGTCCTGGGATCGAGCCCCACATCGGGCTCTCTGCTCGGCGGGGAGCCTGCTTCCTCCTCTCTCTCTGTCTGCCTCTCTGCCTACTTGTGATCTCTGTCTGTCAAATAAATAAATAAAATCTTTTAAAAAAAAAAAAGAATTCTTACTCAGTTAACTCTCTTTATTGTCCATCATGATGCACTTCAGAATGGCTTTTGCGTTCACATAGTCAAGGCCTCCAAATCAATTTCTTGGCCTCCCCATCACCAGGCCTCTCTCCCCACCACGTCAGCTAACCCCTCCCACAGTCACGCCCTGGACTCATCGCACCGTTTCTGAGATCTTCAGTTCAGACATACGACTGTCCAGATGCAGTCTCCTTCCTGGGTCTCTCATTCAATCCCTCCCACTTTACCTGCTCCAGATCCCCACAAGCCCTCCAGTCCTTTCTCCCTTTCAAAGGTTACTGTTGTCTACACCGCTTTCCTTATTCGACCTGGATCCCACATCCCAACACTTGGACCACCTGTCATAACTTCTGCTACCTTACTGTCTTTTCAAAGTTTTCACAGGGTAAAAGCTTAACATTGAATGAACCCATATCCATTGTTATTTAACCTCTGGTAGCTACATCAAGTCCTCCCCCTTCCCCTCCGTTCCTCATTATTCACAGACGACCTTGCCTTTTACTTAATGGAGACTATAAAAGCCATGAAGTGGAAATGCCCTCAGTTCTCTGCCATGACCCCTGCAAGCTTACCCACATCATCACTGCCCGTTCTTGTTACCTCATCGCCTCTCTAATGGGGAAGTTGTCTTTCTCTGGTCATCTGAGTGTTTTCTCAGCTGTGCTCCAGACCTTGTACCTTCCAACTCCCATTTAAATCTCTTTCCATAATTTTGGGGCGCCTGGGTGGCTCAGTGGGTTAAAGCCTCTCCCTCGGCTCAGGTCATGATCTCAGGGTCCTGGGATCGAGCCCCGAATCGGGTTCTCTGCTCAGCGGGGAGCCTGCTTCCCCCCACCCCCGCCTGCCTCTCTGCCTGCTTGTGATCTCTGTCAAATAAATAAAATCTTTAATAAATGAATAAATAAATCTGTTTCCATAATTTAAAAAGTCTAATTTAATAATCTTTAAAAGAAAATAATTTATTTAATTATAGATGCAGTCTCTCTCTTTAGTGTGTTCATAGTCAACGGGGCCCTTTTCTTAAAAAGTGTCCTTTCTTTTGGCCAGTTTCTCCAAAGCACCTTTAAACGACAGTAAGTTTTTAAACACCTACCCCAGGCATTTTACATTAATTAGTAACTGCCACACGATGTAGCTATCATTCCCATTAACTGATTAGCAAACTGGGTCTCCAAGTCATGTAAATTTCTTAGCATTCCACAGTGACTCTGGCAAATTTGAGACTGAAATCTAGGTCTGTCTGTGCAGATGTCTGTCTCTTTCCTTTTTGCTATTTTGCCTTGATTACCCTTCCCCTGACCTATACAAGTATCTTTTTTCTGTTCCTAGCTCTCCGCATCTGGAAAAAGTCAAATTAAAGCACTGCTGATAACAGTGGGAAGAACCCCTTAACCGGCAAAGAGTTTGTTGCCGTACTCGAAACAGGAGGAGTTAATAATAGTCAAACTAACCTCATCTTGTCTTCTGCTTAAGACATCCAAGGTCAGCGAATAGTGCTCTGTAGCGCTCTGCAGACGTTACCTCCCACAGCTTATGACGCTCCTGCTACAGGCTTTCAGAGAGCAACAGGGAACAGGACCACAAAGTGGCCTGAAACCTCTCCGGTTAGCTTCAGATCCTACAGCAAGTGGAACTCAAAGATCCCAAGACAAACACCAGCTTTCCACAGAGCTGCACTGTTCACAACGGGGTGTTCTCGATGACTGCTTATTGAGGATCCGTTACAAGGTAAACATTGTACTACCAAGGGCGATCAGATACAAAGTGTATCCCCAACCATCTTACAAAGTAGTGGGGCAGATATAGTGAACCATAATTCAAGATAGAAAAAGGTAAGTCCCCCCCACCAAATCAAAGAAAAAGTTTCCCCAAGAGAGATACAGATAAAGTACAAAGTGTGTCCAAAGGATTGTATACGTGATCTAAAGAGAAACCTAGATATGGGGAACGTATGGTAAAGAGCGGATAGTCTGAGCTGTCCAAAGCATTGAGAAAGGGACGGCCAGGAGCGGAACATGCTGGAAAACCCTTATAATTGTTCCCTTTCCAGGACCACTTCTGCCTCCACATCTTCCTTTAATCATCAGACAATGGGTCCAGCTCATGATGGCTCTTGAATGCCAGACTAAGAAATGTGGTACTATTGATTAGGATATGGGGAGATTGTGAAGCGTTTTGTGTTTTGAAACCAGGGATAAAAAACTCAAAGCTGACCTCTAGAACCCTGATCTGATAGCATTATTTGAACAGATTGGAGGACTTCGGAGTCGGAGAATCAAGCTCAAAATTATGAGTACTATTCTAGTTCCTTCTACTCGAATTTGTGAAGTTTTTCAACAAACCATAATATCAAAGAGAATTTATTGAAAATCCATGTTAGCATACCACTCTCTGTACTGTCGTTACAGTAGTATTTCAGAGATACATTAATCTTACCATCTGCTTTTGTAAATCTTATAAAATTAAGATGTAACTCTTACAAGATAAGATGTAAAAGAGCACATAAAGTTATACGGCTGAAGAGATACATAGTAGTAAAGCACAGGCTGCAGGAATACAGAGGGAAATATCACACACTGCAGCAGTGTTTTAAAATATCAATACACTTGTTAAAATACAGATTTCCAGGCTCAGAAGAGCAAGAGTCAATACGCTTTTCTGTAAAAAAGTCATATAGTATATAATTTAGGATTTGTGGCAATATTTGGTCTCTGTCATAAATACTCAAATCTTTTTTTTAGCAAAGAAGCAACAACACAAATTACATAAAAGAATAAGCCTGGTTGTGTTCCAGTAAGCTTATTTATAAAGACAGTAGGCATTCAATGGAAGCTAAAACTAGTGGCTAAAATTTTCATGAGAAACAGGATATTTACATAATTTCAGAGTGTACTCCCACAAAATCCATATAAGAACTTAAAACATATTTGTTAACTTCAGAATGGAGAAGCCTGGAAGACACAATGTTAGCCAAATGGTAAAATTAATATCAACAGGAATCATGTGCCAGCCGAAATGATGCATTGAGATGAACCAGCATCGTTTCTGAGATATTCCAGCCAAAGATGCAAAACCTGAATCTAATCATGAGAAAACATGAGACAAACCCCAAACGAAAGATGTTCTCCAGAGTACACATCTAACACTTCAAGTTCATGAAAGAGAGAAAATCTGAGACACCAGTCCAGGTCAGCAGACCAATAGACACGGCAGGGAAAAGCACTGTGCCCCCCTCGATGGCTCCTGGACCTTAGAAAGGACATCATGGGGACAATCAGCAGAACTGGAACAGGCGGCACGGTAGCACTGTGTAATTCCCTGGTTTTCGTGTTGTACAGGAGCTCCACAGCAGAGTGGGCTTGTTTTCAGGGAATGCATATAGAAGCCTTACGGAGCAACAGGACAGCGTGTCTTTCATTTACTTTCGATGCTTGAGGACAATAATATGCCTAAATACAGGGAGTTGGGGAATGATGAATCCGTTAATGTAATTGACATAATAATTGAAGAATCTGGAGAAAGAGTAAACAAGAGTTCTTCACACCATTTTTTCACTTCTTATAAGCTCAAAATTATTAAAAATAAAGGTTAAATAATTGGCTATCATATATCAACTAAAGGCAGGAAAAAATGCCCAAATCTTTGGGATTACATGAAAAGGTTTTTAAAGCAGTGAGGGGCTAGTGTGACTAATTCAAGCACTGTCAGAACTTCAATTCATCAGAGCTTTCCAGCTGACTTTGAAGAGAAGTTCCTTAACTTCCAACAACATTTTCAATTTAAGGAAAAAACAAAACTGAGCACAGTCAAATAGAAAATGCTAATGAAATCATGGTGTACTTCAACACGCCTCGGAATAACTCTGTCAGTGCTGAAGAAGCTACACAGATCAAAATTACACGCATGAGTCATAAAAATTAGCATTATCACCATGATGATGTGAGTAGCACCACTGGTCGACAGCTGCCAGCAGATTTAAATTTAAACCAAAAACTTGTAACTAAGAATAGGGCGAACGTGGATATTATTGATCCCTGGATTTACGTAACTTGGAGAATTCTCTCTAGGAAACACAATATAAATTTGTGAATATGATTAGGTACAACAGTGAATAGTTATTAAGAAAGAGAAAATAAATCATAACAAGTTAGAATTTTTTAAAAATTGACAAATACGACAATCCAAAATGTAATGTAATGTTTTTATTAATTAGATGCCTGACATGATTTTTTTGAATGTTTCCCTAAATTGTGTGGCTACTTATCCTTTGATCACATTTACATATGATAAAATTCTATAATGTGGTAGTCTATGCAGGAAAAGGAAGGCGATCTCGCTAGTGAGGACCTGGGAATCCTAAGCTTCATTAGCTACAAACAAATCCACCTCTGCCTGAAAATGTCTCTCAGGGATGTTGCAGGCAGAGGACTTCGAGAAGAGGACGTCTGAGCTGATGAAGTCCTCGATCAAACCTGAAAGTCCAGAACCTCCAGCAAGGATGTTCACTCTTGAAGCATTTTATTGATATATAATGTGAACAGTTTAAGAATAAGCTTTTGAAACATGATGGGATTGGTTTTTATTTATTATAAGAGTGACATGGGATTGAAAGTCTATTGCTAAAAAGTCTAAAAGATTTCCTTCAAAAAGTATAAATAAAAATTCTAAGTGATACAAGAGCATGGTGGCATGGTTTACTTGACCACCGTGCGCGTGCGCGTGTGTGTGTGTGTGTGTGTGTGATATACAAAACACGGGTGCCTCTTATGATCCAGAGCACCCTGGCCTCACCAACACAGACAGCACTTTTTCTGCTTCCTTGCTGGCCATGAGGAAGTCTAGCTCAGAGGCCAAGGAGTTCGGGACAACTAAAGCAAAGCATTTACAACAAATGAAAACTTAAAAGTGCTTTAACCCCACCACATTGTGGGCTGGGTGGGCCCAGTTAGATCAGCTACGGGAGGCCTGGGGAGGGTCCCAGCAGCAGAACGGGAGAAGCAGGCAGGAGCTGACGGGGCTGAAGAATACGCTCGAAGGAAAGCTACGACACATGCAGGCTAAATCCAGAGCAGGAGCAAGGAGGCCACGCGAGAAGGCAGGTGGCAGTCAGCGGGCTCCCGGGCACAGGACTCGAGCCCCAGCATCATCTCGGGGAACATCCACCCGGCTCGCTCCTTGCTGCCGTGGCCACGGAAGGGGCTCCGGAAACACAGCAGGCGACCACCACCACCCGGGCAGCCGCGGGAAGCTCCGCACCTGTTTAGTCAGAAAGGGCCGAGTTAAGGCCTTAGAACCGTCTTCACACGAGGGGATGGCAGCCGGGCAGAAAGGGACCGAGTTCACTCCCCGCAGTTCATGCGGCACAACTAGAGCCAGTGCAGGAATTCACACGAAGACAGACTGAGCACTGGGGATGTGGACTCTACTAGAATTATTTGCCTCTGTTCATCTGCAGCAACGCTTGGACCATCCTAAAGTATCAATAATATTGGCCAAATTAGTTAATAAAAGTAAGAAAGAAGTCTCGGCAGTCAGAGGAGCTCACAGTGGAATGGAAGCTGACACATCCCTCTGAGTTTAGGGATTGTGTCAGAGGCTTGACCATATGGGATTTTTTAAGGCATTTTATTTTATTTTTTCATTAACATATAATGTATTATTCATCCCAAGCGTACGGGTCTGTGGATCATCAGGCTCACACACTTCCCAGCACGCCCCATGGCACACGCCCTCCCCAGTGTCCCTACCCCCGCCCTGGCAACCTTCAGTTTGTTTCCTGAGATTAAGAGTCTCTTAGACCATACCGGGATCTTACACATAAAACTGAGCATGTGCCAGGCGCGATCAAAGTGTCTTCCACAGAGTGCAGGCTGGGGCGTTCCCTCAAGACGGGAAGAACCGAGCTGCCATCGCACTACTGGGTATTCTCCCCAAAGATACAAACACAGTGACCTGCAGGGGCACGTGCACCCGAATGTTCATAGCAGCAACGTCCACAACAGCCGAACGATGGAAAGAGCCGAGATGTCCATCCACAGGCGAATGGATAAAGGTGTGTATATACATTATGTACCCACAATGGAACATTCCTCAGCCATCAGAAAGGACGAGTGCTTCCCATTTACATCGACATGGATGGAACTGGAGGGTTTATACCGAATGAAATCATTCAGTCAGAGAAAGACAACTATCACATGGTTTCACTCATATGCAGACGATAAGAAACAGCAGAGGATCCGAGGGGAAGGGAGGGAAAATGGAATGAAAAGAAATCAGAGAGAGAGATAAACCGTGAGAGATTCTTTTTTTTTTTTTTAAGATTTTATCCATTTATTTGACAGACAGAAAACACAAGCAGGCAGAGAGAGAGAGAGGAGGAAGCAGGCTCCCCACTGAGCAAAGAGCCCGATGAGGGGCTCGATCCCAGGACCCTGGGATCATGACCTGAGCCGAAAGCAGAGGCTTTAACCCACTGAGCCACCCAGGTGCCCCCCGTGAGAGATTCTTAACTCTAGGAAACAAACTGAGGGCTGCGGGAGGGGCAGTGGGTGCAGCAATGGGGTAACTGGGTGACGGGCAGCAAGGAGGGCCCGTGACATGATGAGCACCGGGCGTCCTGTGCGGCTGACGAATCACTGAACTCTACATGGGAAACTAAGGGTGTCCTGTATGTCGGCTCAGTGGACTTGAATTAATAACAAAACAACAAAGCAGAGTACCTTCCACAGACTGCTGCATTTAACTCTCACAACCACCCTAGGAAGTAGGAAGTAGTGTCTTATTAACTCTATCTGATGCATGAGGCAACGAGACACAGAGAGACTCCGTTATTTGCTCGACGTCACACAACAGGGAAGGGGCGGAGTCAGGATTTGAACCCGGTGAGCCTGGTAAAAGAGCCTCTCTGCCGGAAGCACCACATTATACCCTTTGGCAAACCCAACACCGTGGTGAATTAAGAGCTCTTCTCCTACTTCCTGCAAGTCTCAGGCCATCTTGGCTGTCAGTTCCATTTTCACTGATGTCAGATCACCCACCTTATTTTTGACTGCTTTAAGCTCTTTGATGGCAAGGCTGAGCACTGAGCCATGCTGAACACAGTCCTTCCAAGGTACCACGACCCTTGAAGCAAGACACCAGATTTATGAAACAATAAATCCTGTTTGATGATAAAAGCATTAAATAAAAAGTGAAATCTATTTTGCCTTTTTTGGGGGGGTCTTCCTCCAGATTTTCAAGAGCATCAGAGAGCGGCAAGGACTTTGAGAGTCAGCAGCCCCCGCTCAGCGCCCCATTCGGAGTGCTTGCCCTGCCTCGGCCAGATGACAAACGACCTTCTGCTCATTGCACCGCAGCTAATTCAGAGTCACGCGACTGACACAGATGATTAAGCGCACGCGCAGATGACGTGTGCAGCGGGACAGCCAGACCAAGCGCACGCCCAGAGAATACCAATCACCCCAGTGAATAATTACACTGCTGAGGACGGGCACGAGAAGGCAGGTGTCCCAGATAACAGGATCTGTTTCATAGCCAGGAAATCATATTTCAAATGAGGATATGAAAACGTGTTGTTTTGAGGTTTCCAAGGAGTCTCAAGAAATACAATGTTGAATGGGATCCCACCGAGAGGGAGAAGCGTGGTTAACAGTGGCCATGAAACCACCAGGTATCACAGACCAGGCCAGACATTTAAGCCTTATTATCTAATTTAATCCTCCCAAAGCCCAAGGTCACAAAAGAGTAAGTGGCAGAAATAAAATTTGAACTCAGTTCCTTGTGCTTCCACATCCATGGCCTCCCAGTGTATTAAGCTGCTTGAGACATTGAGCATTGTGTATAGAGAAATTTGCCTAAAATAACACACTCCGAGTTTTCTTCCCAGAGTCTAATGCTAGAGGCTGTATAGACAAACTGGTCTGTGGAATGGTTCAAGGGTAAGCATTTAAATGGGACTGGCAACAATTGCCTGGTGGTGCCAGCACCCAAGTGTTATGACCTTTTGGAGAAGCAAGCTGCGGGCACCTGACATTCTCAGTCTGGAAGTGGTGGAGACAGCCCTTGGAGCTCACGGACTCTACAGCGGTGCCAACCTTGCAGACCAGCACGCGGGCCTTCCCCACACGACCTTCTGGCTGAAACCTGCACATGTACACATGTACACATGTCTTACATGATGACGGAGCCGAGCAAGGAAGTGCACCCCCACACAGAAGCTGGGACGGACCTGAAGACAGAAGTAAGGGACCCAGCATGGCTACCGAGGGCCACCTTTGTGGAAATGGAAATTCTGGTGGTGAAGGATTTGGATATTAAAACATGTAGGGGAGATGGAAACTATGAATGAAGAAAAGAGATTCCCCAGGTACATACCAACTGTCTTCAGTCAGAAAGACTCCAAGTTCCAGCTTCTGTGGTCTTGGAAATAAAGCAAGGACCAATGATGAGATGCTCTAGGGATCTGTATTTCAGCCCATAGAAGAAGCAGCTTTCTAAAGATCCGATTCAACTGAAAATGAGTCGAATGTGGAGAGGTAGGAAGATCTTGGTTCGTGGAGATGTCATTCCACTCTGAGAACACACACACATGCAACTACACGTCCACACACCTGCACGTGCACACATGCTCACCTGCACTTACCAACGGAATTGCCAATGCCACGTGATTCGTACGTCCTGTGATGTCTCCTTAGTGCCTCCCATCTTTCTTTATAGGAAAAGATCTCAATATTTGCTCCGTGCTCTAAAAGTTGTCTTTGCTGACTTCACTCTGCTCAGTGAATGCCTCCTCACTGTCACGGTCGCTTCCCCGATTTGAATCTAATCACGTGATTTCCAGTCATCCTATTTGGATGTGCTGCTGTGCCCACGGTTACTGCTTTGTGACACTTTACACTTTACTAGTACATCAGTGGCTCATCTTCAGACCCATAAGATTGTTGGTTCCAACAGCAGAGGGACTGTAAAATACAGAGATCAAAAGCTGGAGGAGAGATTACGATGACGTATCCCTCTTACCCATTCTACAGCATCTCCTCCACAGCCTCGGTTTGCCCAGCCTCAGCCTGCGGAGAACATGGCCTTTGCTCTTCCAGATCCCTTGTGAGTTCACAGTCTTAGTATTCTCAGGCCGGCTCATCTGGCCTCCATCGTTGTTCCTGACAGCTGATTTTTGTTGCGTTGCCACTTTTGTATTCAAGGAACCCTGGAATTTCAGAGCTGGAAGAGATCCTAGAAATCACTTACGCCAAATGCTTCATTTTAGAGATGGAAAACTGAGCTTATAGAGGTGAAATGATTTGCTCAACGTCATAGAATTAGCCAAACTGGAACCACTCTTTCAGTGGTATCAACCTGAATTCACTGTCATAGGGAAGTGGTCTATTTTCAGGTAATGATCACAGCTGACAGCTGACCTACCCTGCCACCTGTCACCTAACCATTCCTCCTACTGGGGGCCTAAGCAATCAGGCTCTAGCAAGTTAATCCTCAAAATATGGTAGAAAAAAAATTATACAGGCTTTTCTTCACCAAAGATAATCTCTTCTTTTAGCTTAGAGATCATTGTATGGAGGCATCAGTTTAATAAGAAAACCAGTCAGTTTTGCTTTTGGCAATATACGTGTGTGTGTGTGTGTGTGTGTGTGAGAGAGAGAGAGAGAGAGAGAGAGAGAGAGCGAGTGCAAGGGTGGGAATGGAGGGAGAGATTTAAACAAAAGCTCCATATGAATCAAAAATCAAGGGAACTAAAGCAATACAAATTATAAAAATGAAGGCATTTTTCTTGTCTGATGCCACCACCTAAATTAAAGATTTGGGGTTTTTATTTACTTAAAAAGTAGTGTAGGTTTGAACCAAACCTATTTGTCTTCTAAGTCCAAAACAGAATGAAACTGGGATGTCAAAAGTCCCAAACCCAATCTGTGCCATACATTTCTATCTTTCATTTTGTTTCAGTTCTTAATCAGTATTAAATTACCACAGACGGCACAGATACTGCCACCCTGTAAACAGCAACTTATCTAGAGACTAATAGGCCCACAGCCCATCTGGTAGAAGAAAAGAAACCAATATTTACTGAGCACCAACGATGTGCTAAATTCTGATATTCCTGATCTGGTGTCAATGCCAACGACAACCCTGGACATAAGTATTATTATTCCATTTTTTTTAATAGGGGAGGGAACTGAGATCATGGACCTCCTTGCCAATGCTACAGCCAGGACTTAGGTGCAGATCTGGCTGACCTCTCTGGTGCATGACTGACACCCTCTGTTCTCAAAGAGACTCTGAGACACCAGCAATAGCCACAGGACATGCTCAACCATTAAGAAGTATGATCTCCCTGATATGAGGGAGAGGAGATGCAACATGGGGGGTTAATGTCGTAGGAGAAGAGTAAATGAAACAAGTTGGGATTGGGAGGGAGACAAACCATAAGTGACTCTTAATCTCACAAAACAAACTGAGGGTTGCTGGGCAGAGGGGGGTTGGGAGAGGGGGGGGTTATGGACATTGGGTAGGGTATGTGCTATGGTGAGTGCTGTGAAGTATGTAAACGTAGAGATTCACAGACCTGTACCCCTGGGGGGAAAAAAAAATATATATATATATATATATGTTTATAAAAAATAAAATTATAAAAAAAAAAAAAAAGAAGAGGGACACAAGAAGGAAAGGACTCCGTGGAAACTGAGAAGAATGTCCAGTCCAGCTGGCTCAGCAGCCTGAGCAGAGGGAGACTCTCCATGGCACGAGGAGGGAGTCGGGCAGTCTGCTCCCAGCAAGTGGAGGCTGAGCCAGGATCCGCCTGCCAGTCCCCACCTTGCACCTTCTTTAGGAATCGTCCAGGAGCAGCACAGGCCAGGGATAGTTCGAGAGAAGGGACAGCGGTGCCCATCAAAGCCCCGGACCTACTCCCTCTGTACAGGGGACACAGCTAGGGCTCACCAAACCTGTAAACCAGAAGCAGTGTCTCTGATAGCATGAATCTTACACTTTTCCAACCCAAATGTCTCTGTGCACCTGGCATACCAGAGGATCTAGGTCTCAGGACCTCTCCTTCTTTTTTAATATAATTTATTTTCTAGGGACTATAACTTGTAATGTTGTAGAGACAAGGAGAGCCAGCCTTATTCTCCCCACCAACCCTACCCAGATTCGTAAGTCCAGAGTTGGAAGGGATTTTACATCTTTTCCTTAATTTTTCCTCCCTTTAGATTTTCTTTTTTATTTCCTTATTCTTTATTTTCCTCAACTTTAAACACTTTTTAAGTATTTAGTCTGTGGTAGGTCATGAGACCTCAAAGAAGACAGGGAACCCCTCCCCCCCAAGGAGAGGCAAGGAAATGGTACATGAATATATAAAATAACTAATATTTGTATGGTGACTCCTAGTCAAATTCCCTTACCCCTCCTGGTCATCAAGAAGAAGAAATGGGGCACCTGGGTGGCTCAGTGGGTTAAAGCCTCTGCCTTCGGCTCAGGTCATGATCTCAGGGTCCTGGGATTGAGCCCCGCATTGGGCTTTCTGCTCAGCGGGGAGCCTGCTTCCTCCCTCTCTCTCCGCCTGTCTCTCTGTCTACTTGTGATCTCCATTTGTCAAATAAATAAATACAATCTTTAAAAAAAGAAGAAATGAAGATATAAATAGGATTTGAGAGAAAGTGACAAATATGGAAGAGAGGTCACTTTTTTTTTTTTTTTGCCTCTCTTCCATATTTGTCACTTTCTGTCAAATCCCATTTATATCTTTATTTCTTTTTGGTTTTAAACATGGCTACCTTTTCACCTTCTGATTGTCTAATGACATTATACATTGTGTTTAGCAACTCTCATGTTTCTGGTAGTTGGTCTTCATTTCTGAACAATGTATTTTCTTTTATTTCAAGTTCTTTCCTAATTCTTTAGCCACATTTCTGAGTGTATCTAATTCTGATGTATCTATGGAGATATAAATCAGAAGAATGGTTGCTTTTGGTGAGCAGTGGGTATTGACTGGAAAAGGGGCACAAAGGAATTTTCTGGGATGGTAAGAATATTCTGTATCTTGATCTTGGTGATGTTACATGGTATGGCCATTTGTCAAAGTTTACTTAGCTGTGTGCTTGAGAGTTGGTTATATATATATCTAATCTCCTCCATAAATGTCTGTGTAAATCACCAACAGTCTGAGCTGCCTCTCCTCTTGCTAACAACCAGTTCTGGAGAAGCTATAAGACATGCTTGGGTAGAGATAGGTAGATGAAAACTCATCCTGGTTTTCACACTGGAAGTCTTGTGTCCCCCAGATCCCCTCAGACCCAGGCAAGCCAAAATGATTAGTCACCCTAGGTGGCATCTTTGGGGGTCCTGATGCCCTCAGAATTGGAGGTACCCTTGATAAGCTTAATTCTCTCATTAGCCATAGTATCTTAAAATGATTATTGATTTTTTTGTCTGATTATAAAAACAAAACAAACATACAGTAGGAATTTTATGAAGAAGAAAAATCAGCCATATTATCTCCCAGTTATGCTGTATATTAATAAATATTTTTATTTTAAAAGTTTTTAAAAATTCTATCAACACCAGTGTTGTTTCTAGTCATCAGTTTGTATCAGTTCGGCATGGCCACTCTAAGATGGACAGTGAGATACCTGCTTCCCCAGCTACCCGGGTTTAGAAATGATGGTGGACCTGATTTATTAACAAAGATTGTTGTCTAGGCAGAGGAAAAAGGGTGGAGGGAAGGAAGAAGGAAGGGACATAGTACAAGTGCCCTGAACATTTTCATAGAAATATTTACCGCACTTGGAAGTGGTTTGCAATAGCGGGAGACACACGGGTCTGAGGGAGTCAGGGGACCTAGCACTTGGGCTTCTTGCTGTCACTGACCTGTACCTCTGTTGACCACAAAGCTCACTTCAGTTGCTGTTGAAGGGAACTGCCATTATTCTATGGGTTATTTAGTGGAAGTAGATTAATATTTAGAAACATGTGTGTGTGCATGTGTGTGGACAGGTACACACATACACACACATGCAGCTATAAGCATGCAAGCACCTGCCTGTGTCTACAGAAGAGAAGAATGAGACTATTAAAGAGAAAGAGACATTAACAAGGAAACGTGCTAAAAAGTACATCTTTCATACCCTGAATTTGAGACCCTGGTCCTTACGTAATCGATATCCTAACGCTCAGAGAAAATGGGCAGTAGAACAGCTATTTTCACATTATAATTCAAGCCAATAAATATTATCCCACTTTTTCGTTTTAATGTTGGCTGGAGTGCTGAGAGGCAGGTAACTCAACACTTGTCTTTGAGTATTTTCAGACTTCGAGATCTTGTCTCCCATTTTATGGGAACTGAGAGGATTTAAGAATTAGCAATGGGGAATCTACTTTTAGCATCATGTTTGAAGTTCTCCAGTAGAAGGATAAGGCTCACGAGGACTGTCTAAATGAAAAGGAGATTATCACTTGATCCATCAGAGTGTGTGTTCTGAATGAGGTTTTGCTGGTGCAAAAAGTTGAGATGTCAGGAAAAAACACATTTCTTTCCAATCCATTGTCTACAAATCCATTGTTCTCATGCACTGCTGCACCACTCCCCTTTGACTGTCATACTGAAGGATTGTGTTTCTATCGGGTTATTTTTTTTTTCTGTGTAATAATATATGAGAAATAATGGGGTGAGAAACTCAGAGCCAGTGATGATATTGGTGAGAAACTTGCAAGGATTTTCACTGTTTATTGGGTTTCCAGAACAGGTCGCAGAGTTCACTCAAGTGCCAGCCTTAACATCAATGTATTCTAGAACCTTCAGTCTACTGTTTGCTCCCCCTGTGTCCCCCTCATGGGGCTACTCAACCCCACACACATTTACCTCCTTTCTTTCTTCACTTTCTTCTTTCTTCCCCGGAGGCATTTTCTTCCGCCATCACTTCCTTCACCCGTTCGT
This sequence comes from Lontra canadensis, assembly GCF_010015895.1. Lineage (NCBI taxonomy): Eukaryota > Metazoa > Chordata > Mammalia > Carnivora > Mustelidae > Lontra > Lontra canadensis. Next base: position 22,328,100 of record NW_022631018.1, on the reverse strand, counting down.
TCATTCTGTTGACTCAGCAATTTTTGAAGGGAGAACCTGCTGTCTCAGATCCTTGGGTGGCACAGGGAAGCCGGTGTGGGGACCTGTGACCCCCGCCTTCCAGGAATTCCCATTCTCACCCTCTACTGCTGCTCTACCCCGTTTTCATCTTGGTTCCCCCCTTTCTTTCCACCTTGTTGTCTAAATTCAGTGCTATTCTCTTCTGCAAACCCTCCACACCTTTTCTCAAATCACTGGTAAATGTGTAACAGAAACAGGTACGGATGTATTGTTCAATGGATTAATTTCCTATTGCTGCTGTAAGAAATCACCACAAGTGTACTGGCTTACAACAATCCAAATTAATTCTCTTACAGTTCTACATTTCAGAAGTCTGATGCAGGTCTCATCAGGCTAAAACCAAGGTATCAGAAGGGATTCGTTCCTCCCTAGAGGCTCTAGGACAGAATCTATGTCCTTGCCTTGTCTCCTTCTAGAGGCTGCTCAGTCTCTTGTCTTGGGACCCTTTCTCCATCTTCAAAGGCAACGACAGCACATCCAGGCCTCACAGAAGATGACTCATTTGACTCTTCTGCCTTCCTCTTCCATCAATTCATGATTCTTGTGGTTACACTGAGCACACCCAGAAAATGCATGGTAAACTCTTTTTTTATATTTTTTTAAGGTGAGGTATTTGACAGCTTTAATTCTATCTGTACACTTGGCTACCTTAAGCCATGTAACCTAACATATTCACAGGTTCTGGGATTAAGATACGGGTACTTTAGGGGTGGGGGCATTATTCTGCCTAACGCACTTAATGCTAGGAGTGTTTTCAGCTCAACAGGTACTGAAGTTTCAAGCTACCACAATGAAATTGCCAGGAATTCTGATCTTGGCCAAAGGCAAAAAAAGATGTTGGGAGCATTAAAGTGTCACCTGAAAGGGACATAAGCTTTGGGATCAGACAAGTCTAAGAGTAAATCCCACTTCTGCTGCCTAAGAGCGCCGTGGCCTTTGGAAACCCACCTTAATGTCCTCGCCCTTAATTTGAGAACATCTACTGCGGTGTTTTCAGACAGTTCTCTTGAGGTCATCTAACCTGAGAAAAGGGGCTTCTTGGTACGCGATGGATGTTAGTTTCCTTTCTGTAAATCATTAGACCGCACATCACTTAGGTGGTAGACCACCTTAGCTGATATCCCCTGGCATTGATACCTAATCGATCAACCAATCGACACACACTGCCAGCATTCTGAGGGCCCCCCATGTGGTACAGAGCGCCATGCCTTCTTCAAGGGGATGGCGATCTGGTTAGCAAGTCTGTATGTGAGCCCATGAGAGCCTGGACAGTAGTAGGAGACACTGGACATCAGCACTGAGGTCCTGAGGCTCCCCTTGTGACTGGTATTGCCGTTCAGCAGGAACAGGGCTCTGCAGAGTGGAGTGACACGGATGGTGTCACAGGAGGGGAAGGATTTGAGCAGGGCTTTGGAAAAGAATGGCTGGTGAGGACAGAGAGTAGTAGCTTATGCTGGGCAAAGCCTTTGGATTCTACCCTCAGTGACCTTCAAAGATCTTGTTTTCTCTCAGCTCAAGTCAGGCACAAGAATACCAGTGAACCCTGCCGTCCTCCCCCTCCTCTCTTCCCTCCTCCAACCTCCTTGCCAGGCCCCTCCCTCCTCCTTCCGGTATCTCAGCAAGATACAAAACAGCCTTTCTTTTTTCTGAAGACTATTTAGCAGCAGTCCCCCATAATTACAGTAATCTTACCCCCTTTGAATTCGCCAAAATTACCCCTTTTCTTTATATTAGCCCCGTAGCTCCACGACAGGCATAATTGGTAAGCTTTGTGGAATGGTGCAGTGTTGTTTTTTTAAAGTGACATCTGCTCGAAGAGACTAATGTTCCTATCTGACTGACTCATTTGGTAGGAACACCACCGCATGCCAGCGTGAACGGTGGGGGTGGAGGATTCTGGAAGAGGGGAGCGTTTGGAAGGATGTTTTCAGTTTTTTATATTTTATTTTTTAATCAAAATTTTTTTAAGATTTATTTTTAAGTAATCCCTACCTCCAGTGTGGGGCTCAAACTCACAACCCATGTTCTACCGAATGGGCCAGGTGCCCCATTTTTCAGTTTTTTAGATTAAGAATGTGACTATTCCCTTTCCTAAAGAAGGGGAGTGAACATTAGTTGTAATAATTATAAGGCCTATGTCTGGAACGTTCCATGTTTTAGGACGGGGGAGATGGTCCCGCTTCAGAGATTTTAATTGCCTTGGTGATTCTCATCCACCTTTCTGTCTCCTGGGGGTTCCTCAGCTCATCTCCCCTCCAGCTCTGCTCTCCTCTGAGATCCCATCTGTGCACCTTTCCGCCTTCAAAACCTGTGATCTCCTCTGTCCAGGGGCCTCCCTGTCCTTAGAATCCATCTTCATATGGCACTGAGGAGTCAGAGAAGCACATGGTGCCTATCAAGGTCCATTTCCTCATTACTGAGGCCATTCCCTGAGAGCCTCCTACATGCCAAACTAAAGGACACAAAACTGGGTAATTCAGAACTCTGTCTTCAAAGAGCTCATGGTCTCGTAGGGCCTTGACTGTTCAAAGGAAGCTCCAGGATACTATAAGACTGACATCAAATGCTGAACATCAGGGGGATTAGCTAAGGCTTTTCTGAAGAAGTGAGTCTGAGTAGGATGAAAGTGTTCATCTCTGCTTACAGACCTCCAACAGCTCCCAGGGGTTGTTTCATAATGTCCTAATTCCCCTGCCTGGATCTCTAGGCCCTCCATAATCTGATCACACTAGACGTACCCATTCTAACTCCTACCCTACCATCAGGAATCATGTGCTCCTGGGGTTAGCCTAGTTCCTTGTTCCCTCATCCACCCCTGATTCTTCAGTCTGGGTTTTTGCTCATGTTTTCTGTCTAAAATAAACCTCTATTAGCACGTCCACCCATAACCCCAACGACTCTCGGACCTTTGTCATCTTCAGGGACCAGTCCATTGCCTAACTGGGAAACTTCCTCCAACCACACTTCATATTCTATAGCTTCTCCCACAGCACTTAAGCTAGAAGTACGATCCAGATAATGTATGTAAAAAATAATAAAGATACGGAAAATATAATGCAGATATAAGGTATTGCTATTATCTTTAACTGGAAGGAGAAATGTTGATTCTTTCACCAACATTAGGTGTATTTCTGTAGGCAACTTGGCTCTTTAGCTATAAAATAGGAAAAATCATATCTACAATATAAGGTTGTTAGAAAGATGAATCAAATATATTGGCATGCATAAAAATGTCTGTCTTGTGGTAAGAATGTTGATAGTAGTAGGTAGGGGTGTTTTCTTTCTAATCAGAGAGGATTCAAATTTTAACTTATTCTTTTACCGTGTAGACCATAACAGGTAGGTTTTGGGGTGGGAGAAGCAGAAAATTCTTCTTAGGAAGGAAAGATTGATGATGGCAGATAAATTTAAACATCCTTTAGAGCTCTGCAACTTTCATCTCAAAAATCAGAGAGGAATTATAATATTGTAATGTGCTTATGACTCCCCATTTCCTGTGCCATCACTCCTTGGCAAGAAGACACACCCTTGGCCCTGACACTCCCTTAGAGACTGAGGGATCATTGTTCTCTAGACAATATTTATCAAATATAAAGGCACTCACTGGCGAGGAAGTAGAGATGGAAGAGAAGGGTGCCTTTTCTGGAAGGTAGTGACTTTCTGATCTTTAGAACTGAAGTCTCCAGTAGAGTGCTTGAGTCCTAAGCCATCAACACAGAACAGTGGTTGTAAACTGGAGTGATTTTATCCACAACCCCCACCCCATCGATGGCATCTGAAAATGTCTGGAGACATTCTGTGTTTTCAGCACTTGAGCAGGACTGGAGAGGGGTTCTACGGAATCCAGTGGGTAGAGGACAAGAATGCAGCTAAACATCTCAATTCACAACACAGGAACCCAACTAAGAACTATCAGGCCCCATGTCAATAGTATTGAGGCCAAGAAACCTGCATTAGAAGCAGCTGTAACTCACAGCCTTGGGTCATGTCCAATAGCCTTACTTTAGGACAAGATGCCTAAGGATAGAGGGAGTCCATGAAAACTGCTCATCGTCTCAGACACCACATCGCTGTGGGGCCTTTTAAAATCACACAAGTGAAATGCATAAAAAGCTGAGGTTATCCACATCCGCCCAGTGAGAAGATTGCTAAAGAATCTGGAGGAAAGCAGATATTAAGTGGGTAGCTTGACTACAGGACCCCCACGACAAGAGGAAAGGGCAGTGTGCAAGCCTACAAGGATCCCGGGAGTGCCGGGGGACAGCTTCTAATCTGCGGTCAATTTGTCCACTGTCCTGTCAGCCAGTTCAGCCAAGGACACCGAGAGGCACTCTCTCCGCTCGGGAATGGCAGGGGTCCATTCTGAGAGGTGCCGTGGGTGTGGGGAGGGGGAGATTTGGGAGACTTGGGGCGATTTTAATTCCTCTCCGACCCATCACAAATAAGCATACAGTAGAAGTTTAAAAAAAAAATGTGTTCTTAGATTGAAGTGCAATTTCAATGCAAGTCTCCTAGCCTACCACCCTCTCCCAACTAAATTACTATCCCGAGTACTTCCTATACAGAGAGACTGGCGCCGCCATTGCCAAGGAACGTGGGTTAGCCGCCCCCTCCCCCTAAACCCCGAGCAAACCTGATCTGCTTCTGTGCAGTGTGCGTGAGATTTCACATAGACAGCAGGGCAGGATAAGTGATTTTGCCGGCCTGGAAATACATTATTGGCTGTCTAAACAGACACCAAATTTAGATATTGACAGACCCTAACATGAAACTTCCTTTCTCCTCTTTTCCTTTCCTGCTTCTTCTCCTTCCTCTTTTATTTCTCTTTCTCTGCACGTCTCCAGCTCTCCACCCCCCACACCCCTTTGAACAGTCACTGGGTTTTTTATGGTATTTAACTGCGTCCTGACTGGTTCCTTGCTCTTCTTCACTAAACTGGCAGAAAACTCAAAGATGTCTACACTGCCCTCCTTTCATAACTGAATCTCTGTGAGGCCTTCTCACAACCAGCCTGATTGCCTGTGCGGATTGGGTCATCTGGGTCTCTGGGGCTGAGGGACACAGCCGGAGGGTTCAGACCTGGCCTCCCCGCCTGCTTTATTGGTGTGCTGGTTGCTTGGAACCTTCTCTCCGTTCAGGGATTGAGTCTCTACAGGGACAAACTCACAGATCACACATGAAGACGGATATCATTCCAAGAGTCTTCATGCCTTCTCTTCACTCCCCCAAACAACAAAACCCGTCACGGAAAATCTTATCCCTAACTTGGAATTTTGGCATTTGGAGGTCAGCTTTCTGAAATTTCTCTTTTCTTTTTAATATACGGTCTATCTGCCAAACACATTGTCATGCTGCTGGGCCCAGAGCTCTGTCTTAGCTATGATTCTGGCCTTCTTCCAATCAACACCATCACCCGTGGGAGGGACACTGCTCCAGGAGTACGAGGATGTCATGTTAGGAGCAGATACAATTCTTCCCTGAAAGGGGTGTTTAAAATTGTCCCACATGGAATAAGTAGGGACAAAAGCCAGTGTTTCTACCTCTGCCACTTACTGGCCACATAATGAACATCTTGGACAAACTGGAGAGGAAAGTCCCTGAGTGTTCAAGAATGCACTCTGTTCCTCTGCAAGGGACAGAAGAACCACCTGAGAAGGGCCCCTTCTGGAACCAATTTTAATATATTTTCTAAAAGATTTAATTTACTTATTAGAGAGAGAGTGCACAAGCAGGGGGAGGAGCAGGCAGAGGGAGAGGGAGAAGCAAGCTCCCCACTGAGCAGGGAGCCCGACGCAGGACTAGATCCCAGGACCCCGAGATCATGACCTGAGCCAAAGGCAGAGGCTTACAGATGCCTCACCACCTGAGCCAGTCAGGTGCCCCAAGAGCCAATGATAATATTTCAGTGACCAATAAACAGTAAGTAGGTCCTAAAGTTCCCATAGTGGCTTAAGGTAGCTAGCGTGGCTCTCCAGCCCAAATCACTTCCTTGGTCCTGATTTGTTCTTTATTTTTTAAATTCCTTTGAAGAGATGCTAAAGAGCTTGGAAACATCTTACCAGGTACAGCTACTTCTCAGACCGGAAGGAAGAAGCTACTCCTTAATTTCCCTGAATGGGTTAGGTGGCTAGTGAGACAGAAAATAGCAATGAGAGCACAGCATGCAAACTGGGGGGGGGTCTGAAATTTTATTTTAGCTTCAAGTTCCCGGCCTTCGACACCCTCAACGATGATTGTCAAAGTAATTTAAGTGTCCCTGGGGCGCCTGGGTGGCTCAGTGGGTTAAGCCTCTGCCTTCGGCTCAGGTCATGATCTCAGAGTCCTGGGATCGAGCCCCGCATCGGGCTCTCTGCTCAGTGGGAAGCCTGCTTCCCCCTCTCTCTCTGCTGCCTCTCTGCCTACTTCTGATCCCTCTCTCCCTCTGTCAAATAAATAAATAAAATATTTTAAAAAAAAATTTAAGTGTACCTGAAAGTGGGTTTTACACACATGCACATGCAAAAAGACAATTTGCCGTTGCTCTGAGGTGTTAAATCAATACTTGATTTATTGAAAAACAAATTTGAAACCTATTGTTCCTTAAGTGTCTTACTTGCATACACAAATTTTATTATTCTCATTCTAAATCTATAAAACTTTAGCATCACTTTTAAGGATACTTCTACAATTCAGTTGATTAAATACCTGTAAACATATTAAAAATGCACCAATCAATTTCATATATTTTATTTGCTTTGTAAGTACTTTCATTATCTGATTAACAGAAGCTTGCCATATATTTAGATGGCTTTTATAAATACAATAAATAACACTGCTATGGTGAGTTTTATGTTCTCTTAACACTTCAATACTGTTCATATGTATAGTAAATTTCCCTTTTGCCTTTCATATTAAAACACACATACACATACACACACACACACGCGCGCGCATGCACACACACAATCCATGATTCAATTATACAGTTTAAATTAGAATCATCAGGGGCGCCTGGGTGGCCCAGTGCATTAAGCCTCTGCCTTCAGCTCAGGTCATGATCCCAGGATCCTGGGATCGAGCCCCGCGTCGGGCTCTCTGCTCAACGGGGAACCTCCTTCCCCCTCTCTCTCTGCCTCCCTCTGTCCACTTGTGATCTCTCTCTGTCAAATAAATAAATAAAATCTTTAAAAAAAATAAATAAAAATAAATTGGAATCATCAGTTCTACCTGCTCAATGATCTACTGCTACACCATCAACCACCCTGAAGTGTTGTGGCTTCTGACAATGGCCATCTTGTTTCCTCTCACGGGTCTCAGGCAGCTGGGCTCGCTGGGCAGACCTCGTGTTGTGGTCATAACAGCAGCCAGGCGAAAATCACCTGGAGGCTTGCCTGGGATTCCTGGGCAGCTGGGTCTCTCTCCCTCTCCCCCAGTTCCAAGTCTCTTCTTCATGGGGCCTCTCTAGAGGAAAGCCAGGATCCTTACATGACGTCACCTGGCCTCTAAAACTGAGGCCTCCAACAGAGAAGCAGCAGAAGCTGCCAGCCTTCTTAAAGGTGAGGCCTAGAACTGGGACAGATCACTTCTGCCTCCTTCTATTAATTAACACGAGTCCAGGCCAGCCCAGATACAATGACGGGGCCGCACAAGAGCGTAAGTACTGGGAGGGGGAGCTCACTGGGGGACCCTCCTTAGGAACTAGTGATTATACTTGATACTCCAATATGCCCAAATCTAAGCCCTACAAATGCTATGAATACCAAACCTACAAGTTCTTGTGGCAAGGACTGCTGGTGCTTACTGCCGTCTGTTCTCCCTCTCTTCCCTGGATACACAGCAAAAATACATTTTCTAACCTCCCTTGAAATGCAGTGTTGCCGTGTCAACGAACTGCATCCAGTGGAATCCACGGGGAAGCGCCAGGCCCCACCTCCAGGCCTGGCCTATCCGGATGTCCCACTAGATTCACTATGTAGTGCTGATTCTTGCCTGAACCAGTCCTGACTAGGATGGTAGCAAATGATGGGTTTCCAACTCTAGCATTCTCTCCAGTCAGTGCCCAGCATGACCGCAGGCAAGAGCCTTCCCTTCTCACTTTTTATCTATTTATTATCAATATGAATTCATTAGTGCCCTTAATTATCTTGGTGTGCAAATGACCCAGATCTGATCACCGAAAACTACTTCATGTTGGATACTGTGTCTTTTTTTAGATGTTGTAACTTTCTTACTTTCTGATGTAACAAAATACTCCAGGCTTATTTTCCACCTTCCCTCCCCAGCTCCAGGATTTACTGTTTCTCTGAGGAGCCCTGATTCCTTTTTTTGGAAAATGGTAATTAGAAGCCAACCACACCCATTGCTGTGGGTGCTATTGGGGTGGTTTTGCTCCTAGATCTTTGCTGCAGAAAAAGCTAGAAAAGGTATGAATGTTTACATGTGTACATAAACAAACATGTATGTCAATGTGTGTGTATTTATACTCACATATGCATAGTTTACAAATTATGAGTTTACAAACTTAATATTAAATATTAACCACAATCCATCCCCACAGGGTTTTTCTTGATGACTCTCACTTCATGTACATCCTTTCTCCACAAAGGATCCCAACAGAATATATACACTCATTCACTTAATCCTATAATATGTCTAAAGTGGTTTCGGTGTTTCTATGTCCAAATAAAAAAAGGAAACCTACTGAAAAAAGTACAAGGTTTGTTTGCTATTCTCTCCTACCCACGACTGAGGATCTATAATCAAATACCACATTCATTAGATAATTAAATCAGTGCACTTGCTTGACCTTTTTTCCATTCTGTGTGGTTATGCAATTTACTTGAAATACATTAAGGTTTGTATGTTTCAGTTTGCTTTCATTGTTAGGTTCTTTTCCCTTTCCATCCTTGTCGATTTAATAACATATATTTTATATGTTTTTTAAAAATATGTGGCTGGAACACCTGGGTGGCTCAGTCATTTGAGCATCCGCCTTTGGCTGGGGTTGTGATCCCAGGGTCCTGGGATGGAGCCTCACCTTGAGCTCCCTGCTCAGCCAGGAGTCTGCTTACCCCTCTACCTCTACTCTTCCCTCTGCTCCTACTCTTTCTCCCATCAAATGAATAAATAAAATCTTTTATTATGTCATGTTAGTCACCATACAGTACATCATTAGTTTTTGATGTAGTGTTCCATGATTCATTGTTTGTGTATAATTGCCCAGTGTTCCACACAATCCGTGCCCTCCTTAATACCCATCACTGGGCTCACCTATCCCCAAACCCTCTAAAACCTTCAGTTTGTTTCCCAGAGTCCATAGTCTCTCATGGTTCATCTCCCGCTCTGATAGCCCCCTCTTCATTTTTCCCTTCCTTTTCTTCAAGTCCTCCATGCTGTTCCTTATGCTCCACAAATAAGTGAAACCATATGAAAATTGGCTTTCTCCACTTGACTAATTTCACTCAGCATAATCTCCTCCAGTTCCATCCATGTTGAAGCAAAAGTTGGGTATTCATCCTTTCTGATGGCTGCGTGATATTCCGTTGTATATATGGACCATATCTTCTTTATCCATCCATCTGTTGAAGGGCATCTTGGCTCTTTGCACAGTTTGCCTATTGTGGACATTTCAGCTCTGAAGGTTGGGGTGCATGTGACCCTTCTTTTCACTACATCTGTATCTTTGGGGTAAATATCCAGTAGTGCAAATGCTTCATAGGATAACTCTATTTTTTAAATTTTTTGAGGAGCCTCCACACTGTTTTCCAGAGTGGCCGCACCAACTTGCATTCCCACAAACAGTGGGAAACATCCTCTCACAACACAAACATCCTCTCCAACACTTGTTTCTTGCCTTGTTAATTTTGGCCATTCTAACTGGTGTAAGATGGTATCTCATTGTGGTTTTGACATGAATTTCCCTGATGGCTAACGATGATGAACACTTTTTCATGTGTCTATTAGCCATTTGTATGTCTTCTTTGGAAAAGTGTCTATTCATGCCTTTGGCCCATTTTTTGACTTGATTATTTGCTTTTTGGGTATTGAATTTGAGAAGTCCTTTATAGATCTTGGGTACCAGGCCTTTATCTGTACTGTCATTTGCAAATATCTTCTCCCATTCTATGGGCTGCTCTTTGTTCTGTTGACTATTCCCTTTGTTTTTATCTTGATGAAGTCCCAAAAGTTCATTTTTATTTTTGTTTCCCTTGCCTTTGGAAACATGTCTTGAAAGAGATTGCTGTGGCCGATGTCAAAGAGGTTACTTCCTATGTTCTCCTCTAGGATTTTGATGGATCTCTGCCTCACATTGGGTCTTTCATCCATTTTGAGTTTATCTTTGTGTACGGTGTAAGAGAATGATCAAGTTTCATCCTTTTATGCATAGCTGTCTAATTTTCCCAGCACCATTTATGGACGAGACTGTCTTTTTTCCACTGGATATTTTTTCCTGCTTTGTCGAAGATTATTTGACCACAGAGTTGAGGGTCCATATCTGAGCTCTCTACTGTTCTATTGGTCTATGTGTCTGTTTTTGTGCCAGTACCATGCTGTCTTGGTGATCACAGCTTTGTAATATAACTTGGAGTCAGGCAACGTGATATATCCAGCTTTGTTTTTCTTTTTCAACCTTTCCTTGGCAATTCAGGGTCTTTTCTGGTTCCATACAAATTTTAGGATTGTTTGTTACGGCACTTTGAAAATACCATTGGTGTTTTGATCGGGATGGCGCTGAAAGTATGTATTACTCTGGGTGGCATAGACATTTTTAAATCTTTAGAAAAACTATGTGATACATAGACATGGTTCCAAAAGGCAAAAAAATATACAGAAAAGTATTCTCTAAGAATAACCCTATGTACTTCTCTCCCACATCACTTCACCTCATGTCCCTTCCAGTGCCATGTAGATAGCCAGCTTCATTGTTTTCTGCTTTATATTCTTCCTGTGTTTCTTTTCGTAAAGATAAACAAGCATATGCATGTACTTTCTTATTTCCTCCTCTGTCTTACATGAAGGGTAACATACTATATTTATACACTCTCTGGCACTTTTTTTTTTTTTTTTTTTTTTTTTTTACTTAACAATATCCCTTGGTAGTCACTCAGTATCAGTTGACAGAGACCTCTCTTACTCTTTTGTACAGCTACAGAGCACTCCATTAAGGTGAGTGCACCAAAGTTTACTCAACCAATCTCCTGTACTTGGACATTCAGGTAGTTTCAAAATTTTGCAGTATAAACAATGCTGTAATAAGTAACTTTTGCATTTAAAATTTTTATTGTTAGAGGTATATCTTCAAGGTAAACCATAGGGTCAAAAACTCAAAAAATTAAATGCTCACATTGACAAAGTCACCCTGCAGAGTTTGTAACATTTTACATTCCCCAGTCTCACTAATATATTGTCAAGCTTATGAATTTCTGCCAATCTCATTGGGTAGAAAATAGAATCTCATCTATACATATTGTAGGATTTTTTTCTCAAAGTAAAAGACACAGCTCACAAAACAACAGAAATACTATCCAAGAGAACCAGAGTTTATAAGCAAACTATGGAAAATTTTCAACTCAAAGAGACTGGTGACCAACCAACGGTTCTGGCTGGGGTGTGAGTTCTGGAGCTGCCCATAGCCAGAGCCGTAATTCCCTGAAAGCCTTGCCGAGTCCTTTTTATAGTGCAGACTGCCAGCTGGAAATGGAGTTGTTTTCACAATTGCACTCTCAAACGTCTAATTGTAATTAATTAATAACGTATGCTCTTAAATCGCCCCTCCCACACTGGTCTGTGTAACCAATAAACTACGGCAGAAATACTGACATGTTTCTTCTGAGACTGGAGTATGACATACACTGTAGCTTTTACTCTGATCGCTCCTTTCCTCTTGGGCCACTTGAAGAGAAACCAGTCTCCGAGAGATATACAGTTATATATACAGATATACAGAGATATACAGTTGACCCTTGAACAACACAGGGACACTGACCCTGACAAAACTTCACATATAATTCCGAGTCCCTCAAATCTTTACTAAAAGCCCACTGTGGACTGGAAGCCTTATGGATACCATAGTTGACAAATATCCCATATGTTGCATGTGTTATACACTGTATTCCTACAGTAGAGCAAGCTAGAGAAGACAAAATATTATGGTGAGGATCCTGCTGGAATTTCTTAGGACCACAGCTCTGTCCATCTCACTTTCCCAGCAAGATACATAGCCCTAACCTTTCTGTGGAAGTTCTGCTTCCCCATCTGGCCAAGTGCTCAGCTATCTCTGCTGGGAAGAGCAGGACTCCTGGGCTGTACACTATGGACAGGCAGGAGAAAGAAGTGATATCGGATGTGTTATTTAACGTCATCTGTCAGATTGGGGTAGCTTCCTCCAGAAGGTTGTTTTTTCATTGCTAACTATGTTATTATATATAAAATGCTTAAGCAGAGCTTGTTGAGGAGAAAGCTCAGAATATGTTAGGTATCATTAATATGTATCAAATGCCTACAGTGTGCCCAGTGGCTTCCTGGACCCTTCTCTAAGACGTCTGATTGAACTGAAGTGTATCCCATAGTTACTTGGATTCTCCGAGGTGAACAATACTGAAACAGATGCTTAATTTAGATTTAATGAACAAACAAGTGAGCGAATAAAGAAGGAAGATGTTCTTTCTAGATCTTCTACCATCCCCTTTGTGTACTTAAGATCTGAAGTAAAGTGAAGTAAAAGGACAGGCCAAGGCTGAGTTCTGCTTCTTCTCCTGGAAGGTCTTGGAGATTCTGACCATGTGTTCTGTGTCATGGTCAATGTTCAACCGATCGCGGCGACGTTCGTTTCTAATGCGGCACCCGTGCCCTGCGTGCACCATTTCCCCTCCCAGGCACCATCCTGAAGCATGGAGGCCCATGTGCTGTGTGTATCCTCACCTAACTCGTGCTGTGGTTTCAGCTTTCAGATGCATAATGAAATAAAAGTACGCACAAGGGTGGTGGGTGGGAGTGAGGCAGAGACGGCGAAGGAGAGAGAGGCAGAGAGAAGGGAGAATTCTGGCCTTGGTCTGAGGAGACACGGGGCTTTACAAGAGCTCACCAACACAAAGAATTGAACAGAATGTTGCCCAAATGAGGCTGCCTGCAAATGCCAAATAATAAGACTCCTTTATCAGGAACACTAGGAGCCCTTTCAGGAGAGAAGCATGAAGAATTCCAGGAAGCACATATTCAAAGCCTGTTTCCTAGGCAGCTGAATGCCACCCACCTTCCCTTGAACAAATGGAGCCCAATTCAGTTCTCAAATGTGCCATTCGCCCTGCCTTTCAAAACAGTCCTGACAGCTGGGCTCTATCTTTTGGTTTCTGAAAGCAAACTTCTCTGTGTAAGAGAAGGGTTTCCTGCTCTATCAGCCTGGCCACAGGAATCCTTCCATCCCAAACCCACCCTGGCTCCCACCCACCCTGACTCTGCTTCTGTCCCACCTTGGTAGGAGCCTCAGGCGCAGGTGTCACTCCCATGGCTGTGGAAATAGAACATGACAGCTGTCTCCCTTGCAGGTCTTGGGAAGGGGCAGAGCAAACCTTCTATTGCTGGCTTCTGGGGCCCTCGGATAGCTCAGAAAGTCTGGCTTTCGTTGGAATAGGAGACAAGGAGGTAGATCTTGAGGAGAAAATAAGAGTTTGCTTAAATAAATTGTAATACGTCAATGTGACAAAATATTAAATAGCCATTAAGTAGTATGTTATGTGAGAGTCCTTAATAATTTGGGGAAAAGTTCAAGGATAAAGTATGAAAAAAAAAAAAAAAAAAAAAGGCTAGTTTCAAAATAGAATTGTCCCAGCAAAGTAAAAATGTGTGTATCTAGAAGGAAAAAATACCAAAATGCTAATTGTGGCTCTATCTGAGTAACAGGATTATGCATAGTTTTAAATTTTCTTTCACGTTTCCTATGATGAACACAGATTAAATTTTAACCATAAAAGGGATATTAATGTAAAATAAAAGAAGTGTAACCTATGGGATAGGTGAGGGCAGAGCCAGGCTGTAACATAGGGTTTCCCACTCCCATGTCCTTCTGCTGTCTGTCTTCTCTCCACCTCCAGCACTCACCTATGGTCTCATCTTTACAATCTAACATTCATTATAATGGTCCTAGGTCTCTGATGGCCTTTCGAATGGCTGTTCTTCCTGTTTCCCCAGGACAGTGTCTCATTTTTCTCTGGCACACAAACCCCCACCTTGAACCATGAAACACAGAGCTGTACCCACAGCAGGTACAGACTGAACGGTCGGTCGGTCAGGCGAGCGTCACTGGGAGGACGGACAGTATGTGGAGAGATGCTAGGAACTGGGTGAGTCAAATGACCCAGGACGAGGGCAGGTGGACAGATAAGCAATTTTGGTTTATTCCTGACTTTGTATTTCCTCCAAGAGGCACAAGGGCATCTTCTGAACCAGGTTTTAAGCCGTAAGAAATTCTCTCTGTTGCTGTCTCTCTCACACACAGAGTCTGCTTCTCATTAGGATCCCTAACACCCGTGTGGAACTGGCTAGTGCTTCGTAAATCCTCCTTGAATAAACAAAAAAAAAATCCCACCCTCACTGTGTCGTGTCACCTCAGACCCTGGTCCAGACTAGAGAACAAAGGAGAGCAGACCACGGCCCCCACACAGTCATGAAGTTCGTGGCCCTCACGAGGGGGAGGAGTTCACCAGAAGTTGCTGAGGCCAGGGTGGAGAGGGCAGACCACCCAGTAAAACTCACTCCATGACCTCCCAGCTTCCAGGAAGCCCACCGGGGAGCACTCCTCAGCAAGCACACAGCCCAACGGCGCCCTTCCCTGCTGAGACGGGCGCACGGACGATACGGACGGTGAGGAAGGGTTAGGACGAGCCGTAAGAAACTGGCAAGCCACCAGCCAGGTGTGTTTTTTGTTTAGTTTTGGTTTGGTTTGACTTTGGGTGCTCAGTGTTTTGTAAACACTCGATTTTAAATGCCGTACTTTGGACGGCACAGGTTGCCCAGCTGACTTCTTCCCGGTCTGTCCGCTCTTCCTCCCATCACCTTCTCTAACCTGCGTCACCCAAAGCATTTGGGCCAATAAGCTCTGCCCGGAAAGCTGCGGCACTAGTGACTGTAACACTGTGGAGAAGGTAATAAACATATGAATTACAGTAGCAAACATCCAGCACGTGCTCCCTCCGTGCCAGAGTCTACCCTAAGGGCTCTATGTGCGCGCATCATCTGACCTTCGGAGAGACGAAAGCCGACACTGGGGGGCTCTGCTCAAGTCTGCTTAGGCCCCTCTTACTACTTCTCCGTTTTCCTTCCCAGCTTATGTGTGCACGGGAGTCTACATGAGGCCTTACAGCTCTCCTGCAGGGGACTGACAGCGGGTGCCTGGAGCCCGGTAGTTTGCACTCTCCCACCCCTTCCTGGCAATGACGATGGGCTCCGGATTCCTTGTCCTCTGGAGCGCCCCTGCAGGACCAGTCTGGGGCTTCCCCTGGCAGCTCTCCTGGCTCATCCCACCTAGGAAGAAATCACAGCCCAGATTACTTGCCCTCGCCTACAGAATGGCAAGTTGCAGAACCTAGATCTGCCTGACCTTCCCAGGGCTTCCTAAAGACATGTTAAATATGGCAAAAATCACCCGTGAAAAAGACGACGAGGCCCAAAAGCATCCTTCTTATAAATGCCATAGAGATCACCTGTAGGGCAGCAGCCGTGGTGTCCCAGCTGTGCCAGTCTGTCTCTCTTTCCAACTCTTTCTTTCCCTTCCTCGCATTTAAAGACCCTTTACTGAGGAAAACCGCGGACATCGAAAAAGTCTAGTTGAGAAATAGGACGGTTTCCTTTTGTGAAGAGGCTGCTGAGAGAAGGCGGTGACAGGAGACATATCATTCTCTGCAGTGCGAGCTGGTCGGCCACACCACCGTTGCCAGGACCCTAAGATCCTGACCTGAGCTGAAGGCAGAGGCTTAACCGACTGAGCCACCCAGGCGCCCTCAGTAAGCGTTTACTGAGACCTACTCTGTGCTGAGCATGGCAGCAGCATTCAGGGACATCGTTCTAAACAAGACGGGCTTTTACAGGGTTATGCATGGGGATTTACCCCTTGAAGCAGTAGTGGGGACCACACTTGCCCAAGCACATGAGACGTGGGCCCCCCTTCTGCCACGCTCTGTGACAGTAGAAGACAGGGTTCTCTGAGGGCAGTGTGGCAGGTCTGCCCTTTGAGTCTGTCAGCATCCCTGCTTTAATGTCATCCTCTAAATGGCACACAATGACAAGAGCACAGGAACATCCCCGGAAGGCAGAGCCCAGCCATCCTTCCCGAGTCTCCCTTAATTACTTGTTTTCTGTGTTTACACCTGGACCCTGATCATCGGGGTAGATACAAGTATGAGGCAAGCGGTTAACCACAATCCCCAAAGACAAAGATTCCATCAGAAAATCACAACAAAACTGAAAAAAATGGCCTCGTTCCTCCTATGTGTACAATTTGTTGCAGGTGCTTTGAGTGGCTATTGTTATTTTCTAAGAACAACAATAAATCTTGGGTCCTACAGCATTACCTTTTTTTACTGATGTTTTAAACAAAAATGTAACGTGTAATAATACTTTAAAAATGTGCTGTTTTCAAGGTATTTTGCTATGGCATATGTATTCTTTTTTTTTTTTTTACCTTTTTTTTAAAAGATTTATTTATTTGACACAGAGAGATCACAAGTAGGCAGAGAGGCAGGCAGAGAGAGAGAGAGGGAAGCAGGCTCCCTGCTGAGAGGAGATCCCAACCTGGGGCTCGATCCCAGGATCCTGGGATCATGACCTGAGCCGAAGGCAGAGGCTTAACCCTCTGAGCCACCCAGGTGCACGGGCATATTATTCTTATTTAAATAGTAATTACTTACACATGTACACAATCTAATTTATTTTTTTAAATGTATTCTTAAAAAATACTGTAAGCGGATATTATTGTCATGGTTCTACAGAAGAGAAAATTGAAGCTCAGAGTTTTTAAATAACTTGTCTAAAGTCATACAGTTCTGTCTAAAGTCAGAGTTTTCCTTATGCAAAGGTGGTTGATGATTTTATCTGAGTGGATATTTTTATTTGCTTTCACTTTTCTTACTTTCATTTGTATATCAGAGGGTATTTTCTCCTATTGTTTATTTTCCATTTTATTCTGCCTCAATTAAAGAATAAATCAAAGAAAACCTACTTTGTTTTTATTCTCCTAGTACATAATATTATCTCAAAATGTGGTTATAAGGATCAAAACATTTTAATATTTTCCACTGTTTGCATAATTGAACAGTTATAAAAAATGGCCCTCTGTTTCTGTCTCCTTGATCAGTAAATTATTTTATTCTTTTTTTTAAAGATTTTATTTATTTACTTGACAGACAGGGATCACAAGCAGGCAGAGAGACAGGCAGAGAGAGGAAGGGAAGCAGGCTCCCCGCTGAGCAGAGAACCTGATGTGGTTCTTGATCCCAGGACCCTGGGATCATGACCTGAGCCAAAGGCAGAGGCTTTAACCCACTGAGCCACCCAGGTGCCCCAGTAAATTATTTTAATAATTAATTATTTTTGGTTTTCAGCTGAATTAATTAAAACATGATGCTAAAACAATATTATGGTTGGAATCTCTGGCAATTTAGATCAATCTCTTTATTATTAATAAAACAAACAATTGCATATTGCCGGTTTACTCTTCAGTTTCAAGTAACGTTTTTTGAAACATTAGCTTATAAGCTCTATGGAGGCAGAAAACATGGCTGTTTGGTTTCATGAATATAAGGGCAGTGCTTGGCACAAAACAGACATGACCTTGAGGGTATCAATAACCAGAGTGGAGAAAGGTAAACCATGAGTGAAATGCAGAGGCTGGCAAAGAAAACCAAAGAACACCAGAGAAATTAGCTAAAAAGGCCTGGTTGAGATGAAGTTAAAATTACTGATCTTGAGAGGGAAATCCCTCACTCTTATTTCACAGCTGTACAGCCCTCCCACTTTCTTATGCCTCTCCTCCGTCCGGGTGTCTCCAGTGTTGCCATGCTTAGGAACACATATGATGACAATGAACAACAGAGAAGCTCTAGGTGAGATGCTAGGATCTAGTCACCTCTCCAACAATCTTTAAATAACCACTTCCCTAAGGATCACATTGCTGTCAACAAATGGAATTAAGTTAGGACAGAGATGAAAAGTTGCCAATGGGCGTAAGGAGAAAATCTGTGGGAGAGGTCTCCCAAGCCTGAGTCTGGGTGAGATTTTCACAACTACAACAAATCAGCTGTGGATGTTTAAAGAAACTGGATGAACGAAGCATGGGAATTGGTGCTTCTTAATACTTTTTCGTGTAGGAGTCCTCTGAGGTCCTTATGACAGCCGTGACCACTCTCTCCAAACAAAACAAAGGCATGCTTTTACATATGCCCATCCCTGTTCTGAGTTTCTCCTGGCTCGTCCAATCCC
The DNA here is from genome assembly GCF_010015895.1 of Lontra canadensis. Taxonomy (NCBI): domain Eukaryota; kingdom Metazoa; phylum Chordata; class Mammalia; order Carnivora; family Mustelidae; genus Lontra; species Lontra canadensis. The sequence continues at coordinate 22,309,590 of NW_022631018.1, read as the reverse complement.
TGATGGACCTATGGACTGCAGATCTACAGACCCAGGTAAGAATTTCTGGTCTAAATCATTTTTCCTCTTATTTTTTTTAATGTCACTCAATTTTATTTATTTTTGTTTTGTTTTTTTATTAACTTTTAATTTTAATTCCAGTATGGTTAACATTCAGTGTTATATTAGTTTCTGGTGTACAGTAGAGTGATTCAACAATTCTGTACGTCATTACGTCATAAGTGCACTCTTAATCCCCTTCACCTATTTCACCCATCCCTGACCCCTCTCTTCTCTGGTATGCTTTATTTTATTTTTTAGATTTTATTTTTAAGTAATCTCTACACCCAACATGGGGATTGAACTCACAATCCCAAGATCAAGAGTCACATGCTTGGGGCGCCTGGGTGGCTCAGTGGGTTAAAGCCTCTGCCTTCAGCTCAGGTCATGATCCCAGGGTTGTGGGATCGAGTCCCACATTGGGCTCTCTGCTCCGCAGGGAGCCTGTTTCCTCCTCTCTCTCTCTCTGCCTGCCTCTCTGCTTACTTGTGATCTCTGTCTGTTAAATAAATAAATAAAATCTTAAAAAAAAAAAAAAAAGAGTCACATGCTCTACCAAGTGAACCAGCCAGGCGCTCCTGGTATGCTTTATTTTAAATGAGTACCCTCAGTCAAAGCTATTTCAAAAACAAAACAAAACATTTTTTACTTGAAGCATACTTCAGAATACATGGTCTAAAACATATATATAAAAGAGTCCATCCAAGAAAATTAGAATACCTATTTTCTTCAAGTACACACAGAGGAATCCCCTGGCTAAACACATAAAAGGAGACATAACAAAAATTATACATTTAAGGGGCGCCTGGGTGGCTCAGTGGGTTAAGCCACTGCCTTCGGCTCAGGTCATAGTCTCAGGGTCCTGGGATCGAGTCCCGCATCGGGCTCTCTGCTCAGCAGGGAGCCTGCTTCCCTCTCCCTCTCTCTGCCTGCCTCTCTGTCTACTTGTGATCTCTCTCTGTCAAATAAATAAATAAAATCTTTAAAAAAAAATTATACATTTAAGACTGAAATCATACCAAGTATATTTTCCAACAATGGGAAAAAGTAAAGATAAAAAATAAAACAAAACTAGAAAATCTACAATGTAAACAATTAAATATTCAATATGAAAATATTAAACACATACTATTGCACAAGCAATGGGCTGAATAAAAAATCAAATGGCAAATCAAGATATATCTCAAAAGAAAACACAATATTCAAAAACCTATGGGATATAGCAAAAGCAGGTTGTTAGAGTGAAATTTATGCTATAAATGCTTGTATTAGGAAAAAAAAAATTCAGGGGTGCCTGGATGGCTCAGTCTGTTAAGCATCTATCTGCCTTTGGCTCAAGTCATGATCCTGGAGTCCTGGGATCAAGCCCCACATTGGGATCCCTGCTCAGCGGGGAGTCTGTTTCTCCCCCTGCCCCTTTCCCTGCCCCTCCCTGCTGCCTGTGCTCTCTCTCTCAAGTAAGAAATAGAATATTAAGAAAAGAAAGAAAAAGGAAAAAAGTTCAAATAAACAACTTAATGTCATACCACAATAGAAAAAGAAGAAACAGCGAAAATTTAGTAGAGGAAAGAAATAACAGAGAAAAATCAGAAATAAATAAAGAACAAAACAAACAATAACACTGAAAGTAATGACCAGTTTTTCCAAAAATATTAAATAAAATAAAATAAAATTGGTAATGCCTCAACTACATTAACTAAGAAAAAAGAGAAGACTCAAAAACCAAAATGAGAAATGGAAAACAATTAGGCAAGACTCACGAGTGTTGGTCAGGACCTACCAGGACAGGCTCTTCAGAGCACCCTGACTGCCTTACTAGAATAGCACCTTTCTTTCTCCCGGACAGCCAACTCTCATTTAGCTGTTCTCATCAGTCTGAGATTGCCATCTACATTTGTGCTGGTTAGTGAGTCTCACCAAGGACATGCTCTCAGAACTCACTTGGTGTCTGCATGTGAAGGATGGATGGATGGATGGATGATAGCTGAATGAGAACATATAGAACCTCCAGAAATAATCTGTTCTAATGGCACTCCTGAGCTACCTTGGAATTCTTCTGAGTACCATAATTTCTGGTGGCTGATGCTACCATAAGATTTTTTTTGAGTTGCTCCATTGAAGGGAGTGAGATCTGTCTTCTAAACATCCAGTGTACCCGCATGGGACAATAAGCTATACAATGTTCATTTGTTTCCACGTGACACCAGGTGACCTGCCCTGGATCTAAAGGGGGCCATACCTAAGGGTGCAGGTATCTGACATACAGGAATGTCTGATGGGAATGATATCACACAGCACAGAAGTCAAAACATAAATGAGTAGATACCAAGTGAAAGGAGCTCCAGAGCATGTGTGCAGGGGTCCCAGGGCTCATCAGAAAATATGGTGGGGGACAGCGCTTTTTGGATGGCATGATATGACTCGCCAACAGTGTTTACTAGAATTCTGAAGTAACTTGAGAAAGATAGATTTGAGTCTTTCCACCTTCCATAGCCATTGTCAAAGGGATATGAACCAAAGCATAGGACAGCATTTTTCACTCTGTGCATTTCAGAAGATTTTTCTAGATAATGGGTGCAGAACATCTCCGTCTTACCCTAAGGTGATTGGCCTGACTTTTCATGCTGGCTGCGTTTTCACTGGCCTCTTTGATCTCTGGTGGTTCAATATGCCCTTGTGTTCAGCATTTCCAAGACTTGTAGCCACAGCTTCCTCTCTTCTGCCTTTTTTTCTCTTGTTCCAGACAAAGCACTGGATTGTCTAGATTACAAATTCCAGCTCGATAAATGCAACATCTTAGAACATAATTTGCCTCTCATTACAATGTCCAATATGAATTTTTTCTTAATGTTGACTCTTTAGAAATGTGTATCAAGATTTATGAACTAGCTATGAACCAGCTAGTTGTGAACACAGTTACTTGTCTAAAATCTTTCCTCAGGACTGCAGGAGCAGAAGGTCCCGGATAGAGAGAAAAGAGGACCAAGCTAAGTTTAGAATCAGAAATTCTGGATTTAAACCCCTGATCACCCCATAGTAGTCTGGAATAAGTATGAAACTTCTCTGCGCATGTCTTTTTAACTTTAAAATACAGGTAATTAAGCTTACTTGTGAAGATTCTCTAGAAACCCACGTTCAGACCATGGCCTCTAAGCCTTCTGGACCTCTCCTGAGTGCCTCTCCCCTCTCCTGTCCTCCACCTGTCTTCCCTTGCCCCTCCTGCTCCAGCCCTGCTGTCCTACTAGAGGTCCCTCGTACCCAGCCTTCTCTCCCAAGGGCATTCACACTCTGTTCTCTCTCCTAAAAAGCTCTGTTCCCGGATAACCACACAGTTTACTCCCCCATGTCCTTGAGTGAGCTGCTCAAGTCAGAGACCTCCCCAAACACACGCCAACAACAGAATCACCCGGCCGCCCCACATCACCGTCCCTCCTGAGGACTTTGGGGGTACCGACAGCTCTTACCATCCCCCAACACATTACTCGTTTATTTCGCATATTGTCAGTCCCCTACTCACCCCATGGAGGGCTGAGGCTGGCTATTTTGTTTACTACTATGTCTGTAGCAATTAGAAGTATGCTTGAAACTTCAGGTAATCAAAAAATAGTGGAGATAGAGTGACTGAGGGAACTTGTATCAAAGTGTTAGTATCTAGCACAGGAAGGGACAATAAATCATAGCTCACAACAGTATATCTAGGAAGTAGATGTCCAAAAGAAACTTTTCTGACTTTTTTTTTTTTTAGGATTTTATTTATTTATTTGAGAGCAAGAATGAGAGAAAGAGAGAGAACCCAAGAGAGGGGAGTGTCAGAGGGAGAAGCAGACACCCTGCCAAGCAGAGAGCACAATGTGGGACTCAATCCCAGGACCCCAGGATCATGACCTGAGTCGAAGGCAGTCGCTTAACCAACTGAGCCACACAGGGGCCCTAAAGTTGTTGTGGTTTTGTTTTGGTTTTGGTTTTGGGTTTTTTTTTGGTGATTTAGGATTTAAATTTATTTTACTTGGTGACTTAAAATTTAAACTAACTCTACTTTGAAGCTTCGAGAAGAACATTATTTTGGATCTGGAGGATGAGTCTTAAATCATGTTAAAGGTAATTACGTACTACACTGGTGGGTGACAGGAGGTTGGTTCTGTGATCCAAAGTGCTGGCTCCTCACTGAAGACGTCGGGAATCATTCTCTAATGAAGTATTCATAACAAAACAGGAAGCTGGAGAGGACAGGGGTACTTCGCTTTCCAAGGAAGCAGTCCCAGGTCATGGAAATGGCTTGGATTTTGGCACCACAAGATCTGGATTCCGTTGCTGATTCCACCCCTTAACAGCTAAAGGAACTTGAGTAAAATTTACTCTAAGTCTTAGGTTCCCTTTATTTTAAATGATGGTAAGAATAGATATTATCTTACAGTGTTTCGTGTTCGTGTCTTATTTATGAGAAATGAGGTTATGTGTATGACAGCGCTTTGCAAACTGCTAATCACTGCACAGGGACTGGTTGTTCGGTGGGACCTGCAGACTCTACAGGTTCTCTTGACCTCAAAAAAAAAAAAAAAATGGCACTTAGTCATTTATACAAGATTTTGACTTTGAGGTGTGAAATTGTATTTTGCAAGTTTCTTCCCAGTCTGAGACTTTGCTCTGAGATTTGATAGATGTCTAGCACTTTCACATTCACTTTTTATTCTATTCACTTTTATATTCAGATGGTACTTTTCTTCAAGAAAGTCAAGAGGTTTTATATACAATTATTCATTCATTCTTATCTTTTAAGAGAGAAGGAAGAAGAAAACTCTTTTGAAGCTAGCAAAATGGAGAAAAGCAAGATCGGGAAAGCCGGGCTGGACCGCTCACCCTTGCATTGGCTCCCAGTTCTGTGAATCTGTGAAAGGAGGGCTTTGTGCCCTCTTCTGTAGCCTGTTCCCACATCAGCTGGGAGTCTCGGTCAGGATTTCGTTCAAGATATGTGGGAAGGAGAGGGGCTCTTACAGAAGTTTTTTGTAGAATGAGAATTAATTATACCATAGTAAAGAGTAAGTAAGGTGGTTTAGCTCTTGTTGGCCATTCCAGGTAAGGCCCTGGAGATGGTCCTGGCAGGTCATGCACATCACTGTACCACATGACCTCGCAGCTAAGGCCACTGGCTTAGGTCCTTGGATAACATGAGGCCCACTCTAGTCTCCAAGAGACTTTCAATCAGCCATAAGATTATAAAAGTAGGGCTTCTCTGAGAAGCTCTTCATGAGACTGAACTCACTAAACACTTCGTGATTTCTTATGTTGTGCCACTTTAGGTGGGTTCCTATTTGGGTACTCAACAAAGTGCCCAATCTTTCTTAAATCACAAAAGTACCCTACCTTCATTATGCTTTTGGCTATGTCTTTCCACTGAGCATGGAGAAAACTGGAAGACACTATAGAAATATGGATGCTTTGGTGCCAGCTTCAAGCTTTCTGACTGGTGTGTGAGGCCCAGAAGCAGACTGGTGTCCCTGAAAGCGGTTCAGCAGAATCTGGCCTGTGTGTGTGTGTGTGTGTGTGTGTGTGTGTGTGTGTGTGTGTTTCAAAAATAGAACTGTTTCCTTTAGGGAAACCCAAAATTCAGGAAGGGGAAGATACACGAAGAAACAAATATTTCCTATAAAGCTAGATTGTGTTTTTCCATAAACTTACTTTTGTTCCTTTCTGATTTTGTTTGACCTTGGCTCTCAGACATCAAGTAGCTACAAGTACAAGCTTCCTCAAGGACCCCAGTGGCCAGAGGAACAACAGGGCTTCATTCCTGCCAATGTCAGAGCCGTTGGATGTCATCTATGTTCTCTTGGCTGCTCTTCCTGGTCTCTAAAATGAACACATTACTGACCTTATGTAAGTTACAGACTAATGGGAAGACAGAACAAGACGATTTGTAATCCACACGCAAGCAGGAGCCACACTGTCCTTAAACTGTCAAATGAAATTACTTCAAAATCCCTATTATTTGTGGTAAGAAAATTGTCATCTCACCTGGTCTTTCTTAGGATTCTTGTACTTCTTGGAGAAAGTTGACGTGGCATTGAATTTCTGCCTTTACCAAACCCCTTCATTTTCTGGGTCATGTGACCACCCTAGACATGTAATTGCTTTCCTGTACTATCTGAGACTTCAGGAGATAGTACCACGATTACTTCCAGAAAACTACCACCCCAGTCTGCAGGCCTGGATAAGACTTTCATTGAAGTTTTTGAGGAAAATGGAAGGTTTTAACATGGCCTCATTTCAAAAAATAAGATAAGCAGATACCAGAGTTCTTAAAAGTCCTCAGGCTACTCCTTTTCCAGAAATTCCTCACTGGTCCCCTCAGTTACGTATCTCTGTCTCTATCTTATCCTCCTGGAACACTCCTTCTGCCTCCAGTGGCATTAAGCTCAGATTACTACTAACTTCTCCTGAGCACATGCTCCGCTGTGAGTGCCGACCTCCTCTTCCTCCCCAGTATGGCTCTCTGCTTCAGAGAAATGCTACACCGTTTGCCAGGAGGTAAAAGTGGCCACCACCAGTTACGATTTCTAGCAACGCACTTCCATATCCTGTTGCACATTTGAAAACTGCATTTTTAGCAAGAAAATAGTCTTCAAGGAGTTCTTCTTAGAATACCACCTGACATCTAACCCACGGTTCTTCAGAAATTTTATCAGTTGCTACTCTACACCTCTAAACCTCATTGATAGCTAACATTCTTTCTTTCTTCCTTTCTTTTTTGATAACTAACTTTCAAAACAATAACTACAGAACCTGGCAAGGCCCTGAAGTGCCCCTTCTGGGCTGGTTTACGGAGTTCGTCACAGCACAGGCTGATGCGAGGAAGGCAGGTATGAGGGCCTTTTGGAGAAGGCTAATGCAGTAACTTTTCGAACACTCTCCTCTTCTCATTTTTTTTCTTGCAATCTATTCTCCACAGAGCAGCTGGAGTGATGTTTGATAAAAACACAAATCAAACCATGTCATCCCCTTGCTTGAAATTCTTCCGTGGTCCCCACGTGTTTATGTGTCCGTCTCCAGTCTCCCCACTCTCCAGCTGTGACGGCTCCTCTGTTCCCAGACACACCAGGATCTCACCCGCAGCCGTCCCTCTGACATCGCCCACCCCATCTCTACTGCCTGGAGCTGACCTGCCCCCGCTCTTGGCTTACCGGGTCCTGCTCACCCCGCCTAGCTCAGCCTCAGTGTCGCTTCCACGAAAGCCTTCCAACCACCCTCTCCACGCTATGCTCCTGCTCCTCTCCGTTTTGGCCTCATTTCCCCCTTCTTTTCACTTGCCACACGCTGCTATTATTTTATTTCCTATTTGGTACCTTTCTGTCTATCCCACTATGTCAGGAATCTGCAGACTTTTCCTGTAAACAGTCAGACAGCAAATATTTCAGGTTTGTGCCATACAGTTTCTGCCGCAACAACTCAACTTTGCTGCTGTGGCCCAACAGGCCCTGTAGATAACACACAACTTAGTGTGGTGCCTTCCAGCAAAACTTTCTCGATGGACACTGACGCTTGAGCTTTGTTTAATTTGCAGGTGTCATAAAATAGTCTTCTTCTGATTTCTATTGCATCTTAAAATGTAAAAACCATTCTAGCTTACAGGTTGTACAAAAACAGATAGCAGGCTAGATCTGGAACTGCAAACACTAGTTTTTTGAGATCATAAGCGACCTGAGGGCAAGAATGAAGTCAATGTGTTCCGCACTGAATCAATAAGACCTTGCACAATTCCTGGCCCATGATAGGTGTTCAAGAAAAGTGTATAAAGTGAAGGGACAATGATGCCAAGATCAAGGCAAAAGAGTTATGGACTGGAGGGGAGACCAAAGGAAAAACAAAGACAATAGTAAAAATATAAACAAAGAAAACCATCTGGGCAAAATTGAATACTGGCCACTAATATTGTGCCAAAATACCTATACCAATTGTATTAACCAGGGTTCTTCCAGAGAAACAGAACCAACTGGAGATAATATATGAATATACATATTCATATCTAATTTACATATAATTATGTAATTGTACACACACAGTTAATATGTATACAATTATATATTATATTATACAATATATATAATGGATAATTATAGATTTATTACAGAAATAGGCTTATGTGGTTTGGAGGCCCACAGTCTGCGGGCTCTAGAACCAGGAGAGCTAGTGGTAAAATTCAATGAGTCCAAAGACCTGAGACTCAGGACTCATGGTGTGAGTCCCATCTATCTAAAAGCCTGAGAACTAGGAACACCAATGTCCAAGGGTAGGAAAGATGGGTGTCTCAACTCAAGCAGAGAAAGTGAGTTCACCCTTCTTCTGCCTTTTGTTCTATTCAGACCTTCAGAGTGTCCAGCCATGGCCACCCACATGGTGAAGACGATCTTCTCTACTCATTCTGCTGAGGACTAATTCTAAGGCTAATCTCTTCCAGACACACCCCATACAAGCACCCAGAAATAATGTTTCACCTGCTATCTGGGCATCCCTTAGCCCAGTCAAGGTGACGCATAAAATTAGCCATCATACCCAAATACCATTCTCCTAGGCAACCTGCCTTTCCCCCACCAATACTCAGTTTGGCAGATTTAAAGGATACATGAAAAGACCCCATGAGGTTCAGGCATATACCATGGGATGCAGTGGGTTTTATTATGTTTATGATCAGGGGACTGGAAAATATTTGGTTTGTTAGTGTGAAAGGAGCTGGTGGGATATACAACCCAGTGGGTCCTTTAAAATTTGAGCAGTCTTAGTTATGTGAGAAAAATCTTAGTGCTCAGCCATTAAAAGACATTAATTTAAGTTTGTTTAATAAATTGATTCCAAAAATGTGAATAATTTAAGATTTGTTTTCCAAAAGAATTATACCAACTTTTAATTCAAAGAGCAGTGAGAATAGTCAGAATCTGGCAGAATTGTATTTATGTGGGTACATGTCTTATCCTGACTAATTTAATGGGCCAAAACACTGAATTTCTGTTACTTTGTTTTGAAGTTGAATTTTTTGGTCAAGTTTTACCACTGTCTATATTCATCATGTTCTTGGCCCAACCATCTTTTGGTCTATTCCTGTTAATTTATATGAGACTTCTATATTTTCAATATTTGAGGAGAAATTTCAACTCCCTGACGTCATGTTAGGATGGAGGAACCTTCTTTAGAGAAAGGATTCTTCACCTGAAGTCCTTCAGGTCTGGGGACAAATGTAGGAGGAGGTGGGGGAGCAGTGTCTTTGAGCTTAAATGGAAAAAAAAAAAGTACCTTTACTTTTTTTTATCCTTTACTTGAAACTAGGATTCTTTCAACTCCAAATGTAGGGAACCAGCCACCTTGATATCAGCAGTACCTGCAACTTTGCCACCAATAAAAACCATAGATAATTTTACATCACATTGCATATATCCAAATATAACTTACGCTCATCACTACACCAAAACTATAGTGGTTATTAGGTCTGTCACTAGATCATATATTTAGTGGGCTAATTAAGAAGGATGTATTTTATATGCCACAACTATTTTGAAATACTTTTTGTGACTGAATTTCGGCACACTAGGTTTCCTTTGTCATTCTGGGTATTTTATGGAATCCGTTCTAAAAAGGGAGTGCATAGCCCTCATCAGACTGCCAGCGTGGTTCATCGCACCAAAGACTTCAGAAACCCTATCCTGGAGTATCAGTCATGGCTTCCTTTCCACCCCTTGACTTATGTGACTCAGGAGTCTGAGACTTAGAGAAGGAACAGTCGTTTTGACTCATCTTCTGCTCTGACCTCTCTCGTGTCTCTGAGTCTCTCGCTCTCTCGCTCTCAGCAGCCCGCTCTCTGCCATGGTGGAAACTGACCAAGGGAGGCTTTGCCCCCTGGGGAGGTCCACGTCACCCTGTCCTGCCTGTGATGAGGCAGGCGGCTTTATTTCTGGGATAAAGTATTAGGAAACGTGCCACAGTCTCAAATCTGAACCGCTGAGCCTGCTTTTTATCGCCAATAACATGACATTTTGAACTCTTGGTCTAATTTCTTTTTTCCAAAAATGGTTCCAAACTTAAAAGGGAGAGAAAGACATTAGTCACGAGTCCTCTAAAACCTCAACAATATTTTTTTAGATATGGTTTCAAATTCATCTCTCACTTTTCTTTTTTATTTTTCTTTTTAATAGAGAAGTTTTAATTAGTCTATCCAGTTAATCTTTTCTTCTGTAACTCCATTCACTACCTTAAGCTTAGAAAATCCTTCTGCATCTCCAATAAACATATCCTATGGTTTCTTCTAGTCTTTTTAAGATTTTTTACTTTGAAATTTTAATCTGCAATTTATTTTTTTTATTTAAATTCACTTAGCCAACATGGAGTATATCATTTGTTTGATGTAGTGATCATTGACTCGTCAGTTACACAGAACACCCAGTGCTCATTACACCAACTGCCCTCCTTAATGCCCACCACCCAGCTACCCCTTCCCACCACCCATCTCCCCTTCCACAACCCCTATTTTATTTCCCAGAGTCAAGAGTCTCTCATGGTTTTGTCTCCCTCTCTGATTTCTTCTCATTCGGTTTTCCCTCCTTTCCCTTATGAGTCTCTGCACTCAACTGTAATTTATTTTATTGTATACTGTGAGGTCATGGCTCTCTAAATGGAGTCTCAAATTTAAGTAGCTAAAAAAAAAAAGATCAAATGAGTATTTGTTGAGCAACCCTCCATTCCTCTCTCCTTGCAGAGCAAATACTGTTGCGTGTCCACCCTGTACAGGGCCCCATGCTCTGCATTAGCCATTCGATGGAGAAGAAGACCCTGTTCCTACTTCCTGATTTTCAGTACGTCCCCTTCATATATGAAGCTCTTCTATAGGTCAGGGCCTCATGGTCAGGGGTGGGAGGTGTCACATTGGCAAGATGGTCCACAAACCCAAGGAGACTGAGACCAGAAGGTTATGATGAAAGACAGTTGTGAAAGTCCTTTTCAACTGCAGTGACCAGGACTTAGTAACACTCTCCTGGGCAGGGGTGCATTTGAAAGCATGAATGGTCAGACGGCACTAGTTTAGGGTCCCCCCCCCACAAAACAAAACCACTGGCAGGCAAGAAAGAAAACTGTGCTGTGGGACCAGGCATCCACACTCGATGATTACTTGACTTGAGGTACAGTCAGACTGACCCAGCCATCCAGGGGCTGTTGGGCATGTTAGGTGGGGACACACTGCACAGACAATTAATGTCTGCTCGTGGGGTTATGGGTGAGAGAGACAAAGAAGGAGCCATTGAGAATTGGAGACAGAGAAGAGGTAAGAACCCCTGCTGACCCAGCAGGGCTCTGAGCATGCCCCTTGCCGGCGGGAGTCTGCCACCACCTCTGGTCTTTGGAGCTACATGCCTGCAGAGCTCATGTTGGAGACCGGACAGTGCAGGCAGTCCCTCAGTTGGCTGTGACCCTTTGTGTAGCATAGGTCACCTGTACAGACAAACCTGTCAGGAGCCCAAGGAGAAACCAGAGCCAGAGGTTGCTGCAACCCGCTCCACATTCCAACCCCACCATCCCAGAGCCGTACGCTCCCTGTGATGCAGGCCCACTCAGAGTCCATGAGTGCTGTCACGTGGGCCTCTGCCTTCAAGTGTCACACACACTGAGAACAACCACTATATCTGCCACCACAGTGTCTGTCAAAGTCCCTGCCCAGCCTTCTCCCCCTGCCTTCCTCTGCTAGTGTCCTCCAGCCCCTGGCCTGTTCTCTGGGCATCCAGCCAGCCCCAGGCTTTGAAACTCATGACTCCTTTGTGCTCTGTATTAATCAAATGACCTCCATTCAGCACAGTCTGCTTCCTTTCATCTACTTCTTACTTCTCGTGTTTGCATTTTGTTTCTGTCACCCCATTTCATTTTCTAAGTGTTCTCACTGTGTATGCCTCCAAGCTGAGAATTGCCTCTAAGTCTGGGAGATATATTTCTAGCTACAGAATATTCCTGAAAATAAATTCAGGGCAGCAATGCAGGATCTTGTAAGAGGAAGCTCAGAGGAGGGCAAATGTGGCACTCTCTGGGTTTGGCAGGAAGACCTCACCCAGAGGTTGGGGAGGAAGGAAGGCCTTTCTGAAGGCATTTCTTGATTGGGTTGGCTCTTGTCTAGCATGTGCAACTCTTGGAGTGTTTGCACATCTCGTGCAGATATTAAGGGGAGGAGAAGGGCAGAAAAGGCCCCCTCTTCTCTCAGACACCTCTCAGTGCTTGACCCCAACACCTACTCTACACTGGGTGCCTGCTGCCTTCACAGGTGGACACCTGCTGGTAACACCACAAACTCCAGCCGACGGCACACGCAGCTGCAGTCACCTTCCTCAACGTGAAGAGGACCCGACCTCGACACTCTCAGTAAATGCCAGAAATCAACACGATGCTGTGCCGACCTCTCCTGTCCACCAGGGATCCCCTGGCCTTGATACCCAGCCATGTCCCTTGACACACAGCCTCCTCGATCCCTGCCAGTGAAGGTAGGCCTGGATGTCACCACCCCTCACCCACTCTGGGCACTTTCACTCATTCTAGTTCACTCAGTAAAAAACGACCAACAAGAGATAGACATTCTATCCAAGCCAGGGTTTGGAGAGAATTCCCTTGTCCTTGCATGAAAAGATGCACCAGACAAACAGGGTCTCAGAGCAGAGTTTCAGTGCGAAGCACGTCTTCTCTTCCAGGTACTTGCTGAGGGCAGGCCCTGACATCTCCAAGTCCTCAGTCCCTAGCACGACCTTGGCACTCAGAAGGCCCAAAAATGGAAAGAGTGATCACACCTATAACTTTGGCCTTCTTGGCCCCATAGAGCCAGTTCTGAGTCCTAGGCTGTACAAGTTACATTGACTAACTAGAAGTTAAAGTAGAAAGACAAGAAAAAGGAATGGCCTAGAAACCATATGATATGATGGGCTATTGAAGTCTGCTTGAACACAGAACAGGCCAGTTTTGAAATAGAAAATTTTAAGTAGAGGATGACAGTTTTCTTTTCATAACTTAATTTCTTTTTTTTTTAAATTTCTTTTCAGCATAACAGTATTCACTGTTTTTGCACCACACCCAGTGCTCCATTCAATCCATGCCCTCCTTAATACCCACCACCTGGCTCCCCCAACCTGCCACACCCACAACCCTTCAAAACCCCTCAGGTTCTTTTTCAGAGTCCATAGTCTCTCATGGTTCATCTCCCCTTCCAATTTCCCTCGACTCCCTTCTCCTCTCCTTCTCCCCATGTCCTCCATGTTATTTGTTATGCTTCACAAATAAGTGAAACCATATGATAATTGACTCTCTCTGCTTGACTTATTTCACTCAGCATAATCTCTTCCAGTCCCGTCCATCTTGCTACAAAAGTTGGGTATTCATCCTTTCTGATGGAGGCATAATACTCCATAGTGGATCAAAAGCTTCTGCACAGCAAAGGAAACAGTCAACAAAACAAAGAGGCAACCCACGTAATGGGAGAAGATATTTGCAAATGACAGTACAGCAAAAGGCTGATATCCAGGATCTATAAAGAACTTCTCAAACTCAACACACACAAAACAGATAACCATATCAAAAAAAGGGCAGAAGACATGAACAGACACTTCTTCAATGGAGACATACAAATGGCTATCAGACACATGAAAAAATGCTCATCATCACTAGCCATCAGGGAGATTCAAATTAAAACCACATTGAGACAGTTGTCTTCAAATACCTGAGGACGGTCAAACGGAGGGAGGTCAATCTAATTTTAAAGAGTTCTCAGTGTAGAGAGAGCGGAGAAATAGGATCCATAGGTAAAATTTACAGAAAGGCAATTTTAAGCTCATATATACATATAAAAAAAAACTTTGCTCGCAATTTGAGCAGTCCAAACTGGTCACACTGTACTATCAAATAGTGAGCATCCCATCACAGGAGATGTTCACAGAGATAATAAGACCCCTTCTACGGAAAATGCCTGTATCGAGTGGCAGAGCTGAGCAGGGCCTCTCTCCAGTCCCCATGGATGTTAACGTCTTGCAAACTCGTGTCAGGAAGAAGAGATGAGAAAGGAAGGTGAAGCTCAGGACTGTTGCACATTTATTGAGCTTCCGTCATGTACCATGATATTGTGCTTATTGGGTCACATAACGTGCAAATTTCTGGAGCTACCCAGAAGAATAAGTTTTCCAAATTCTTTCATTCATTCAATGATCCATGCAATAATTAATGGATTGTATACAGAAACCAGACAGCCAAGGAGGCAGTGTCGTTAATTCAACCTGAGTAGGTTGGCAAGGTCTTTAAAGTTGAGTTGACACCGCATAGCAGGGCTTTTAGAGAGATAAGATTTCACCAGCCATTCTGGAGAGAGACAGGTTCCCCCATGCAAGGCACGAAGAGAGAACGTAAAAGTCCGTTCTACGTGCAGACATACCCTCCCACACATAAGAAGGTACCAGCGTGACAGATACACAGCTGTTACTGGCAAGCTGGGTCAAGCAGCAAAATGACGCAAGCAGCAAAAATACGCAGTCGTGGCATGAAGAGATGTGACCTTAGAAATAGTAAAAGAAGAGGGTTTCCCAAATGAAGTCCTCTTCCTCTCTTCTGGTATCACCCACTCTCTCTGATGAGACTTGATGAGGGTGAAAACCTTTGGCTTTTCCATGTGAACCACCTTATAACAGGTGAGGGGAGGAGAGTAGGGAGGGGTCTGGGGAGGAAGCATCTGGAAAGAGACTCTCTGCTGGCAACAGAACTTTAAATATCCCACAAGGCATTATAGACCAACGCCACGAGCTGAGGCAGGTCTGGCTTTCACCACCTCCTTATTAGCTCATGCAAGCCTTTTTGGTGTTGCTCTTGTTATTTTTACTCTATTTCATGCCTTAGTGAGGGTCCTGTTCCGTTCAGCCTCACAGGTGATTGCTGAGTACCCATTACACAGGCTTTCCTCCATGCTCTATCTGTACTTCTCCGTCACTCACTCATTCATTCACTTGTTCACTCAACAAGTCTTCGCTGAACACATGGCATGTGCCAATCACTACTTAAGAAAAAGGGACAGAACACTTAAAGCAAGACGAAACTCCCATCCCTCCAGGAATCTCTTCTGTGTCCCCTCCCCACCTTGCCCAGCCCCAGGGCCCGAGTGCCATCCAGAACACCCCCAGAGAAGGATGATCTTTCTTTGGAAGCAGCATTCTCTAAGTGGATCTTCTTCTTGATTTGCCCACTCTGAATAGACTTTGACTGTAATGTTCAGTTTGAGCCCCACAGACTCACAAAGCTATTTATAACTACGTCTGAAGGGTATTTTCGCTGCGGACTTGATGGAAATAGCAATTGAGGATGGTTTGAACATCTTGGTATCACATTACAATTTATAGAAAATTAAAGAAAACTCTTAGTCTCTGCTACCAAACTGCTCTAATTTCCTAGTCTAAGTGTCCTTATCTGTCAATTTCTAAGGATACTTCTCTTGCCTTGACTCTGCAGAACACCAGCCTTCACTCACTGGCCGAGCAGAACTGACTTTGTCTAACAGCTTCTTGCCCCTTTCTGGGACTCTGGCAGCTCTCTCAACCTCTCTGTGTCTCAATTTCATATCTGTAAAATGACCTAATAATAGCAACTCCCTCATAGGATTATAGTGATGCTCAAATGAAGAGACTGGCCAAGTGCTTTAAAGAGGAAATAAGTTTAACAGTGTGTTAGCCAACACGTACCATTGATGCTGGTCCTTTATGCCTTTCTTGTTCCAAGGTTTTACTATTTCAAATCCAAAGGTTACCAAGTATAGTGCCTTGACCATAGTAGATAGCCAATAAATAATACATAGAATTAATTAACAAATTGGCACAGGAAACCCAAGTCCTGTCCTCAAGAAGTTTACAATCAGTAGAAGAAGCAAAGACATACACAACCCATGACAGTAAGAGTCGGTCTGTAGAAGATCACGCCACCACAGTATGAAACACGAAGGCAAGTGATTAATTCCTCCTGGAAAGATTAAAGAAGGTGCCACCAGGAAGAGCTGACAGTGAGATAGGACAATACGACGGAGACAGACTGAATTCCAGGTGTGAGGAATCATCTAGAGATAAAATTGCTTATGAGGAAGAAGGAGACCCAGGTTTGGAGCTCAGAGGAGTTGGTCAGAGCTCCAGACAAAGATGCCACAGCCATCACATAAAGGTGATCAGGGTCCCGAGACCAAGAATCAGAAAGGACAGTACTTGTAAAACCACCATGGAGGGAAAGCACTAGGAAATTGTTAAAGGCTTGAAATGGGACCTGGCAGCTGGTGACTGCAATGGGCATTTATTACAACACTAACAAGAAGTCATGGGTTTTGTTGTTCAAGGATACTTAGCGAAGTCTGAAGGAATCATTTCTGTACACAGTCAAGGCAGAGAACAAAGATGAGTTGGGGGAAAATGTATGTGAACCAGTGGAGGAAACCAATGCCAACCACTTGCCCTACAGCAGAGCTGTGACCAGAGAGAGGTCAAGAGAACACAGAGACCAAAAGCAAGCACCCGGGTGAAGAGCCACCACCCATTTGGGTGTGACATAGGTCACAAAACAGAAGTAAGAGGGTCGGGAAGAAGGAAGCTAATCAGCCTTTAGGTCTGATTTCCAGGTTATAGAAAATACAGGAGATTGAGTACCTCGTTAACTCCAAGAAGCAGCAATCAGAAAAATTCAGATTATGGGACATTTTACAGAACTGACCTGCTTTCTTCAACAAGTCAATAACGTGACAGGAAGTAAAAGCGGGCTGGGAAAATGATCTTGAGTAGATTAAAATGAAGTGACGTAGCAATCAAATATAATATGTGAGCCCTATTGAATCCTGATTTAAACAAACTGGTTGTAAAAAGACATTTTTTTTTAAAGATTTTATTTATTTATTTGACAGACAGAGACCACAGGTAGGCAGAGAGAGAGGAGGAAGCAGGCTCCCCCCGGAGCGGAGAGCCCGATGCGGGACTCGATCCCAGGACCCTGGGATCATGACCTGAGCCGAAGGCAGAGGCTTTAACAACACTGAGCCACCCAGGCGCCCCGTAAAAAGACATTTTTGAGATAATGATGGAATTTGCATAAAATGTGACAAAATATTACAATCACTGAATCTGGATGAAGGATCCATGGGGAATCATTATTTTATTCTCTCCATTTTTGTCTATGTTTGAAAACTGTTATAGTAAGTTTAAAACAAAAAATATGAAAAGAGATCAACGACAGAGGAAACACAGTCCCCAGGAACAAAGCACAGAGAATGGTTTTGAGGCACAGGATGGGCTTTTGTCTTTTGGAACAGGAGAAAATCAACAAAGGACATGTGCCAAGACTGGGGCAGGGAGGAGGAAAAGTAGTAAAGGAAGGTGAGGAAGGGCTTGCTCGGTGACCTCCGAATTCTCAGCAAAGGAAGGGACAAACTTGCCTCCCCACAGTGGAAGAAACGGGGCATTGGGATTGGAGCTTGAGGAAGGACAAACCGTGGCAGAAAATCACTATGTAGTCAGCACTGAGGACCTGGGGGACGCCTGACTGTGTGGTCTCAAGGAAGGTCTGGTCAGATTCTGAGCTGTCCCCAAAGGGGAGACAGTCGTCTTGTTTCTGGGGTGTTCAGTGCCTCCCACGAAGAGGTGAACTGTTTGGGGACTTTGGAATTCTGTCTGGACCAGCTAGAGACAGCTTGCTTATCGTTTGTTCATATATTTGTTTTTTTACAATAAAGAGATTTTTATCTCTTGGATGAGACGGTAGGGGTGGTTTTCCCTTTTACCACTGCCTGTGGTGTTTTGTTTATCTCCAAACATCCCACTTCTCCCAACCACACAGGCACCATAGTAAGAGGTACGCAGCCACTTCATCCTCTACACAGACAAGTCTTGCCAGCACAGGTCTGGGGGTGCCCGCTCCCTGACACAGTTTGTCCCCTATAGCACCTTGTACAACTGACAGCAGTGTTAAGTTTCTGGTTCCTGCTCCTGCTTTCTGGCTTAGGCCGGTCTCTAAAGCAGAACACGCCCACTGCTAAACTTCCTTAATGTCGTCCCATGAAAGCCAGGGCTCCCTCCTCTGTGCAGTAGGTGTCTTTCAGTCTCTGTTTTTCTCCGGGCCCTTCAGATCCTTTTTCCCCCCAGCCAGACTCTCTAAAACCCCACCGCAGTCCCCTGCCACAAGCCCCCAGAATTCAGAGAGACGATGCCCCAAATACGGGATGTGAATTTCTGCAGGGCTTTGAGTGATTAGGAACACCCCAGAGTGGCTTCACTACTCAGATAAATTAGCAAGTCAGTCTTAGTTATGCTTAAGGATGACTTTGTGAAGGGAAGTGGGGAGAGACACAGATTTCTCCTCGGGGAAGGAGACCAGAACAGCAAATTAAAAAGCCTGGCACACAGCCATCCAGAGAAACTGCCACTTCCCTGCTTCTGTTAATGGGTTCCAAAGCCTCTGCATAATGGAAATTTTCTGCACTTGTGGGAAATCTCCAGCAGCGCGGAATGGCAAGAATCCTACCTGTGTGGGGCTGAAGGGTACTTTCCTGGCTCTCTGGGAAGGAGGGTTTGCTAATTAAATGACTGGTGTCAACTAGATTCCCAGGGAATGATTCAACACACACAAGAGAGAAAACAAATTGCTCTTCACGTGACACGGGATGTGTAAAAGACTTTACGTGGAGCCTGGAACGTAGCAAGTGCTCCAAAACCATCCCCTTATAAAATGACTTCGGTGGGGAACATGGGCATGCGTGAAGCCGCTGGGGTCCTAACAACATTCTGTTTCTTGATTTAGGTTCTGGTTACACAGCTGTATTCAGCTTGTAAAAATTCATTGAGTTGTATTATCCACAGTCTCTATACTCTTCCCTACGTAGGTTATACTCGAATTAAAAGCCACTAATCTTTTTTTAAATGTTGCTTGTTACAAGTGAGGGATCTAGTCATTAAACTAGGGCCCCCTCTCCTTGAGTTCATTAAAGCACTTACTTGAAAGGTTTAAATTTTCTATCTTTTCAAATATTCAGTGATTTGAACTTCCCCTCCAGTATTTTTCATGGGCTTCTTTGGCAAGTACATGGAGGAGGAAAGGCAAGAGAGGAGAAATCCTAAAACAATACCTGATACAACATAGTTTTAATTACATAATTATCTGGGAGATTTGTGTGACCATTTGCTTAATATTTGTCTCTCCTGCTGGATTGTGCGTGTCATGAGAGCCAGCAGCATCCTCTCCCTGTCGTCACTACGCTGTCAGCACTGGATACATGAAATTGAAATCTAGCCTTGGTTTTAGTTGGATAAAATCTAGGGGATTCTTTGGACAAACTCTGGCTAAGACATAAATCTGTGCCCCTAATACCATAAAAAATAAATAAGAATACAGAAAAAAAATCTTTCAAGGAGGCTCTGAAGTTCTTTCTTGTGCAAATGTTTGAAAATAAAATGTCACATTGCTTTGTCCTTATTTTTATCACATACAGTTTTTCATCTTAGTAGCACCTGGTCTACTGGTCTCCCTTGTTTTAAGTGTATTAGTGAATCTGCAAATTTATATGTAATAATCCTTTAAGATAAGGTCACAAAGAACCCAAGGGAAGAATAAATGAAATATAAAAGTCAAGGCTGACTTCTTAATAACAACAAATAGCCTATGCCAAGGAGACAGAAAGTACCCGGCAAGCACAGAAGAAAAGAGGAGACATTATGTCAAAAGATGTGGAAGCCGGCAAGAAGAAGACACTTTAACAAGAATTCAAAAGAACTGAAAGAAAAAGTGTGCCTCTAGCTGCCTGGACATGGGTATGGGAGTTGGGGGCGAGGCACCCATTTAGGAAGACATACCCAAGTGCAAATCTGGTCAGAGGCAAAGCTTGAAGCAGAGAAGAGTGCTCTCAACCAGTGCTCCTTTTTCCATTTCGGGGCAGAGCCCACCAGCATCCTCACCCACCACCACACCCCCACTGTCCTTGTGTCGCTGGCTGTCCGCCCTGTCCTCCCCACAGAGTCGTGTTTCCAGTTTCCCCCCACCTCTCCAGGTGCTACTCCTGGCCTTTTTTTCTCCTTTCAATTCTTGGTCCTACGTCTATGCCAAGATCTAAGCTCTTTTCTCCACTTAAAATTCCTTTCTTAACTTTAAAAAAAATAACAACTTTACTGAGGTAATTTACATACCAGGCAATTCACCCATTTAAACTGTACAATCCGGGGCGCCTGGGTGGCTCAGTGGGTTAAGCCGCTGCCTTCGGCTCAGGTCATGATCTCAGGGTCCTGGGATCGAGTCCCACATCGGGCTCTCTGCTCAGCAGGGAGCCTGCTTCTCTCTCTCTGCCTACCTCTCCATCTACTTGTGATCTCTCTCTGTCAAATAAATAAATAAAATCTTTAAAAAAAAAATAAATAAATAAACTGTACAATCCAATAGTTTTTAGTAAATTCACAGAGTTGTGCAATCATCGCCACAGCCCAATTTTAGAACATTTTCATCATTCCAAAAAGAAACCCTGTACCCATTATCAGTCATCCTCATTTCTCCCCAACTCCCAGTTGAGACAACCACTCATCACCTTCCCATCACTACAGATTTGGCTCTCATGGACATTTCACACATGTGTAATCATATGATATGTGGCCCTCTTCGTCTGGCTTCTCTTACTTAGTCTCACGTGTCCAAGGTTCATCCATGTTGTGGCGTATGTCAGAACTCCATCCCTCTTTTATTGCAAGTAATATTTCATTGACTACCACCTTCATTTATCCTTATCGGTTGATGGACATTCCATTGATTTCCACTTTTTGGCTACCATAAATAATGCTGCTACGCACGTTTGCCTAGTGTTCTTTCATAGGGTGTTAGAACTGGAAGGAAGCTTAGCCATCATCTGGCAAAATCTCCTTTCAATTCAGAGTCCAAGGCATGGCAAGAGGATGATGTAGAAGGGATAGGATAGCATAAACCTGAACCCAACTTTGTGCACCAGTTTCGGCAAAAGTAGCTCTTCATTCAATCACTTGGTGAACTCAGTCATGTGCCATTAGTACCTCTTCGGCTCTGAATGGTTTTTTTGCTTCACCTTCTACTGAAGTCCTTAGTTGAACCTCACTAAAACGGGTAACTTTCTTCTGGTATTGTTAGTATCTCTAGAGTACTACTTCTGCAGGCTTCCTCAGACTCCAATGCACTCATTCAAATCCAGCATCTAAACAAAGTGTCTTTCTACCCTTAGCCACAAGTGCTGCTGGTGTAGCTCCTTTGATCAAATCTGATCTTCCTCTCTTTGTGGTTTGGTTTTGTCTTGTTTTGTTTTGTTTGCATTTTTGTGCAGTTATGCTTTATGCTGCTAAAATGAGAAACTATTTTTTTCTCCATCTTGGGATAGCCAAGACATTACCGTTGTCTGTTGGCCTTTGGGTCCTGTGTTAATCTGGCCCAGCCCAAGTTTTCCCTATTTTACATGAATCCATTGGCTGCAATAAATCCAAGGTTTTTTTTTTTTTTTCTCTGAACTTTGCAGGTTTTTTCTGACCTTTGCAGATTCTTAAACCTAAATTTTCTCCAAGTTCCCTTATGCAGTGGGTGGTTTTGGCTCCCTGATTCTCTAAGATGTCAAACGGCAGTATGCATTCACATACATAAAGCGTTTCTAGGAAGTACATGTCAGCGTGTAGTCTCACCAGAATCAGTTTCCAGATCCTCAACTTCTGTCTGAACTGTCCCCTATTTGATATGGGTGAGGGTGTGGTTGCTCGTGCTGTTTTCCTCCACCACTAATCACGCTTGTCCACCTTAATGGAAGAAAAACGCACCTCCTGCCTGTCCTAAACTTACTTCAGTGCATTACCCCAGAGTGTAAAAAAGAAAAGAAATCCAGGACACCAAACAACGTGACAATCTTAAATTTGTATGTATGATACAAAAGTGAGCGTCTCTAATGACAGAAAAGAATCTATGCAAGTGGTTTCCAATTCTTTGCTTTGTACAGAATTGGAAACCTTAGGTGATGGATCATCAAGAATCATTTTTAGTAATAATTATTTGTTATTAAATAATTAATTATAATTAAATAATTACTATAACCCCTCTTTCAGTTCTGTCCACTTACTTGTAGGAATGAACTTTCTCAATATTTATAGCTATACAAATAGGAATATTACCAACACTAGCAATAAGTAATATGTGTCCAAGAATACATGAACAAACTGAAAATCATAACTTCATCTGTTTCGAGACATGCACGTGTAATGAAATTTTGTTCCTGTCTGTTCTGTCCATATGCAGCTCGGGAGTCAGTCAGAGATGTGGGCAGACGGCGTTTTGGCGGGGGGGGGGGCGTCCCCTCTCTGGTTCTTTCCCTCCTGAAAAGAGTGGTTCTAGCCACTCCCTTTGGTATTTAGTTTCCTGATGTTTTTCTTATTCTCTTGGCCTGAAAAATCGCAAGTTTTGTCATATGTGCTGCTGCCACATAGACTGTACTTCGCCCCAAGCAAGAAGCCCCAGACAGGAACTTATTTGTATAATCCAGTCTTCCTTCTCCAGGCCAGTATGAGCCTCCCTCCAGAGCCTGTGCACTTCTGTTTACCCTCTTGTACCTTCGGATAGTGGGGTTTTATTTTAAAGTAGATCCAGGTGTTTCAGTTGTTTTCCACGTGGATGGAGGAGGAATCTTGTTCATCATACCATATCAGCACCCAATTTTGTTTTAAATGTCAATCAACATTTAGGGTAAGCTGGGAATGATATCCTT
This sequence comes from Lontra canadensis, assembly GCF_010015895.1. Taxonomy (NCBI): domain Eukaryota; kingdom Metazoa; phylum Chordata; class Mammalia; order Carnivora; family Mustelidae; genus Lontra; species Lontra canadensis. The sequence goes on along the minus strand of NW_022631018.1, from coordinate 22,286,795 downwards.
TGCCATTATTTAGACTAATGATGAAAATATTTAGATATCAACCTTATAAAATCTAGAAGGATTTTTTTTTTCAAAATTACTTTAAGGGTGTTGTATCAGAAACGTCTGAGCCATCTGAGGCCCCCCAGCCTCACCTGACTCTTCCCGGAGCCACCATGGCGACCAGCTCTGCCTGGGTTCTGATTTTGTGCAGGGAAAATCTGACAGTGTCTCAGCTCCTGCTTGCACCAAATGCCTCTCATCTCCCATCCTGCTGACCATGAAGAACAGGACACTGTAGGACCGAACATGAAGCCCACGTCCCCATGACCCAGAGTTTGAGGACGTTAAGGCTCTATGGGTAGAGCTCTGACAGATGGGGGATGAAAACCAAGGGGCAAGTTGTCTTTCTCCCTCAAGAGTTCCTGTTCTAAGTTGCAAATGTCCAGCTTTGCAGCTGAGTCCAACTAGCTGTATTTAGTAGAAGTCAACTCAATAATGCATTATTGGGTTGACTTTCCAGCCATCCCCAGCCCCCATCCCTTTTCCCTCACTCCTTTTTCCCCAAGACGGCACACAGTGCAGTAGTAGTAGCTTTGTTTCCTGGGGTAGTCAGTTTACGAAAGGAATACATGAACCCCACCTGTAGGCCATTGGACACCTCATCACACCTGATCTCATCACACCTGATCTCTGGTCTTCTGAGCTCTCCTGCCACTCTGGCCTATGCACCTCTAGACTGTCGAGCCCCACCCTGCTCGGAAAGTGTGCTCAAGTCTCAGTGGCCCACTTCGCTCTTCAGGACAGATTTTACACCTGACCTTTATACCTGTGACTTTGGAGCAAACAAAATATCTCCCAGGTCCAGAGCTTCTAGAAAGACTACTCCCTGAAGAAACAGTAGACCCTGGAACTCTGACTCCTCAGTCTATTTTTTTCCTTTTTTCAAAAATGTTCCTTTTCTATCTTATTTGTGGGACAAAGAAGAATGCATCTCTGGGGAGTGCACAGAAGAGGAAGCTGGCGTTCAAACTGCCCATGTTCCATCAGACAAGCTCTTTTTAATACCTTAGCAATCTTCTGCTCTAGATCACATCAGTTTCATCAGCTACCGTCAGCTATCCTGTCAATGGGGCAAATGGCAGAACCAGAACCGATGGGTGAACAACGAAGAGAAGCAAACTGTACTCCCATATAAGGAAAGCTTTCCAATAATTGGTGACGTTAGGACAAGGAGAGCAGACAGAATGAGTGCCCCATGGGATTATGGGAGCTCTGGCTAGAAGTTCTAGCACAGAGGTGGTGTGATCCCATCTGGAATGCTTTGGAGCAGAAACACTCAGGCTTGGCCCTCAGAGTTTTTGATTCAACAATCTGATTTAGTCTGAGACACTGCGCTTTTCACAAGTATTGAGGTGATGCTAACAAGTCTGGCCCGAGTTTGAGTACTGTAGTGATGTTCTGATAAGATAACCCCTAAACTGGGATGCAGGACAGTGCCGTGATTATGCGCACAACTGTGGAATCAGATTAGACCGGGTTTGAGTCTCAGTTCAGCCATAAGACAGCTCTGGATTATACAGTCTACTAACCCTCACTAAGCCTGCTTCCTCATCCGCACAACAGGAAAACCAACCAGTAGGACTTACCTCACTGGGTAATTGTGAATAATAAACACATCGCAAGCAAAGTAGTCATTCACATTATCCTTCATTATTTGCAAGGAGCCGTAACATGCCCTCCCATGTGGCAGTTATTACCATCTGGCTATCATCACTACAGGAAGAAGGCGGCACTCCTTTCCAGAAGAACAGCTGTCCCCAGAGCAGAAGCAAGGCCACCCACCCACAGCAATAATGCACACATAGCACATATCAGGAAGCAAATGGGGCAACATTTGTTTTCCCAGGAACAAAATATCAGCATGTACACATCACCTCAGGTAAGCCAACTTTCTAGAAAAAAAATGGCTTCCCCTATGCCAACAAACACCACCATTAAAATAATCGCCTGCCAGGAGGAGCAAGATGGCAGAGGAGCAGGAGACCTGAATTTCGTCTGGTCCCAGGAACTCAGCTAGACAGTTACCAAAGCATCCTGAACACCTACAAACTCAACAGGAGATCGAAGAGAAGAACAGCAGCAATTCTAGGAACGGAAAAGAAAAGTGACCACTTTCTGGAAGGTCCGACGCGTGGAGAAGTGAATCCGAGGCGATATTTGGGCAGATAGACCACAGGGGAGGGGCCTCCATCATCCACTTACCGGCAGGGGAGAGAACAGCAGGGCCGAAATCAGAAGGATTGGAAGTCTGCTCTGCAGTGGGACGTCGCTCCCGAGGTTAAGCGGGGGGGGGGGGGTACCCTCGCGGGACCGTGTGGTCTCAGGTCTCTCAGGGTCACAGGGAGACCAGGGGTGTCTGAGTGCGGCAGAGCTCCCGGGTGTCGCAGCAGGGAAGCCGGGGGGGCAGAGACCCAGCCGAAGAGTGAGCAGATCCGGGGAGACCCCCTCCATCCTCTTCCAGAGCTCGGAGCATGACTGGAGACCAGGGAGGTGGGAGGGACTCACAGCTTTTCTTGAGGTCGCCCTGAGGAGTGGGACCCTGAGCTCTCGCGTCCTCCGGCTGGAGAGGCGGCCGCCATCTTCATTCCCGTCCTCCACAGCGGTACGGAAAGCGCTCAGGGAACAAAAGCTCGGAGCACACGAACCCAAGGGGATCGCTTAGCTCAGACCCTGACAAGGGCGGCTCGGTTCCGCCTCCGGCAAAGACAATTGAGAATCACCGCCATGGCCCCTCCCCCAGAAGATCAGCAAGAACATCCAGCCAAGACCAAGTTCACTGATCAAAGAGCTTCCGGAAAGCAACACATAGAATTCATGGCTTTTTCCCCATGATTCTTTAGTCTTTCACCGTTAATTTTTTTCTTTTTCTATTTTTTTTAATTTTTCCCCTTTCCTATTTTAACCTATTTTAATTATTTTATATTATCAATACCTTTTTAAAAATCCTTTTTATTTTTCATTCTTGTAGTCATATTCTATCCCTTCATTGTATTTAACCTTATTTTTTGTATACATATTTTTTCTTTCTTTAAAATTTTGGGATGCAGTTTCTTCTAACAAACCAAAATATACCCTAAGTCTAGAGTATGGCTTTGTTCTAGTCTCTAACCTGATCACATTCTCGCCTTCTTTTTTTTTTTCTTTTCATTTTTCAATTAACTTATTATCAATTCTTATCTTAAAATCCTTTTTACTTTGCATGTGCAATAGTAAAGTTGATTCAGTGACTGCCTTTAGCTCAGGTCATGATGATGGAGTCCTGCATCAGGCTCACTGCTCAGCAGGGGGTCTGCTTCTCCCTCTGACCTTCCCTCTCTCAAGCTTGCTCACTCTCATTCTGTCTCTCTCTCTCTTTCAAATAAATCAAATAAAATCTTTTAAAAAATCTTTTTAAATGTTTATCTTTACATTCATATTTCATCCCTTCATCATGTTTACCCTTATTTTTGTATATATATAACTTTTTCTTTCTTTAAAATTTTGGGAGGCAGTTTCTTCTAATAGACCAAAATACACCCAAAATCAACTGTGTGGCTCTGTTATATTCACCAACTTAATGATTTTTTTTTTTTCCTTTCTTCTCTTCCTGGTTTCCAGCCTCTTCTGATTTGGTTAATGTAAATTTTTCTGGGGTTGTTTTTAGCATCTTGTTCTCTCATTCATCTATTCTTCTATGGACAAAATGAAAAGACAAGGAAACTCACCTCAAAACAAAACAAAACAAAAACAAAACAAAACAAAACAAGAGGCAGTACCAACTGCTTGGGACCTAATCACTACAGACATTAGTAAGATGTCACAACTAGAGTTCAGAATGACAATTATAAAGATGCTAGCTGGGCTTGAAAAAAGCATAAAAGATACTACAGAATCCCTTTCAGGAGAAATGAAATCCCTTTCTGGAGAAATAAAATAACTAAAATCAAACCAAGTTGAAATTTAAAAAAAGTTATTAATGAGGTACAATAAAAAATGGAGGCTCTTACTGCTAGAATGAATGAGGCAGAAGAGAGAATTAGTGATATAGAAGACCAAATGATGGAGAATAAAGATGCTGAGCAAAAGAGAGACAAACAACTACTGGATCACAAGGGGAAGAATCAGAGAGAGAAGTAATATCATAAGAAAAAACAATATTAGAATAACTGGGATCCCAGAAGAAGAAGAAAAACGGAGAATGGCAGAAGGTATATTGGAGCAAATTATAACAGAGAAATTCCCTAATTTGGGGAAGGAAACAGGCATCAAAATCCAGGAGGCACAGAGAACCCCCCTCAAAAATCAATAAAAATAGGTCAACACCCCATTGTCTAATAGGAAAACTTACAAGTCTCAGAGACAAAGAGAAAGCAGCTCGGGACAAGAGGTCTATAATATACAATGGTAGAAATTTTAGAATGGCCTATCCACAGAGACCTGGCAGGCCACAAAGGACTGGCATGATATAGTCAGAGCACTAAATGAGAAAAATATGCAGCCAAGAATACTATATCCAGCTAGGCTGTCATTGAAAACAGAAGGAGAGATAAAAAGCTTCCAGGACCAACAAAAACTAAAAGAATTTGCAATCACCAAACCAGCCCTACAGGAAATATTGAAAGGGATCCTCTAAGCAAAGAGAGTACGTTAAAGTAACAGACCAGAAAGGAATGGAGACAACATACACTAACAGTCACCTTACAGGCAATACAATGGCACTAGATTCATGTCTTTCAATAGTTACCCTGAATGTAAGTGGGCTAAATGCCCCAATCAAAAGATACAGGGTATGAGAATGGATAAAAAACAAGACCATCCAATGCTGTCTGCAAGAAACTCATTTTAGCTCCAAAGACACCTCCAGATTTAAAGTGAGGGGGTGAGGGGTGCCTTGGTGGCTCAGTGGTTTAAGCCTTTGCCTTCAGCTCAGGTCATGATCTCAGGGTCCTGGGACTGAGCCCTACAGCTGGCTCTCTGCTCAGCAAGGAGCCTGCTTCCCGCTCTCTCTCTGCCTGCCTCTCTGCCTACTTGTGATCTCTCTCCCTATCAAAGAAATAAATAAAATCGTAAAAAAAAAATAAATAAAGTGAGGGGGTAGAAAACCCTTTACCACGCTAATGGACATCAAAAGAAAGCTGCAGTGGCAATCCTTATATCAGAAAAAATTGGTTTTAAGCCAAAGACTATAATAAGAGATGAGGAAGGACACTATGTCATACTTAATGGGTATGTCCAACAAGAAGATCTAACAATTTTAAATATCTATGCCCCTAACATGGAATCAGCCAACTATATAAACCAATTAATAACAAAATCAAAGAAACACATCAACAATAACACAATAATGTAGGGGACTTAAACACCCCCCTCACTGAAATGGACATATCAATCTAAGCAAAAGATCAACAAGGAAATAAAGGCATTAAATGACACATTGGATCAGATGGACATCACAGATATATTCAGAACATTCCATCCTAAAGCAACAGAATACACATTCTTTTCTAGTGCACATGGAACATTCTCCAGAATAGATCACATCGTGGGTCACAAATCAGGTCTCAACTGATACCAAAAGAGTGGGATAATTCCCTGCATATTTTCTGACCACAATACTTTGAAACTAGAACTCAGCCATAAGAGGAAAGTAGGAAGGAACTCAAATATATGGAGGCTAAAGAGCATCCTACTAAAAAGAATGAATGGGTCAACCAAGAAATTAAAGAAGAATTTTTAAAATTCATGGAAACAAATCAAAATGAAAATACAACTGTTCAAAATCTTTGGGACGCAGCAAAGGCAGCCCTGAGAGGAAAGTACATAGCAATACAAGACTTTCTCAAAAAAACAAGAGAGGTCTCAATACACAACCCAACCCTACACCTAAAGGAGCTAGAGAAAGAACAGCAAAGAAAGCCTAAACACAGCAGGAGAAGAGAAATAATAAAGATCAGAGCAGAAATCAATGAAATAGAAACCAAAAGAGCAGTAGAACAAATCAATGAAACTAGGAGCTGGTTCTTTGAAAGAATTAATAAAACCAATAATTCTTTGAAAGAATTAATAAAACCAATAAACCAATAAACCCAAACTTATCAAAAAGAAAAGAGAAAGGACCCAAATTAATAAAATCATGAATGAAGGAGGAGAGATCACAACCAACACCAAAGAAATACAAACAATTATAAGAATATATTTTGAGCAACTATGCACCAGCAAATTTGACAATCTGGAAGAAATGGATGCATTCCTAGAGACGTATAAACTACCAAAACTGAACCAGAAAGAAGTAGAAAACCTGAACAGACTCACAACCAGTAAGGAGATTGAAGCAGCCATTAAATATCTCCCAACACTGGTACCTGGGTGGCTCAGTGGGTTAAGCCTCTACTTTCAGCTCAGGTCATGATCTCAGGGTCCTGGGATCGAGCCCCACATTGGGCTCTCTGCTCAGCAGGGAGCCTGCTTCCCCCTCTCTCTCTGCCTGCCTCTCTGCCTACTTGTGATCTCTGTCTGTCAAATAAATAGATGAAATCTTTGGGAAAAAATTCCCAATAAACAAGAGCCTAGGGCCAGACGGCTTCCCAGGGGAATTCTACCAAACATTAAAAGAAGCATTAATACCTATTCTCCTGATACTGTTCCAAAAAAATAGAAATGAAAGGAAAATTTCCAAACTCATTTTATGAGGCCAGCATTACCTTGATCCCCAAACCAGACAAAGACCCCCACAAAAGGGAGAATTACAGACCAATATCCCCAATGAACATGGATGCAAAAATTTTCACCAAAATACTAGCCAATAGGAACTAACAGTACATTAAAAGGATTATTCACCATGACCAAGTAGGATTTATTCCCTGGGCTTCAAGGTTGGTTCAACATCTGTAAATCAATCAATGTGATACAATACATTAATAAAGAAAGAACAAGAACCAAATGATACTCTCAGTAGATACTGAAAAAGCATTTGACAGTACAGCATCCTTTCTTGATCAAAACTCTTCACAGTGTAGGCATAGAGGATACATACTTCAATATCATCAAAGCCATCTATGAAAAACCCACAATGAATATCATACTCAATGGGGAAAAACTGAGAGCTTTTGCCCTAAGGTCAGGAACATGGCATGGATGTCCACTATCACCACTGCTATTCAACATGGTACTAGAAGGCGTAGCCTCAGCAATCATACGAACAAAAAGAAATAGAGTGTCTGAACTGGCAAAGAAGTCAAACTGTCATTCTTTGCAGATGGTATGATACTTTATGTGGAAAACCCAAAGACTCCACTCTGAAGCTGCTAGAACTCATACAGGAATTTAGTAAAGTGTCAGGATATAAAATCAATACACAGAAATCACTTGTATTTCTATACACCAACAGCAAGACAGAAGAAAGTGAAATTAAGGAGTCGATCCCATTTACAATTGCACCCAAAACCATAAGATGCCTAGAAATAAATGTAACCAGAGAGGCAAAGAATCTGTACTCAGAAAACTATAGAATACTCATGAAGGAAATTGAAGAAGGCAGAAAGAAATGGAAAAACATTCCATACTCATGGATTGGAAGAACAAATATTGTGAAAATGTCTACGCTACCTAGAGCAATCTACACATTGAATGCAATCCCTATCAAAATACCATCAACTTTTTTCAAACAAATGGAACAAAGAATCCTAAAATTTATATGGAACCAGAAAAGACCTTGAATAGCCAGAGGAATATTGAAAAAGAAAGTCAAAGTTGGTGGCATCACAATTCCAGACTTCAAGCTCTATTACAAAGCTGTCATCATCAGGACAGTATGGTACTGGCACAAAAACAGACACATAGCTCAATGAAACAGAATAGAGAGCCCAGAAATGAGCCCTAAATTCTATGGTGAACTAATCTTTGACAAAGCAGAAAAGAATGTTCAATGGGAAAAAGACAGTCTCTTCAACAAATGGTGCTGGGAAAATTGGACAGCCACCTGCAGAAGAATGAAGGACCATTTCCTTACACCACACATGAAAATAGACTCAAAATGGAGGAAAGACCTCAATGTGAGACAGGAATCCACCAAAATCCTTGAGGAGAACACAGGCAGCAATCTCTTCAACCTCAGCCTCAGCAACTTCTTCCTAGAAACGTTGCCAAAGGCAAGAGAAGCAAGGGCAAAAATGAACTATTGGGACTTCATCAAGATCAAAAGCTTCTGCACAGCAAAGGAAACAGTCATCAAAACCAAAAGACAACTGACAGAATGGGAGAAGATATTCACAAATGACATATCAGATAAAGGGCTATCATCCAAAATTTATAAAGAACTTACCAAACTAAACACCCAAAGAACAAATAATCCAATCAAGAAATGGGCAGAAGACATGAACATATTCCTACAAAGAAGACATCCAGATGGCCAACAGTCACATGAAAAAGTGTTCAACATCACTCAGCATCAGGGAAATACAAATCAAAACCACAATGAGATACCACCTCACACCAGTCAGAATGGCTAAAATTAACAAGTCAAAAATGACAGATGTTGGCGAGGAAGCAGAGAAAGGGAACCCTCCTACACTGTTGGTGGGAATGCAAGCTGGTGCAGCCACTCTGGAAAATAGCATGGAGGTTCCTCAAAATGTTGAAAATAGAGCTACCCTACGACCCAGCAATCGCACTACTGGGTATTTACCCTAAAGATACAAAGGTAGTGATCCAAAGGGGCATGTGCACCCCAATGTTTATAGCAGCAATGCCCACAATAGTCAAACTATGGAAAGAACCTAGATGTCCATCAACAGATGAATGGATAAAGAAGATGTGATAGATATACACAATGGAATACTATGCAGCCATCAAAACAACCAAAATCTTGCCATTTGCAATGATGTTAATGGAACTAGAGGGTATTATGCTGAGCAAAATAAGTCAATCAGGGAAAGACAGTTATCATACAATCTCTCTGATATGAGGAATTTGAGAAACAATAGGACCACAGGGGAAGGAGGGAAAAATTAGGCACGATGAAACCAGGGAGGGAGATAAACCATAAGAGACTCTTAATCTCAGGAAACAAACAGGGTTGCTGCAAGGCAGAGGGTTGGCAGGGATGGGATGACTGTGTGATGGACATTGGGGAGGGTATGTGCTATGGCGAGTGCTGTAAATTGTGTAAGACTGATGACTCACAGACCTGTACCCCTGAAACCAATAACACATTATATGTTAATAAAAATTAAAAAAAGAAGCACTCAAAAAAAAAATCACCTGTCTATTCAGGAAAGTCAATATCAACCATTAAAGAGAAAATCACTATAACCAAATGAGGTTTTCTAAAAATAAAGACAGAGTGCTATTTAGGATACCACATACAATCCAAATTTTCCTTTGAAGGAAAGAGTCTAGTGAAATCTTCTCCTTTTGATATCAGTGGGCATTCCAGGCAGTTCTGGGAGCCTAAAAGCATCTCTGCTGACTGGAAAGAAAAACCTCAACAAAAGGGATTGCTCAGTCCTATCCCTCAAATGTGTTGGCCCACTGAGTCTCCGTGCCAGTCTTTCCAAGCAGAGGAAGTGAATTTGTGATTTCCTTCCCACACCAGTCTCTCTGAAGAGTGAGGGCAATTCCCTGTGGACCCCACACATGCCTCTGACTCACATTCTGGGCTTCATTAACAAGAGCATTTGGATGGGTAAGGCCTCAAGGGACCAAGAAAACAAAAAATAGAAAGTAAAAGCTGGCTCCGAAAGGCACAAGAGCACCAGGAGACTTCAGACCAACTCGTCCCCCATTTCTTGCTGGAACACACACCTCGGAATTCCCCCCTGCCATGGTCTGCTCCCCATTCCCATGGGGTTCTGGCAGCTGGAGGCAGCCCTCAGCAAGGCAATATCTCTATGGAGATGGAGAAGGTTCTGGGATCAGGGAGATCTAAAAGAATCCCACTACTTTTGAAGGCAGTTTAGCTGGAACAGGGGAGCCACCATCTAGTTAGCGAACACTGAGTACTAAGCATTTTTCAGACACAATGACCGGCCCTGGGACAGGCAGATAACAGAATACCTGGCTCTGCCTTCAAGAAGGCCCAGTCAGTCCAGGAGCTTCCTAGGACATTCGGTTGCTAGGGAGATGGGATATTCTGTGTGTCTTTGTGAGATAAGACACAGGAAATCCTGAGAGGGGCTTCTGGGGCTTTCACTGGTTTCCACGCAATAGGAGTGAAAAACAGAAAGAACCACCACTCACGTTCCTCCCTCAGAGCTCTGGAGAACAACAGCCACCCGGGCCTTCCTCTCCAGGAGGCCCCCGTGGGGCAGCAAACCTAAACCTCCACATCCAAGGGAGCCAGTCACCTAGGAAACAACATGAAAGAAACAGGGAAAACTGGGTCTTTGATAACACGTGGGCATTTCCACCTCACAAAGTGGCGCTCAAAGTCAGGCGAGCAGAGAATGTGGTATCTCACATTTGCTTAGCACTGTGTTCTTTCCTGAAAGTCTCTACATCCAACTAAAGAAATATTTGTGACACCCCTAACAGAAGTCAAGCATTTTGGAACCATTGCCTTATCATAATCTGGTACCTACCCTATGCACTAGTCACTCCTATCAGGAAGTGAATCTGAGAGATCATGAGTTTGGTCCAAATCCAAACATTGAAAGAGTATGAGCAGAATTAAGTTCTCAGGTTCTATTAAACCTCCAATATTTACTATGTTGCCTCCAAGCCACTAGCCCACAGGCAACCTCAGAGGAGAATATCTCTTTTGCGTAGATGTCATGAACAGTGTGAGTCTCATACGGCACCTGGAGAACTGGTGAGGGACGGACATCAGTTGAACATCTGTGTGCTGTGCCCTTTCAGGCACACTCCCTGCAAAAAGCTGCGAAGTTCCCTCAGATTCATATGTCAAAGGCCCAACTCCCAGTACCTCAGAATGTGGCCATGTGGGCAGACAGGGCCTTTAAAGAGGTTGTTAAGGTAAAATGAGGTCATGTGGGTAGACTCTTCACACGACACAACTGATGTCCTCATGAGACGATCACCGGGAATTCAAGGAGAAAGGCCCTCAGGAGAAACCCACTCGGCGGATGCCCTGGTCTCGGACTACAAGTCTCCAGAATGGGGAGGAAAATAGATTTCTGTTGTATAAGCCACCCAGTCTGTGGTAATTTGCTACAGCAGCCCTAGAAAACTCATAATACACTACCTCACTTTATTTTTATAATCTCTGTAAAAGTAGGTGTAATATCTATTGTTTTTTTTTTTTTTGGAGGTGATAAATCAGAGGCCCAGAAAGGTAAAGTCACTTAAAGGAGGTCCCACAGCCAGCAAGTGGCAGAGCCCAAAACCGTCTGATCGTAAATCGTCTTCTCTTTGGACGCGCCACCTGGCCTCTTAGGCACACTCGGTTCTGACTCTGAACCCCTCTGTGCCCTGTTCCAAAGTATCAGGCTGAGAAATTCCCACGAGGATGAAAACACCAACAGAAAATGCCACATAGGAACCTGCGCTGGGAATTTCAGAGACAGAAGACTGAGTAGAGCTGCTGGAGCCAGAAGAACTGTAAATAATAACTACAATATTTGAAAAAAAGTAAAGACACTAGTTTCCCTCTGTGAACCACAAGGCTTTTAAGCTGAAGGAAATTCTCACACTTTTTTTTTTTTAGCAGAGGAAGATTGACCACATTTTTTGGGTTCAGAAGACCAAAGGCTGATCATGGATTTTTAGCTGGAAAACCTCCCAGAGAACCCTCTGCATACCTGTTTGCTACTTCATCATTAGCAGAGTGGGTAAAAAGGCTTAGTTTGCAAACTGCGCTCTTCAAATGTGCAAAGAAATGTAACTTCTGTACCTCAGCTTCTATTTCATGCAATATTAGTTCCACCTGTTGACAGAAAATTTGACCCAGTCCCTTGAGGTGAAAAGAGTTGTCACTTCAAGTCTAAAGCTGGTCATTTCTGTATGCCCCTCCCCCCACCTTCCACACCCAGGTGGCAGCTGTCATCCCATACACCTTCATTCCATTATGGGCACTTGCTAGAAGTCTTAGACCCCATCGGGTTTCCAGCTGGGGTCTTTGTGTTTCCCTTCGTCCTCTCCAGGTCCACAGGCATCACTCAGCTGGTTCTGAGCCCTTCCTCCTATGGGATCCTCCAGGCTGTGCCACATTGGGCCCATCTACGGTAACCCGCAATGGCCCTATCTCCCCTCCCCGGGACACAGCAGCCCCTCTGATGGCAAAATGTGGCCTTAATTCCCACTCTGGGCTGAGATGGGTGTTACCATCTCAGCCCAGAGTGGGAAGGCCAGCTTGAGCCCTTTTCCAGGATCACTGACCTTGCTCTCAAGGTCGTTGCTCCCACCTATTCTCCCCTGGCCTTAACAGATCCCCGAGGCCAGGACCCTTGGGGCACAGCTCTGTTCTTAACGATCCCTCATTTTTGAGCGGTTGATGAAAAGTGACTCAACTCTTATAGGTCAAAACTTTGGCTCCTTTAAAACCATGGTCTCTGTTTTCAGGTTTAAGAATTTCTAAGACCCTGATTTCTCACCTCAAAAATGCACCAGATTATGCCTCCCCTTTACAGGGAAATTATACGGATGACGTGAGCGTGGGGCAGAAAAGCCAGGAACTGGATTCTTTGCTGTATTTTGTGAAATCCCTGCCCAGTAGGATCATGCTACTGAATGAGAGAGAGTAAGGACAGGGATAGTATGGAATTGCAAATGGAGAAAAATACCCAATTATCGTCAAAATCTAATCACCACAGTGTCATAATATGTTACCTTATTGTATATTCTATGTTATAATAACGTAATTGATACAGCTTAAATAATATGCAGTAATCGTTATATGTCATCTCACTATGTATTATATATTCAACTTCTCTGTCACTCATACATGGGAGCTGGTTTCGGCTCTGCTCTCCCTGCAAGACTAGACCCCTCCTTAGAGGGCAACACCCGCGTCCAGCGGAGGCACAAGTCGCCCTTCCGACAGTCTCTCTCGCTCTCTCTCTCCCTTTATTCCCATTTCAGTTGGATTGTCCCCTCTCCAGGGAGGCCGGCTCTGCCCCTCCTTCGCAGGCACACACCTCTCCCTCCTCACCCTCTCCCTTGTCACTCCCGGACACGGTGTCTGCTGGTTTCTTCCGCACTGTCAAGCCCCACACACGCTGGGGGGCAAGTTTGCCTGGGGGGTGGGGCCGCCGGCCTCGCAGGCTCTGTTCCCTGCCGCACCGACCTGCGCACGCCCGGACGGTCCAGGCCACCACAGACGTGAGTCTTAGTAGAAGGGGGACGGGGGCGAACAGGCTGGCACCACGCCCCTTGCCTCGCAGAGAGCCCCGAAGGCTGTAGCTCAAGGACCCAGAACCTTGACGGGAAGCGCTGCGGACCTTGGCATCTGCGTGTGTCCGTCTGCGTCTGCATTTCTGCCGCGGGGGCCGCTGGCTGGGGGGGGGGGGGGGGGGGTCCCGGGGCCGCGGCCCCGGGGGGGGGGGCTTCCCGGGGGAGGCGCTCTGTCCTGAGGCCCGCTGCTGCCCGCCCCGCCGCCGGCACGCTGGCCCCCGCGGCCGCCTCTGTCCACTCTGCTCCGGAGGCGGGGCCGGACTGGGCGGGGACAGGGACCACCAGGGCCAGCCGCAATTCACCGTCTTCAGGGCGGGCGGGGGGCAGCGCCTTGAAGTCTGGGAACGGCTGTCCCCGCGGGTCGCCAGCCGTCCCTGCGCTCCACCCCTCATGGGGAAAGCGTCTGTGTTCTCCACATGGGACTCGGAGGCACACGGGGCTCTCTGTGCGCTCCCCGCTTTGGTCATGGGTGTCCCTGGAAGGTCCTTCCCAACTTCGCGGCCGCGACCGTTCACGGGCTCTCGGGACTCCGCGCAAGAGTCGAGTCCAGCCTGGCAAGCCGGCCGCCCTCCCAAGAGGCCCTGAGTTCGGTCCCGGCACCGCGCCAGCACCTGCCCACCGGCCAGCCCACGCGAAACAAAAGCTCGGGTGTCCTCTGGCGCCCGCGGACCCCCGCCAGAGTGGACACACACCCGCGGAGAAAGCGCAGGTGCCCGCGCGTCCGCCCATCTCGTCAGTGCCCGCGCACCGCGCAAAGACGCAAGACGAGTCCTGTGCGCTCTGGGGTTCGCGCCCTGATGCGGGAGACCCACCGCAAACACCCACGACTGCATGAGTGTCCGGCTCGTGCAGGACACGAGCGAACGAATGAGCCAACGCCTGGGCTTGCAAACACAGTGAAGCGGAGATCCGAAAGCAGTTGTCCCTGAAGGCCCCGCTACCACCTTAGTCTCTATACCTAGAGCCCAGCCAGCAGCAGAGGCTCACGCCTGGCACTACGGGCATGTGCGAGCGGACACTAATTCACCCCCAGACTCCTTTCCAGAGGCTTATCTTGGGGCTAGCGAGCGGTGTGGCATTGAGATTATAGACAACCTTGTCGGAATACGCGGGTTGCCCCGAGACCACCATCCTGAAGCCCAGAGGCTGGCCTTGGGGATACCAGTGAAAGACCCGTGGAGCAACATTGTGGCCCGGGGAGGCGCAGGCGTAAACATTTAATGATGACACATGGGGAGAAGCACCGCGACAGGGGCGTGTGCACAGGGAAGTGGAGGCAGGAGGGACAGGTTACCTCTGCGGGGGTGTGGAGGGTGATCAACAGGGGAAGGAGGGAGTGTTCCTAAGATGTCCTTTGAGTGGAACCTTGATTGAGGGTTAACAAAAGGTTGGAAACAGCAGGAATGTTCCCAGCAGAGAAGAAGGCAAGAACAAAGGCAGAGCGGGGTGAAGGGCAAGCCCAGAGTTCAGGGGCGGTGAGCGGTGCAGGGGTGGCGAGTGGTGTAGGGGTGGTGCGCAGTGCAGGGGTGGTGAGCAGTGCAGGGTGCTGCGGGAGGAGGGCAGGCCAGCCAAAGGATGCTAAGGCCGAAGTGGACCCTGTGGGGCTCGTCCATGATCTTAGGAGGCTGCTGGCAAAGGATCCAGAAACTTGCATTTAAATTCAGATGCAGCTTCTGAAAGACATGCCCAGCAAAGCTGCCCTGCAAGGTGGGACAGGGATGGCCGTGCAGCCGGGACCACCAGGGCTGGGCTAGCCGTTAGGAATGCAGCCTTCTGAGAGGGCTACTTGGTGGGAAGCCAAGAAAGGAAGGACAGGAGTGGAACCGGTTTCTGGCTCAGGCAGACCAACAGGAGAGGAGGGCCCCGAGTTCCAGTCTCAGGTGCTGCTGACCAACCCAGACAGCACTGCTGCGGGAGCTACATTCTGGAAAGGTGGGATCCTGGGTGAGGACCCTTCTGCTTCTCTTTTGGAGGTACCGTCCTTTCCCCTTAGAGTCTACAACCCGTACCCTACCCTCTAAGCAACAGGTGCAGGGCACAGCCAAACGGGGCCCTTTTGTCTGCAGTGGGAGTTGCTGGGCCTCTGAAGAATGCGCTCCACCCCTCATGGGGAAAGCATCTGTGTTCTCCACATGGGACTCGGAGTGAGAATCTCGCCTTCTGTGCCTCTGAGCAGGAGGGACGTCTCAACCTCCATTCCTGTGTGCATCAGAAGCTTCAGCTCTGAGGGGTGTTCCCTGATTCCTTACGAAGTCTCAGGTCTGGCGGATGAGCCACAGACCCCTCGCAGCAGGTAAACACCTGGGACCGTGTCCATTCACAAGGGCACTGAGTCTCAGTTGCTCTTAGCTCGCCCACACACAGGCCTCCAGGAAGACAGGGCAGGTGTGCACAGAGCTCTCCACCCTGCCCCGCCGCACCCTGTCTTGGGCTTCCCGATTTACTTCCTCGTGGAATTTCCTGTGTCACACATCTGAACACTTGCCCCCTCCCTCACCCTTGCCTGGCAAACATACCTGTCATCCCAGCTCCCCAGGTGCAGCATGACCAGAACCTGCTGTCTGGGACGTGGGCCTTCACTCCCTTGCCATCCTGCCTCCGGCCCCGATCCATGCTCCAGTCCCACCTTGGCAGGGGCTGGGCCAGGTAGGGAGCAGAGTGGGTCAGAAGCAAGGGAGAGAGGAAACAGCACACAGGAAGAAAGAGACAGAGGAAGAATCCAGAAGAGCAGCAGAGGAAAGGGAGGGAAGAGGAAGAGGAAAAATGCTTCGGCCACAGAAAGATGAAGGGAAGACGGGGTATAAAGACGGCTGAGTGGGGAGGCCTGGGACAGCAGCAGGAAGAGGAGGATGGGGCTGGGGACCAAGAGGAAAGGTGACTACCAGTAGGAGCAACAGCAGAAACCTTACTTTGTCCTGGCCTAGCGCTTCTCAAATTTAGTGTGAATAAAAATCACTTGGGGGGGGTGTCATCTGGGGGGCTCAGTCGGTAAAGCGTCTGACTCTTGATTTTGACTCGGGTCATGATCTCAGGTTCTGAGATCAAGCCCATGTCAGGCTCCTTGCTGGGAGTGAGCCTGCTTACGATGCTCTCTCG
Organism: Lontra canadensis; assembly: GCF_010015895.1. Classification (NCBI taxonomy): domain Eukaryota; kingdom Metazoa; phylum Chordata; class Mammalia; order Carnivora; family Mustelidae; genus Lontra; species Lontra canadensis. The sequence continues at coordinate 22,270,331 of NW_022631018.1, read as the reverse complement.
CTCTCTCTCTCTCTCTCTCTCTGCCCCTCCCCCCACCTGTTTGCATGTTCTCACTCACTCTCTAAAAAAAAGAAAGAAAGAAAGAAATCACTTGGCATGCTTGTTGAAATACAGATTCCTGGCCCCTAAAGCAGACTTCTGATGCCTTAGGTCAGAGCGGGCCCTGGAAATTTGTTGTTTTTTTAGCAAGCAGCCCTGGAGCTTCAGATGAAGGCATTAAGAAACGCTGCCCTGAGAACCCATTATGGCACATGGAGCCAGTTACCCATCGAGGCAGTTACCCTCAGGATGTGATATTTTAAATGCTCAACTTTGGAACTCAGCTGCTGTACCATCTGTGGCATGGAAGGTTAAGCTAGACCATCTCTCAAGATCCTATTTTAATAGGATCCTAGAAGGATCCTACTTTCCTGAAAGGTGATGGCCCTTCAGATCTCACTAGCTGGATTCTGTATTTGGAGACCAAAAAACTTGCCCCCAATTCCTCCTTCTTCTAGCCATAGGTGTGAGACATGAGTTGCCTGTTTAAACACAGATTTTAGGGACGCCTGGGTGGCTCAGTTGGTTAAGCGGCTGCCTTCGGCTCAGGTCATGATCCCAGCGTCCTGGGATCGAGTCCCACTTTGGGCTCCTTGTTCAGCGGGGAGCCTGCTTCTCCCTCTGCCTCTGCCTACCACTCTGTCTGCCTGTGCTCATGCTCTCTCTCTCTTTCTCTAACAAATAAATAAATAAAATCTTAAAAAAAAAAACAAAACACAGATTTTAGGAACGAATTCTGTGCTCTACAACCTGCTTTAAAGTTGATGCCACTATGTTAAATTATGTGTGTGATTTTTTATTCACATCTTTCCTTTCAATATCTCCAATTCTTTGCAAGGGAGATTACTTGTAAATCGGTAAAGCACAGGAATCAAGATCAAGGTGTCAGCAGGCTTGGTTAATCGTAAGGACTCTTAGCTTGCAGTGGCCTCCTGCTTGCTGTGTCCTCACATGACCTTTCCTCTGTGCCGCATCCCTGGCATCCCTCTGTCTGTGCAGATTTCCCCTTACGAGAACTCGGGTCATACTGGAGGAGGGCCCACCCCAACCGCCTCAATTCTGTTTCCTCCCTCCTTAAAGGCCCCACCTCCAAATAAAATCACATTCTGAGGTACTGGGGGCTGGGACGTCAGTGTATGCCTCTGGGGTGGGTCACAATTCAGTCCAAAGCCGTTCCAGCCACCTGTACCACAGACCTTTAGAGTGGGGCAGACCCCTGACCCAAAAGACAGACAACAGCTAAGATCACCAGGGGCCAGCAGGTGGCTTTACATGAAAATGACCCAGCAAGGGATAATGATAATCACCTGGTGGGGGGAAGCTTATTCCTTCTTGAGAACTTGAAGTGGAACGTAGAAAGAAAAGCAGGTGGTCGACCTGTTGTCTAACCGCAGCCTCTTCCGTCCCAGGCACACCTCTCCCTGATGCCTCCCGCAGGGCTTGATGTCAGCTCACTGGGTGTGGTCTAGAATGAGAATGAGTCTCTCGGCAGTGCTAAATTCCCGAGCACTTTTCTCTTCAGGCAGCGCCCTGATTCATCATCTCTTGAACACCTAGTTCCTTGTTTCTGGTTTACTAAAAAGGAAAGACCTCCCACATCGACCTTTGAAAATGGCTTCTATTTGGAAGCCCTGGAAACACCAAGAGTAGGAAACAACGTTGCCATATTCTGGGTGAGGTGCAAACTCTATTCCGAGTTCCGATAGGGTTCCTCTTCCTGTGGTACAAACCACCCCGAACTTAAGACAAAACAAAAACATTGTGTTATACTCATATACTCTGTGGGTAAGGAAAGTGGGACAGCTTGTCTCGGCCACAATGTCTGGGCTCTGCTGGGAAGACTTGAAGCATCAGGGTTACTCAACCTTAGGAGATGGGAGTCCTCCTGAGGCTCCCTATTTGCGTGGAGTGCTCAAATAGGTGAGGAGCCAGTCAGTGCCGGCCGTTGGCTGGAGACCCACACGGGGCCCTGCTATGTGGCTGCTCAGGCTTCAGAGCAGTGTGCCTGGCCTTAAGAGAGAGCACCCAAAGGAACCAGAAAAGATGCTGTATCAGCATTCACGATCTAGCCTCGTTTCTGCCGTGGGTCATGCACCAGCCCGAACTCAAGGAAAGGGAGCAGAGACTCTGCCCCTCCCAGCAGAGGTGTTCAAGATAGTGTTGTAGGGAAGCAGGAGATACTATGGTGACCATCTTTGGAAAATACAGTCACCGAAGTTCGACCTCAGGCCACGGTACTTCACAGCCTTCCCACTGGCAAAATACCCACCTCCCCTGCTCAGAACCACTGAGCCCCGTCCCATCATCATCCCAGTTCAAGGCAGTCAAGGCAGGTCCAGGTGTGTGGAGTTATTCAGGGGCACAGCCGAGTCCCCCTCCTCCTGTCTACATGGCGGTGACCTAAGTGACCAGCCCCCATCCCATATGCAGTGGCTGTGGACACATGGGGGGAACAAGAGACACGCCATGCCACGGGTCCCTAAATGATTCTGAACTCAAGCAAGGCACAGACGACCAGATCCTAATTAGGGCTCAACCCTGCCCCTCTGTTCTCTGGCTTTTTTCTCTTCCAGGTCCTCATTCCTTTGCCTGAATTTGACCTTGACTTTGCAGCTGAGTGTTTATCTCAACCACCTCCCTGCCTGTACCAGCTGAGGGGTTCCAAGGTCTCTTTTCCTTTTGTGCTGTTTCTTCACTTTTAGTCCAAGCTGGTACGATTCTTTTAAAAACGTTGAGCACTTCTTGGGTGTTGATTTATAACGTACTCCATTAGACAAAAAGCCGTGGCCACAAGTCTCTCAAAGACAGCCCTTTCTTGACCTCTGGCTCGGCATGCTGCTGTGGAACCCCACCTCAAGACTTTTGGAAACCCCAATAGTGAACAGCAAGAGAGGAATTTTCTGGAGGAGAGCTTTGTCGAGTTAGGGCACAGGACTCTGACATCATTAAGCCCAGGTAACGAACTAATGGAGGTGACCCAGCCCACAGGAAGTCACACCACTGGTGAGGGTGGATTTATACACCTGAGAATCTTGACTACTGGAATTGTTGGATGAAGAAAACAAACTCATTATGAAAGAGACATTTCATGATGTATGGCTGCAATAACAAAGATGAGCGTACAAGAAACCACTGGCAGTGAATGCTTTTTTAAAATAACACTCCACAAATGACTTTTTACTAAACATGGGGTGGGGAGAAGTACTTCTAAATGGAACAACCTGGGGGACGTCAACTTAATGAATCAAAATGGCCAGTATCCACGAGACTCTGCCACCTTGTGCCTCCTGGATGTGACCAATGCACCAGGAAGGGTACAACATCACGTGTGCAGAATTCCCATCAGCAAGGAGTGGAATCTGAACCCAAGCATGAGGAAACAATTAGATTACTCCAAATTGAGCGACATTTGACAAAAAGCCTGCTTGAACTCCTCAAAAGTGTCAGAATGATATGAGAAATTTTTTTTAAAGGCTCAGAAACTGTTCTAGATTAAAAAAAAAAAAATAGGACAGCTAATGAAATGAATAATTCTTGGTTCTATTCTGGATTGGAAAAAATGATTAAAACATTTAAAAGTATAATTAGGACATCTGAGTTTGGTCTAGATGTTAGAAAATATTATGTTTCAATGTTAGATTTCCTCAATGTGATATTTATATGGTTATCTGGGACAATGTCCTTGTGCTTAGAAGACATGCATGAAAACATTAAGGATAATAATAATTGAATTCTCTATGAAAAAGACTCTTAAATGGCTCTCCAAAAAAAATATTTGTGTGACCATGCACATGTGTGGACAGAAAGACATAAAGCAACTGGCAAACGGTAACAATTGACCAATCTGGATAAAGAGTAAATGGATGCCCATTGTGCTATTCCTGCAACTTTTCTGTAGGTTTCAATTTTTTTAAAAAGTTAAAGGAAAATATTACCAACTGTAAAGAGTAAGTAGCATATACCATGTTAATTATGCCTATGAACTCGCACAGTTGAGTTGGGCCTTCCTCTCTGCAGGCTTCTTACTACCCACTTCAGGCCAGGCACAGTGAGATGAGAAAACTCTCCCAAGGTCACAAAGAAAAGTGTTCAAGTGTCCGACAAGCAGAAACCAGAAAGCCAGAGTCCTTCTGCTTACATCCACATATCTCCTTCACCCAGACTTAATAGAAAAATTCAAATAAAGGGTTCTGCTCCTTTTTGTATCCACGCGTAATCTGCTACATAGATGAAAAGGTGTATTCTGTCAGGAAGAGAATATACAAAAAATAAAAAAATCTAAAAAATGAGCTTAGGTGTGCTGGGGGTAGGAGTCACGTTGATATTGATATTCGTTGGTTTTTGCCTTTCATTCCTTTGATGTTTGGCCAGGGGGAGGGCGAGAAAAGAGATTCACGCCACAACGAATAACTACCCCCAACCAACAATTTAGGGAGTCCCGGAGCGGAATGCTCCTTGGACTTTGGTATCTCTCAGCTACACATTCTCCTTCCCTTCGTTTATCACCCATGTGTCACCACCTCCCACAAAGGCCAGCCATCTGCCACCACTGGGCCACTGGCCAGCCCAGGTCTTTTGGACCCAACCTCACGCCCACGGCAAGTTTCCGTGTGACTTACAACCGTGAAGGAAAGGAGACCAGGGAGGTGACTCAGTCAGACCACTGTGGAGCCAGAAGAGAGCTCTGTCATTCTATAGGACCAAACACAGTCCCCATCCAGGCTTCCTAGACTCGGGGCTCAGGTGTGAGCTTTTCTCTTGCTTCCTTAAGAGGTGGCCACGTTCAAGTTCTGCTTTCGCAACTAGGAGTCTACGTGTGGATTTTATGTGTGTTACATTAAATAGCAGCTTAAGAAATCTATTAAGTTTTCTGGTTGACCTACAAAAATTGCCTTGTTGTGAAAGAAATATCGACCACCCAAGGAAACAGAGTCTGGTAGGTGCTGAGCTTCTGTAACTCCAAGGTATCATCAGACGCAAGACGCGGACAGCAGAGGGTTCCCGGGGACAGTCACAGACTCTCCACCAAGGAAAAGCACATCACGGGGAGGACAGTGGTACAGGAAGTGCTAACAGAGATCTTAGAAAGGTCAATTGACAGAGAAGTCTCCAGCTGGCAAGAGGGCATGGGATTTTGTGCAGCCGACATAGAGACATACAACACGGAGATGGTAGTTCTTTCTGCTCTGCTTCAAGGAGAAAAATTAGGCACAAGAATGACAGAAGAGAATGGTCTGATCCACTCACCCCTCCTGACATCCAGTCCATCCCTATGCACACGCACCCCACCACCGTGCCCCACAAATGATCATTTCTCTGGTAACGGGAGCTAAAACCAAGTCGTAACCGCCATCTTGAAGAGATTGAACACTCTGTGAACTGTGCAGCCAAGCTCTGTTTAAGGTTAGTATTTCTTCATCAAGTCACAGGAAGAAGAAAAATCAAAGGTTGTTACCTTTATCAGTACATCTTAGCTCTAAAAATAATTTTAGTGTTATCCCCTACAGTGTGCTGGGTAGATGCAGAGACACGGAAGTGAGTGACATGCAGTCCCTTCTCTCCAGTTGCTCCTGGTGGTATGGGGATGAAACCTGGGCAGTGAACCAGTAAAAGAGGAGAGACGGACAATCCAGAATAGATAGAGGACAATGCCTGAGGCAGGCGGCACCCCAGTGAGTATGGGAATAGAGAGGATCCATACTAGAGTCTAGAGAGGGGACATCTCCCCCACAGAGACAGGAGGGATGGAGGAGAGAGTAGATAATGACGCGGTGTGTACACAACCAAGTCCCCAATATTGTGACTCTCAGTTTGTGCTGGAACCAGTGTGGGGCTTGCTGGATCTGTCACCAGCACAGTCTCAGAAGTTTCCAAAGTGGGTAGCTTATATTAAGAGAGAGAGAGAGAGAGAGAGAACTTAGAATCATTAGATTAAGGACTTGTAGGGAATTTCCTTATTTACACTTAGGAGTTATTTCTTTAAAGAAGGCATCCTCTGGGGCGCCTGGGTGGCTCAGTGGGTTAAAGCCTCTGCCTTCAGCTCAGGTCACGATCTCGGGGTCCTGGGATCAAGCCCCGCATTGGACTCTCTGCTCAGCAGGGAGCCCGTTTCCCTTCCTCTCTCTCTCTCTGCCTGCCTCTCTGCCTACTTGTGATCTCTGTCTGTCAAATAAATAAATAAAATCTAAAAAAAAAAAATCTTAAAAAAAAAGTCATCCTCTGTAGATATCTTCTTACTTGTTATGATTAATGTCACTGAAGTTAACATTTCTAATAAAAATTCCACTGTTTCTTAAGAATGTAACTGATTGTTTATAGAACAAGATAAGGCAATGAATTACTGAAGTTATTCCCAAAACATAAAGAGATAAATCCTGAAAATGGACTAAAGAAATACAAGCATCTAGGTCAAATGCCTTCTGCCACTAATTTCCTAGTTTAACTACAATCCAGTAAATTGATCTTCTAAGCCTGAGTTGAGCACGGCTTCTGAATCCGGTCCTGCAGAAGTCCTGCAAACTTAATGGGACACAAGTAGAGGTGGGTTTGCCTTGAGTGTCACAAAGCCTCTGACTTGCTAGTGACAGATACATTCACTCTTTAGCTGTTTGCTTTAATCAAAGTTAGTAGACTCTGGATAGACTCAGATCAAGTCCCTCACGGCTCAAGCGACAGAGGAAAAGCAAAGAACCTGGAGTCGGGCAGCACCGCTCCTGGTTGTCTCCCTGATGAGAAAGAGATCCCTTGTGGTAACAAAGGTGTCTCTGATTTCTCACTCCCTTAACTCCCTTCCAGTCCCAGACTGCCGACCAGTTCAGTCACATTGGGTCCATTCCAGGAAATCTTCAAGGGTCTTTGCTGTTTTTCATTTGTTAACATTTTAATTCAATTTGAACATCAGCTAGTTCTCAAAAAAAAAAAAAAAAAAGACAGAGGGACAAAATAGATTCCCCACAGAGATCTAATTCTTCTCTTTTCAGACTCCACTCCAGGACCCGTTGTTAGGAATGAAGCGGTCGGAATGAACACAGGCCGCCAAGTCCGAGCTGCAGTGAGGTGATGACTGAGTCCCTCACAGAAGGACCGGGAGGGCAGAGCCTCTTCTGCTTTCCATTGCATTTGTTTCTTTCTGTCTTTCTCTCTTCGTTGATGGCGTTTTCATTGTCCCGATTATGAAACAAAAAGATTCTCATTAAAAATTTTCAGGCAATTCTGGAAGAACTTTCAAAAACATAAAAATTTCCTCCAGTCCCGCTACGTGGAGTTCACATCATGCTGCACAGCCTTCCGGATAAGTGTTCTTTGTGTGATTGTGTTTACTTTTTCAGTGCACAAAGCAGGACCCTTCTGAAAGCCGAGGCTGGAACCCACAGACCTGATTCCGTCTGTCTTAAGAGGACAACAAAATTCACACCTGCCTTCTGACTCTCCCAGCCTCAATGTCCATTGGTAACATAGGAATGAGGTCACTACCACCTGTCACCCCGCCTGATCACATTAAGTATTTTTAAAATAAAATTACCTGTATTCTTTGGGCTTTGGGAGATGTTCTCTATTTAAAATTATTCAAAAATTAAGGTACATGATTCTTACTAAAGTCCTCCCCAGTTGATGCAACAGAGAAATTATAGAAGGTGAAGCCAAACAATGACGATACTTTTTGGAAAATACCATTTTAAGTCCTCACCTGGACACATACGAGCCCATGACTCACTACGGGCACACGGCCGCAGGCCTAGTGTCAGATTCTGGCCCTCGGGGATCCATGTAGGGCTTATCCAGGTATAAGGTTTTCAGAGTATCTGGTACATACCGAATCAGTCATTGGACAAATAAAACAAGCTGTGAGTTTTGTTTTTCACTTGGCTGAAGTAAATATGCTTCTTGTTTCCCTCTGGCTGTCCTCTTTAATGAGAGCATTTTTGTTGAACCACAACAGGGGCACTTTTAACCGTGACATCACAGCCCCGAGGAGCGGCAAAGCTGCAGAAGCTGACCTGTCTCCGCGAGAAGGTGCCCGAGGGGCGGCGTGTCAGCCGGAGGTGAGTCAGAGATGGGTATCTGCCGTACCGTGCGTGATGTCCAAAAGACGGGATATTTACGATCTCAAGTTCCAACAGATTCACCCCTACCTAGCTTATACCTTTAAGACGTGTAAATTAGGGACAGTAGCAGCACCGTGTGTCGGTGAGCAGTTAACAAGCCAGCAAGTCAAGTACTTACAGCGGTAGCCAGATGTGGCCACCATCCAGCCTGTGCTGGGTATGATGACGACACACCAGCTCTCCGACCTCGTCTTCACTGAGTGCCACAGGTACCCAGCATTACAGGGAGCCCAAAGAGAAAGCTCAGTCATTTACCGAGCATGGTCAAATAGTCGATCAAATCCTTTATTTACATTGTACTATTTAGTCCCGACAACAGCTCTCTAAGTATTCCTAAGGCATTCTTAATGCCTTTTTCAGGTGAGAAAACTGAGACTTAGAGATACAAACTTCTTCAGCATCACAACACCTAGAAAGTTCTTTCTCTAGAGAAAAAAAGAAAGGGGTCACTTCAACATTGTCCAAATGCCTCGCCCTCTATGTACCTACCTCACACAGAGAAACCGAATAAATTCTACCTAAATATTTATGGCACCCAGCGTCAGTGAGGGCATGCAGAAGTAGTCACTCCCGCACAATTGCTAAGAGCTGTCAACAGGCAGGGTCTATGCCCTTTAGCCCAACAGCTGTAATAGACGGGATTTGCCACATGTCTCCACTGCAACACAGGCCATGCCGAGATGAAAGTGCCTCCATAACCGTGACCACATTGTTTGTAATCCTGGAGTGTAAGCCCAGACAGAAGTCTTCCCTATGGAACTAAACGAAGAGCACCGTAGAAATAAGGAGACCCCACACAGCTTTTACAGGAAGGGGGTTGGTAGAAAAGGTACCCGAGGTAATAAATAACCAATGAACCGTCGTTATGGATAAACATTTGTTTTTTTTAATTTTTTTAAAAGGTTTATTTACATATTTTAGTGAGAGAGCGAGAAAGAGGGTGGGGAGGGGCAGAGGGAGAGAGAGCTTTAAGCAGACTCTGCACTAATTGGGGACCCAGACACGGGGCTCGAGCTCACAACCCGGAGATCACGACCTGATCCAGAATGGAGAGTCAGATGCTCAGCTGACTGTGTGACCCGGGCGCCCCCAAACACATTATTAGTAAGGAACTTTCTTTGTAAAAGTTGACACTAAACGCATTAATGGCTTCACTAAAATGCATAAAACCCCCATCTAGGAAAGTAGTGTGGAGAATGAACAGAGAGAGCCCTGGTAAGAGAATGGGCTCTGGAGTCGAGCAGACCGCCGAACGACAGGTCACAGGACCTTAAACCAACTATATTAGCATTCAGATGCTGAGTTTTCTCAACTACAAGACACAGAAAATAATCCCCATTCCGGGTCTGCTGTAAGCATCTGCCATAATATATTTATAGTGCCTAACACAGAGCAGGTTTCAAAAAATAGTAGCTCTTCTTAGCCAAGTCACCTGACTCTGAGCCTAGCTTCCTTATCTAGACAAGGAAGACAAGGATTCCTAATTAGAGAATAGGTGTGAAAAGGATTTCCAAGCTTTAAAATTCTCTAAAGAGTTAAGATTATTATCAATACCTGGGAAGTCAATTTATAAAGACATGAAGCATTAACTAATACAGCTAAATTAAAATACATGATTTCCATCTCAAAATATGGAAGACTGATAATATATATTTTTAAAAGATTTTATTTATTATTTGAGAGAAAGAGAGAGTGAAAGAGAGCATGAACAGAGGGGAAGAGGGAGAAGCAGGCTCCCTGCTGAGCCGGGAGCTTAACGTGGGGCTCGATCCCAGAACCCTGGGATCATGACCGTAGCCGGAGGCAGAGGCTTATTAACCCACTGAGCCACCCAGGTGCCCCAGACTGATAATATATGAACCTTCCCATCGAAACCACATAAAACGCTGGATCATATTACCTGGGCTCTAAAATCTATAGCTGATCATACAGGTAAATAAAGGAATTCCCCATAGAGTTTTGAAAATAAGACTTTTTGGGGGTTAACTTTCATTGTCTCTACCCACGGAAAAAGCACATGAGAACAGGAGGCATGAAACCAAGGCTGCTGCATAAGCCCAGGAACACTGAAATTCTATCCTCTGCGAAGAAGAACAAGAAAAATGTACCAACGAAGGAGGCAGAGAACAATACCTACACATATTCCCGGGTTCTTTCGGAAAAAGTCTCCTCTGAGAATTCACGACTGCAACCCGCCGCCATGTGGGTTTGGGGTTCCTGTCCACACTGTCTGGTGCCAGAAACTCCGAAAGAAAAAGTGAACGTACAATGGCCCTAGGTTGGCAACAAACTCGAGCCCGTAGCAGACGCTAGAATCAGCCACACCTGGAGGGAGAGTTCTTCAACAAAGACCTCACAGGAATCCCACATCAGAGCTAAACCGAGCAGAAGCCCGAAAGTGGAAAACACAAAGAACGTGAGTAAACAAGCCGGAAGGAGCAAGAGTTAGCAAAAATAAAAAGCTCAGGTAGACGTCTCAGAACAGAGATAACACCACTGCTGGTTAGAAAACTCAGAGATTTCTAAAAATAAGTAACTTTTCAAGTATTACCAAGTTAAAGATAAAATTTTAACATGAAAAAAATAACTATTAAAAAGCAAGCAATTTTGAAAAAAAATTTAACTTCTAGAATGGAAAAATGGTGTGGTTGAATTTAAAGCTAAGAGCAGATTAAATACATCTGCTGGAAGAATTAGGGAACCGAGGTAGACAGATCTGAAGAAAGGAAACAATTCAGTGCAGAGAAAGAGATTTAAAATATGAATGAGAAGGGAAATAACACAAAACTAGAACGTGAAGTTTTGGCATTTGCCCAACAGGAGAGAGGACAGAGAGGATAGGGGAAGGCAGAGGCTAACAGATGATGGCCAAGGGTTTTTCTATAATTGGTGAAAAACACATGTCCTCAGATGCACAAAGAGCACCAAAGAGGAGAAATAAAAATTGTGTACACTTTAGCCAGGTTCCACGTGTGTTTCCGGCGTGAGAGTCCCGCGCAGCAGTCGCAACCCGGGAGCGGAAGTCAGTTGTTACCCACAAACGGCCCTTCAGGCGTTTGGGCAGGAAGCAGGATGGACCGACCCGGGAGGAGAGTCCTTCTCACATCCTCATGCTCCGCGCAGGCACTGGTCTTCCATCCCCGCACACAGGCGCTCATGAACTCATTCGTTCACGTATTCTTTCTCCGTTGCTGCGATCACACGGTCAGCCCACCGGGGTCCTAACGAGGGCCAAGCACGTGAGACCCGGGAGCCGGGCCGTGAACGCAGCCGACAACCCGGCTCTCACAAAGCTTCTGTTCTACCCTCCGGCGCCGTCAGCGAGGAAATACAGCAGAGAGGTTCAGACCCCGAGAAGTAGAGACCAGCCGGGATAAAACACAGAGGGACAGGGCCGGGGAGACAGTGGCGGGCCTCTTTCGTCAGAGTGCCCAGGGAAGCTCCCCGCTGGAGCTAAGACTAGTCTGAAGCCTGAAGACGAGGCAGCAGCCGCCATCTCAGAACAGGGACCTCAAGAGCAAGGCCTCGTGGCTGGACCAAACCTGGCTCTGTTTAAGGAAGGGAATGAAGCCCCGGGGTGCTGGGGCTTAGCCTCGAGGCCGTGTGGAGAGATGCGAGGCCAGCGAGAGGCAGGGACCGCTCACGGGGTCCCAGCAGGCTGTGCCAATGAGTCTCTATTTTATTTTTCTCACTTTTGGAAGCCATACATATGTTTTTAAGCAACGAGGGGTGGGACTGGATTGACATCTGTGGGAGATCCCTTGGTCGCTATGTTAGGGCTGCATTCCAGATGGAACAAAAGAGAAAGTAAGATCCCAGGTTCAACCCCTAGGGCAGTGACCCAGCAGAGATGGTGAAAGCGGCTCAGGTGCAGCCGTGGTGATGGGAGCCGCCGCGGAGATGGGAGAAGCAGACCTGGGACACGTCTCAGAGGGGACATCATTCTGGCAAGGGAAGTGGAACTTCCACCTTACTGCTTTCAGGCACCTGAGGCCCGTCTTGACTGCAGAACCCCACTGGACCAGCTTCTCCTTCTCATTTCTCCCACCTGCCCCTACCCCGGAGTCCAGCTAGGCACCTAGTCGGGTGCCCTTTGTGGTTGAACCCGAAGAAAACTGCTCACGAAAGTGCAAGCAAGAGAGCCGCGAACCTGGTCCTGCTCCAGGAGCAGAGGGGTGGGCCGTGCGCCAGGCCAACCGGGCGGAGCCACACCAGCAAAAGAAGCGGGAGGGATAGGGAGAGGCAGGAGCATGAAGCCCCGCAGAGGACGTGGGGGTGGGGGCAGACGGCCTGGGGCCTGCAGGACAGTTTAAGGAATGAAAGTTCTGTGCAAACTACAGCGAGGTTTTGAGCAGAGGAATGGTAGCCTCTGCCCCCTGAGCTGGGGCCCCGCTGCAGACAAGGCTGTGCAAGCGGGAGACAGTGAAGCACGTCCCTGGGAGATTGTGAAGTTCAGGGTCATGTCACACCCAAGCTGCAAGTGTCCAGGCTCTCTGCGCTCCTGGCGGGGCTCCTCCAAGCCCCCCGGCGACCTTTCTAAGTGTTAAGGCAAACTTGAGTGACTTCCCTGTTCGAGAAGCCTGGTGCTTGCGCTCTGAGCCCGGGCCTGCCCTCCCACACGGCCCTGCTGCCTGCATGACCCCCCACCCCCCAGTACCCGCTGCTCCTGGGTCTGAGCCCTCCCAAGAAAGCTCCTTGCCCCCCGTCCCTGTCTCTTCCAGGCAGAAGGGGCCTTCTCTCCCGCCGGCTGCACGGCACCTCCGGCCTGCTCGCCGACATGTAGCACAAACCCCAAGTCCCGGATACAGGCTCTGTCATAGGGCTTCCCCGGTGGGCTTCGGAACCAGAACTGGCTCAGAGCCCGCCGCTGGCTTGCTGTGTACCTGACGCGTGTGGTTTAAGCCCACTTTCCTACAAAGGCAGTAATGCCTCCTGCGTAGAAGTGGCCTCGATGAAGTGAGATAAAACTCGGGAACCACGGGCCCGAGCACATAGTAGGTCTCGGGAAGTCGGCATCCCCTCCAGACCGGGGGCCTCGGCGCGCAGGGAACAAGTGTGTCTCATTGACATCACAACGTCCTGTGGTCAGCAGCCCGGGAGTGCACCTGCTGGATGTCCGTGTGAAGGAGCAGAGCGCCTCTTCTGGGAAGGCAGCCAGGGTGGCTTGCTCAGGGGACGACGGCCACGCTGCCGGGGTCTGTGGTGACGGGCAGGGCCCCGCCTGGCTCCCATCAAACTGGTGGCCTCTCCTCAGCAGCCTCCGGGCCCTACTGCTTGTCTCCAGGGAGCATTCACCCGCGCGGTCCTCGAGGATTTTCCTCTTTGTTTGCTCTTCAGAACTCCGTTGCCCCTCAGTCCCTGCTGGGCGACTGTCCCGCGCGGCCTTGCTTGCTTGGTCTCCCTGCCGTTTGTCACTCGTGCCGCAGGCCTCCTCACTGACCCCGAGCTCGGGCTCCCCAGCTTCTGCTGGCCTCGCCGGGCAGCCGGGGCCTCGGGGTTCCCGGACGCCAGGCCGCAGCCCGCAGCCCTCTCCCAGCTCACCACGGCCCAGCGCAGCCCTGAGGGGACGCATGGTGCTGAGAGCCCGCACGTCCGCTCTGCCTGTGGCCTGCAGCCCCAGAGCGCGAGCAGGAGCTGAGCTTCCAGCCCGACGCCGCCGCCCGCACCTCACCCTCGCGCACCGGCCCGGTGAGGTGCGTGGACCCAGAGTGACACGTTCGTCCCATTGTTCTGGCCTCCTGTGGCGTCGGAGGTGACCCCCGGGCGGCCCGGCGAGCGCTCTGCTGTCATGGGACACACGCTTGCACTCCGACCCCGCATCTCCTCACAGCAACTGACACACTTTTTGAGTCCTCGGGCCTTGGTGTCTGCATTTGCAAGACGGCGGGACCTGTCGCGGGGTCACGGTTGAAAACTGTTGTCTTGGTCTCCTCTCAGGGCAGAACAGATCAGCCCAGATTCCGCTGCTCTAGGCGGCACGGAAGGCTCGTGGGCACGTCGGGAGCCGGAGAGCAGCGCTGCGGGCCGGGCCGTCAGGACACCACGGCCAGCTGGGGCCGGGGCTAGGCTTGCGCCGGAGGCTGCCTCAAGCACACGCCAGGCTCCGGGGCCGCAGACACAAGGCAGGAGCTGCGGAGGCCTCAGCTGCTCCCTCCACCCCCAGGGGCTGGCACCTGGTGCTCCCGCGTGGCCCCTGCGGCGTCACTACATTCCCCGTGTTGTGGCCAGGCTCCCAAGGGACACGTCCTGAGAGAGAGAGAGAGAGAGAGAGAGAGAGAAACAGGTGCAGCGGGTCCCTAAAGCCACCGAGTGTCACGTCCTCTACCTTCCACTCCCTCGAAGCACATCACTGCTGCTGACCCGCGAGGAAGGGGCAATGAAAGGCTCCTCCGGGGTCTGAAGGCACGTGAATTCGTGCCCACGTTTCCGAGGGCCTGCAGCCCGGACCACACCTGGTCTTCCACAAGCAGCCGCGGCTTTTTCTTGGGTGTTTTTAATCCGAAGACTCAAGCAGTAAGACAGAGGGCAGGCCTGGGTGGCTCAGTGGTTAAGCATCTGCCTTCAGCTCAGGTCATGATCGCAGGGTTCCGGGATGGAGCCCCGCATTGGGCTCCTGCTCACCGGGAAGCCTGATTCTCCCTCTCCCACTCCCCCTGCTTGTGTTCCCTCTCTCACTGTGTCTCTGTCAAATAAATAAATAAACTCTTTAAAAAAAAAGAAAGCAAACAAAAGAATGTCTCTGTCCTCGTCTTCACTGCCACAAACACCACCCTGGGACGAGGGAAAGTGCCCGTCGATCTAGGCAAGAGTTAAAAGGAAGGATGAAAAGGAGAAACAGAAGTGAAACGTGTTGGCCCTTACTCGTCCCTTGCTCCACGCCAAGCCCCACGGCAGAGGCTCACATCCCCACCGATCTGAGCGCTCGGGACAGCCCCACGGCTTTCCACGCTGAGCCTCGGCCGCGGAGGATGGGCCGAGGGTGAGCACACGCTGACGCGCTGTCTGGGGACAGCTGGGAGGGCTCGCGGGAGTGGAGCCAGCCGGCCCGACCCCGGGGCCCGCACGTCCAGCGCTGCGCCCTCCGCCTGGACAGCTCCCGGCATCGTGGGCTTTCACTTCCCTTCTTCCTCCATCGGTTGCTATAATCCGAGGAGGAATGCGAAGAAGCAGGCCGGCTGGAACTCGAGAATTCCAGAAGGAGAGCGGCCGGGCTGCTGCAGACACAGAGAGGGCAGAGCCCGTGGAGGCCACCCGGACAGCCAGGCAGCAGGGGGTTGGCACGCGGGGACGGTCTCGAGCAAGAGGCCCTTCCACTGCCGCGCCGACTCTGCGGACTCGCGCTCCTGCTGCTGAGCACTCCCCCCAGACCGTGTCTCGGAAAAATCCAGGGCTTTCCCACCTTTGCTCCGGGATGAGGAAACCACCTCCTCTGAGCTGACACGTGTCCTGACGGTTCACTGGGCAGCGAAGCAGGAAGAGGCCCTTGAACAGGGACGGAGGGGAGGCCCATCATCAGACTCTGGCCTCCTGGCAGGGCCTCGGGGAGGTGCTAAGGAGACGGTGCTCGGCCCAGTCCTGGGCCACAGGGGCATCGCCTGGCCTAGACCCGAGCCCGGCCCGCGAAGCTCCCACACAAGATGAGCTGCGTTCGTACTCAGCTCACGAGGCCCGTGAGGCCGGAGCCACCCCTCCCTCGGCGGGACCCCCTCGGGGCCAGGTAGGGCCCCTGCAGCAGCTCTCCCTGCACACTGTCGGGCTTGCAGGCACCGTCTCCATGGCTCCTCTCTGTTCCTGGCGTCTAAGCTCCTGGCGGTTCTCTGCTGCCCTCAAAGCACCTCCTCCTCCCACGGAATGGCCTTGGGAGTCGTCCCCGTGCTGTCTCCTTGAGGCCACTCAGACAATACTGACGAAGCACGTCCCACGTGCCAGACCCAGTTCTAGCACCGCGGATCCAGCAGGGAACAGGGCAGGCCCGTCTTCACTCCCCGGTGCCAGGAGTCTGGGGGTTTCGCGAGGAGAAGGGAGCTCAGACCTGGCACAGAGGAGGCGCTCTGGGTGGGGGACATCCAGAAGAGCACCCCGAGCCCTGTCGGCAAACTGTCCCGACATCGAGCTGAGACGGAGCCCGCCAGGTGGACGACACGCGCTGAGCCGACGTTCCCCCGGCGCTGAGCGACAGCACGGGCCAGTCACTTGGGCTCTCAGCTGTGATGACTTGTCCTTTTCAGGAGTCGCCTCCGCAGCCCTCAGGTGAGGCAGGAATGTGGCCTGTGCTCGGTGTCCAGCAGCCCCTCGTGCCCCGGGCTGTCCGGCTGAGGAATGAAGGAAGAGCCGCTGCTACACCCGCCCAGGGCCTGCCTCCTGCTCCGGCCCCCTCCACGCCAGCCACGTAACAGCAGGAGCGAAGCCGCGAGGCTCGGTGAGCTCTGCCCACGCAGCTCTTCTGCGTGTGGTTGCTGGAGCCGTTGGCGTCCCGGCAGCACCTGTCTGCACTCTGGGCCGCGTTCCTCGACGGCGAACTGTCTCTGTCTCAGGCGAGGGGCGGCTGAACACTGTGCCCGGCAAGGAGGTAAAATGTGCGTTTTACAGGAAGAAAAAGATACCAGGGGGAGCAGAATGAAAATTTCACATGAATTTCAAAAGTTGAAGTCAGGAAATCAAATGCATTTCGGGTCTCTGGCGGGCAGCTTTAGGCTCGGCCCCGGCGTCTGAAGGGAGACCCGCTTCCCCTTGCCTTGGCCCGGCTTCAGGGGCCCTTGTCGAAGTCTCATGAGAGACCTACCCTCTGAGGGTGCCTTTGACGCGGGAAGGCACATGCTGGTGCTAAAGAGGCAGCTCCGTCCAGCCGTGAGCGGGCCTGGAGAGCCGCAAACCCAGCCAGAGGGGACCCTGGGCAACAGGGACAAAGCATTCGCTCTCGCAGTGTTTCCTAAGAGGAGAAGTTCCAGGTTACTTAAATGAGCAGCTTAAAAATGTCATCAAGGACCCACGTTCTCTCCATGTTCTCTGTCAGCTTCAGGCATGGGCTCTCGTGCACTCCAAGATCAGACGACATCGGGCACACTCAGGGTGGTATGGCTGTAGACCTCTCGCGTCTCCAAACGGCTGCTCCCGCTGCAAGCACTGTACACTCGCACAAGGACACGGGAGGATGAAAACCTTTCCTACCTCACATCCCTTTCAAAGAAGAACTTTCCCGGTCGGTTTCCCTACTCTAGCAGACGTCCCCTCCCATCGCACTGGACAAAACTGCAGCACAGAATCACAGGCAAAAGGAACAGAACCGCTGTGAGTAGATTGTCCCAGTTCCTGGGGCTGGTCTGTCTCCCTGTCTCCCCCGAGAGTGCAGTGACCAATACCCGGGTGTAGTCTGGCAAGGCAGAGTGAGGCTGATGGGTGTCAGCACGGGGAGAACCAGCAGAGCGAGGAACTCGGCCCCTGCCCTCACCCCCAGCACGGAGAGCCCCGTGGGACACGTGAGATGATTAACTGGGGAAAGAAATGTCGAGTGGCTGTCTGTGTCCAAGATGAAAGAGCTTCCCGACCTTCTGGGTTTGTCATGTAATTTATGCAACACTTCATCAGGCAAGTCCATCAGACGGCTCTCCAAACTTGGGAAGTTCTGTCAACTTGGAAGAAAGGAACAAGCCAAGGTTCACGGGAGCCTGACATTTTCCGGAGAGCACGCTATGGCTGTGTCTACCTCCGGAGTGCCTATGTCACCCATGTGTCCCCCAGAGGGATCTGGGAGCGCAGGCAGAAGTCCCATGCATGAAAGCTGGACCTTATCGCTCACCCAGCTCTCCTAGATCTTACACATCTCACTGCACAGAGAAGAGAACTAAGAACAGAGAAAGGGCTTGACCCAGGTCAGACCATCGGTGGCGAAGGCAAGATGGAAGCCTCTCAGGATGCTGTCCGCCTGTCTGCACAAAGCCTCTTGGCTCCAGCTCAAAGAGCCATCACATAATTCAATAAATACCTACAAATAACCAGATTCCCATGGATGCCACAGACCATGAGAACAGAAGGGCAAGTGGGCGTGATGGGAAGGACAGAATGGGAATGACTTTCTTGAAGCATCAACATTCCTCAAAACATACAGAAAGTGAGCACACTTCACCTTAGAGTCGAACAAAACTGAGCTAGTTCATTGCCTGCAGCTTATAGGGACGAGTTGCAGGACGCTACAGGACAAAGTGAAAAGAGCATTTAGCAATTCAATTAAAAACAGATATGATGCTAGACTGTAACAGATGAATGTGGGTTTCAACTATCGAAAGAGAAAAGGCCTTTGTCCTGGTTCCCATTTCACCACTGACACAAATAGGGCTGCCTGCATAACTCACAGGCTCCAAGAACTTCTTTTTCGAGATTCTCCCCTTCGTCATGTCAAACATGTTAAGATCCTCCCTGATCACAAGTTAAAAAGACTGATATACTGGGGTTCCTGGGTGGCTCATTCAGTTAAGTCGTCAACTCAGTTTCTGCTCAGGACATGATCTCAGGGTCCTGGGATCGAGCCCTGTGTCAGTCTCTGTGCTCAACGGGAGGTCTGTTTCAGGATTCACGCTCTTCCTCTCTGACCCTTCCCCCAGCCTGCTCTTTCTCTGTCTCTCTCTAATAAAGAAATAAATCTTTAAAAAAGAATAATTGATATACAACTTGGTAATAATTTGTGTTGCATTTGACTAATTGAAACTTTTTTTAACATTTACTTAAATATTAATATTCCTTTTCTGATACTGTAGTTTTGAATCATATGTTTCCTATATCTATCTCAAATATTTTAATGGACCCTTAGAAAGTCCTAAGCCCTAGGCCCTAGGCTGACAGCATCAAGTGGTTAAAGTGAGAAACTATGGATCTTTAGATTCTGTAATTCCACACAGGGAGCCACGACAAGTTGCCGAGGAAGACACTTGTCACACCAGTCATGCACCTTAGTGTTCAAATACAACGAACTCACATCTGTATAGCACTTTGTCCCTTACCCAGGTCTTTCACGCATTTTATTTCATCGGATTCTCTTCAACGGCCTAGAATATAGACACTAAATTTGGCTTATTGATAAGGAAATTTTGATTCAGAGAGGCCGGCTTATTTACTATCATACAACTGCTAAGGAATAAACCCAGATTCGAGAGAATAGTCCTAACACACCAGTTCCTATATATCTTGGGTCACAACTTCAGCCCCTTGTTGACAACCAAATCTGGAGTTTTCCACTTCATGACCGGGAGCAGGAACAACTAGTTGACCCAACTTCTCTTAGAAGCATCTTCGGGGGGGCACCTGGGTGGCTCAGTGGGTTAAGCTGCTGCCTTCGGCTCGGGTCGTGATCTCAGGGTCCTGGGATCGAGTCCCACATCGGGCTCTCTGCTCAGCAGGGAGCCTGTTTCCCCCTCTCTCTCTCTGCCTGCCTCTCTGTCTACTGTGATTTCTCTCTGTCAAATAAATAGACGAAATCTTTAAAAAAAAAAAAAGAAGAAGAAGAAGAAGCATCTTCGGGGCCCTAGCCGCTGCTGCTGTTGGAATGCCATTCTGTCCAGTAAAATGGAGCCCATCAGAAAGATCTCAACTGTCCCACCAACACATATTTCTCTTCGGTCTGATTTCCACTAGAATGAGCACTGGAACGGTTGGCATCATAGGTAACAGGAATCTGGAAGTGAGATCTGAGCCCTTTGACTGCGACTGCCCTGGAGTGGGAATCCCAAGGGAAGGGATGTCACACACGGGCTGGGATAGCCACGGGTCTGCTGTGCGATTAAGGAAGATCCCTAATGTCAACCAAAACAGCACCCTGTTCTGGATGGTGTCTTCAACATGCCACAGTGTGAGTGGCTGGAAACACAACACCTGGACCCGAGACCTGAACCCCGGGAAGAATGAAGCGGTCTGAGAGCGCCGACTGAGAGAGCACATGCGGTCATCAACCTGCCGCGTGTAATGGCTATGCTAACTCCAAAGACTTTAAGGCCAACATCCGTGGCAAGGCCCTGGCACACAGCAACCCCCACACACGCCTGTGAATGAAGCACTGCATCACAGGGCAGCAGAGCGGGGCCTTCTCCCCATCCAGCAATCCTACTTCCAGATTCCAACATTACCCACTGATACTGAGAAGGAATTTGTGAGACAGCTGCATGCTGGAACAGGCCACAGGATTTTTTTTAAACTGAAGGCAAGGCCAAAGCCTCAGGGCCTCTAGCAGGACGGCTGGGATTTCTCTGACAGGCTCTATGTCACTGGACAAAATGGACAGCCAGGGCCCCTTGCTTCCAGGAGGGCTGGGGTCAGCCTATTGGAGTGAGGTTGGAGTTCAGTAGGTCCAACTTGCTCTTGTGAACAGAATAAGATCAAATGTTATCTGACCACATTCAGGCCCTGAATCTGAACACTAACTTGCCAGTTTACAACCCCAGGGACATGAAACTGAGCACCCAAGTTTCCTCTCCATGAACTTTGTGCAACCTTGTCCTTCCTCCTTTTTCATTGTTTGTTTTTAATAAGGGGCAGTATGACATTGGGGAAAGGCCTCCGCCCCTACATTGAAAACTGAAAGTTTGGGAAATGACCATGGCAGCCAGCGTGCCCAGTAGCGGCACAAGTGTAACGCCAATGTTAAGAGCGTAGGGTGGGCGAGTGCTTCCCAGTCAGCTGCTGTATTCCAGGTTCTGGAGTAATCCCGTGCGGAGGAACACAGCGTGTGAGGGGAACCTCCGTACTCTCGCTCACCTGCTTCTTGGCCGAGCCTCACTAGTGATTCACAGACTTCTCCTCCGTGTCCTCATCTCCGGGTCAGCGGGAACTCTGTGTGCAATGACAATGAAGGCCAACAGGGAGGTTAAAGACACTATGGCTCGGGGTTTGAATGCGCTTTTTCTGCCATCCTTGCTATCCTATTGTTTTAGTCCTCAAGGACAGGAACCACTTAACATGCTTTTACTGTTCCCACTGCATGTTTCTCAGTGCCGGGCATGGAGTAAATGCTCAATAAACATGTGTTTACTGGGACCGTGTCAGGCCGGCTGAACCACCAGAAGCAGTTCAGTGGAAGACGAATGACATCTGCAGATTTCACAAGTATTCCAACCAGGACTTCCTTTCGAAACATTCTTCCTCCAAGTTCTCCTTTGAAGGCCATTTGATTATATTCATAGTGCTAATCCTGAAATTGTAACTCCCACACTTGACACAGCATAATTTAGGGCAGGCACTGTTCTTTCAAGAGCTCAGAGGTTTCGGAGGAAAGCAAACACTCTTCCCTTCTTGCTCTCCACTCACACGCTCTTCCCTTCACTCTGGAAGTGACAGTACGTGGTTTGAGACGAGGGGGAGGAGTTGTCATTACATGTTGTCTTCCTGTGACTTCTCACTGCACTTGGAAGAAAATCCAAAACCCTTCCCACACTCCTGCCCACTTCTCCAATCTCACTTCCTGCTTCTCTCCCGCCCCTCCATTTTCTACCACAGGACGTACCTTGATTAATTTCTTAAACACAGTCTCTTCTAGAGAAGTCTTCCCTGACTGGAAAGTTTTTCCAGGACTGATTCCTGCAACCCCCAGGTCTTGCTTTCATGTGACCTCCTTCCTTGACTGTGAAAATACAGTAGGGTTGCCCCTCACACTTTGTCTCTTCTGGACTTATGTTTTATCCTTGAAGCACTTCTTTGGATTTGTAAATGAGTATTTTGTTGCCTTCTTGGTCTCTCATAGTAGCCTGGAAACCCCGGAGAACACAGGCCACTTTAATTTTGTTTCTGATTTTGCCTCCAATGCCGGGCATAGGGCTCGACTCCAGGTAGGGCTTCATAAGCACGTGTTGAGCAAACGAATGAATGAATGCTTTAAGAGAAATCTGTCCCTTGCTCTCTGACTCTCCTTTCTATTTTCCCATCTCAGATCCCTCCTGGAGGCTAAGAAGCATTCTCTTCTAATCAGAGGACACTAAAACTTCTACAGCATAGATAAGTTAGGCCGCTGGGGGGATAGTGTTCATTGGTTCCTATCAGGAACCAATCATGAATAATGAAGAAATGAAGAAAATACACAGAATCAGATGAGGAGGTATGAAATGTATGAATAAGATATGAAATATACTACAAATGAAATGTACCACAAGTGAAGAAAAATGTACAGAATCAGGTAGGGAGTTATGGTAGAAATACGTCCTTAAAATAGAAAAAAAGTATTCATTTTAGAACTGCCCATCTCTTAGACAGACTGTAACCCCTCTCAAGTGTAGGTCATATGCTTCTGAAATGGAAAACTGTTTCCTTCTTCTCTACTCACTTCTGTACTCAAATGTACGGGACTTTTCTGCCACACCAAGCAATTCTCCAACAGCCGTGGGTATCCTACACTTTAACTCAATTCTGACGCTATTTACCTAGAGATGGCATCAGATCCCACAGGCAAAGGGCCCAGTCCCACAGGCCTGGACCCACTGTGACCTCCCTGTCCCAGGTCTCAGGTCATCACAGTATTCTGGCCAGCTATAACTCAGAGATTCCCATGACCTTCAACCCCAGGCTTGATCATTTGCTAGAATGGCTGACAGAGCTAAAACAACAACAAAACACAGTTTCCTATAAGTTATTACAAAGGATACTGAGAGATACAAATGAACAAACAGCCATATGAAGAGATACATAGGGCGAGGTCCAGAGGGGTCCTTGCACAGCAGCTTCTGCCTGTCCTCGTGGAGTCTGGGCTACGCCAGCCTCCTGGCATGTGGATGCATTCTTCTTCACCAGCCGGGAAGCTCTCTAAATCCTACACTTAGGGCATTTTATGGAGGCTTCATTACATGGGCAAGATTGATTAAATCATTGGCCGTCAGTGGTTGATTCAACCTCCAGCCACTCCCCTCTGCCCAGGCAGAGGGGGAACCGAAAGTTCCAGCCCTCTAATCCCACGGTGGATTGTCCTGAAAACCAGCCCCCACTGTGCAGTTATCTAGGGGCTTTCTAAAACTCACCTCATTAACAAACTCAGTTGCTGTCCTTGAAAGGCATTGCTGTGAACAACAAAAGACCCTTCCCACCTTAATCTCTCCTACCACTTAGGAAATTCCAAAGGTTTGAAGAGCTCTGTGCCAGAAAAGGGAACAAAGACCAAATACATATTTATTTTAAGTCACAATATCATAGCAACTCCAAGACTAATAGGGTTGTGTCATTTTGAGAAGGTGACCTAGGATCTAGCAGAAGGCATCTGAGTGCCTCGGGAGATGACCCAGACAGAATCTGCCTTCTCACTCCTCAGTCTACCTGCAGGCTCCCGGGAGGCTGAGCCCAGAGTAAGATGCCAGGCAGCCCTCCTGGCGTTCCCTGGCTGTTGTTATGGCCTCGATTAGATTACATAATTAGGGAGACGTACCCCTGCTTCCATCGTAATTTTCCATGGGATTCGAATTCCAGGTGCCCAAGAACCAACTGTCCTCAATAGACCTCAGCTCAGCTCAGCAGGTGTGGACAGAAGGCCGTCTGACGACCACAGTTTTCTGTCCCGCATGCTGTGTATTCAATAGCATTGGACACGACTGTGTGCGGCCACATCACTGGGGCTCTGGGGTTCCCGGCTGTGCTGAGGAATGTGCAGGCAACTTACCCCACGTGCTGTGCCACAGTCGGCTCGCAGTCCCTTCGCCGCCTTACCTCCCTCGTCTGCCTCAAGAGCCTAGTTTTTCCAGATGCAGATTTTTTACATTTAATATTGATAAACAGATTCTTCATAAATCTCTTCCCTCTCACACTAACTCTGTGATCTTGGGAAAGTTAGCCTCTGGATAGCTCTGTCTCCTCATCAGTAAAATGAGGATTTTAGTGTCTACCCCATAGAGGTAAGGAATAGGTAAGCTCTTAGGAAGAGCACCCAGAAATGTGTAATGATAACTGGTGCTTAGTACATGTCAGTTGATATGATGAATGTTGCTGTGTCGTTATTTTCAAGTCAGCTCCTGGAAGGGCGGGAGCTGGGCTCATGCGTTCCTGGGTCCCAGGGGCCTGATTCAGTACTTGACACAAAGAGGGGCTCCACACACACGTGATGAGTCGTCTGTACTATTCAAATGCTCCTTGTCACCTAGCTGCTTGCTCTCTCACTGTGCAAATCCAAGAGCCCCAGCTGAGCTGTTGTTTCCTGCAAGGTAGGGGATCCCCTTTGCCTTTGTGTGCCCCACCCACCCGGCTCACATCATGTTCTTGATGACTCGTCATAGAATGCAACTACTGTGTTTCTTAATCTGGAACTAGGAAATCATACAGGGCATGTGCAGGAGCTCCCGGGGCAGTGATGTCATGACTGAGGAGTGGGAGGAACCATCAAACCAGCAGAGTGTAAGATGGGGCTCAGGCAGGCAGGGAGTCAAGGTGCTTAGCTAAAGGCGGGACTATGTACTGACCGTATGCTCCTTGTGGGCAAAGCCCACGCTTCCTTCCTTCTCCGCACCTCACGCGGGGCCTAACACGTGCTCACTGTGTGTCAATTAAACGGCAAACTCATACTCCGACACAGGAAGCTCACGCTGCTCCGCAGGGTTTAACAGATCTTTGTTGGCACGTCCCTGCGCCCACATACAGAGGTCCTGCCCCATTCTACGACCACTAGTGCACATTCTCCATCCTTGGCTAGACCCTCACCTCGGTTTTGACTTGGCAAGATGAGAGTCACACTTTGAAATCATGTTTATGCAAAACTAGCCGCAGACGGTCAATGCTTGGCTGGAACCTCTTCTTGGTGTGCAGAAAGGCAGCAACAAAGACTGGCACCTCCTGTCAGGTGGGACACAACCTTTCTTTGCTACTCCTGGAATGTAAACTCTTTTTGAACCGAGTCAACTGAGTTGACCTCAGGAAATAGTTTTCCCCTAGTCCCAGGTCTCTGAGGAATGTTAGCAGAGAAGACTCTTCAGAGACAGACCTACCAGAACTACTGGTCAAACAAGGCCGCTTCCCTTCCCATCATGTGTTAGAGAGGACGGAGCTTTCGGTTTTGATTTACCCCACCAGAATCAATCTCCCCTTCCAAGCAAAGGCTAGGTAACGTGCTCTGGACAGCCAAGGAGAACAGCTAAATCTACCAGGGCCCTAGACAATAAGGATGTGTGTTACCTCACATCATGTAAAGGTCGGAGGTAGGACAGTTTCAGAGTGGGTGAATTCACCGGCACAGACACACAGACACATCACCGATCTGGCTGAGCTCTCCTGCAGCTTTCTCCCACAGCCCCAAGACGTGCCGTAGGTCAGGTCTCATGTGCTGTAAACAATCTTCAGAAAGAGGAAAAGGGAATCTCCCTATCTGCGTCCCTCTATCAGACTCCCCTGTGTCTCACTGGCCAGAACTGGCACCATCTAGCCACGCTTCAACAATCCCTGGACGAGGCAAGGCCACCAGAACTGACCAAGACCAATGAAGATCCGCCCTCTGATGTGGGGTTCCTATAAAGGACACAGCCCCTCAGAGAAGGGCAATCAAATTAGGATTCTGACAGCAAGGTAGGAAGAGGGAGATAGCTTCCTCATAGCAACCAACATGTCGGCAACAGGAAAGACTGTCCCATTGCTGATCTCAAGGACAGGACTAGTTAAATTACATTAGTCTTATTCCTGGGGAAATCAACTATTTCAGGACAAGGATCTTGCCTACCTGGAGCTACAATCTGACCCAAGAGAAAAGGACTTTCAAAAGCATTAACTCAGAACCATCATTCCCCACGGCTGAAGCCACAGCCTGCTCCAGCAGAACCTTCTCGCAGGCAAAGCACTGAAGTAGGCCTGCATCCCCCCACCGCGCTGAGTCACCCGGGCGGGGGGGGGGGGGGGGCGGGGGCGGTGCGGACACACGTCCTGAGTCCAGATCGATGTCGAGACTGAAACGGCAGTATGAGGCCCGATCCACTCTGTGACAGAACTGACCCACGCCTCTGTCTGGAGAATACAATACTCTTCGTGAGCAAGAAATGCAACTCCCAGCTTCCGCGGAGACCCTGCTGGGGCCTTGTAAAGGTTCTTTTGGAAAACCTTGAAATCTTTTAATCCTTATTTGAAAAAACAACACATACTTTTCCACAAAGAAATGGGTTAAGCAATGGTGGGATCCCGAAGACATGCCTAGGTTTTCCTCCCTAGGATTTGCATCAAGCGTAAAATTTGACGGGTGAGCTGCCGTTTGCCGGGTCACTCACTCTTCGTCCCCTTAAGTTCAGGTCGGCCGGTCCCCGTCCGGCTCATGGTCCTGGGAGTCTGGCAGGACCCAGCGCTGGCAGCTCGCGCTTCCGTCTTGCTATTCTCCGAAGGGCTAAGCGGGAGCGGCGGGCTCAGCTCCGGAAGCTTCTCTGGGTTCTTTGCCTCCTCCCGCCCCGGGTAGTCCTCACCCCTGAGCCCTGCCCCTGTCGCGGCGGGCCGGACCCTCACCCTTGACCGCCGCTCGGGTCCCTCAGCAGCGAGCAGCCTGACTGTCCGTCCACGAAATCGGCGGCTCTGGCCGCTGCTCTCCACAGAGCACGGCTACGACCCCGGCTTCCGGCGGCGACCCCAGCTTCCGCCGCAGAAGCAGTTTCCTCCGGAAGAGCAAGCCGCAGGGCGCAGTGGGAGAAAACGCCCCTGAGGCACGCGGCGCGGGGCGCACCTCCAGGGCGGTCGTCCGCGCTGCTCCTCTGGCAGCCGGAGCTGCTCGAAGCAGGGTGACGCGGTGCGGGAAGCTCCAGGAGGGCTGAGTGGCGAACGTGCCTGCGGGACAAGACTGTGTCGTCACGCAGGTGTCCGTCTCCGGCGACCCCAGGGTCAGCTGCGTGGCTCCCCCTCAGGGAAGACACGTGGGAGTAGCTGCCACAGTGAGGAGTGCGGATCGTGGCGAGAGCACAGACGGGGCGTCACTCGGTGTCTGGAGACCAACGACCGCCGAGGTCGGCGCCCTCACGAGCCAAGCGTAGGGAATCCATGACCGCACGGAGCCGCCATCCCCTCGTGACCAGACCCGGCACGACAGCGGCCACCAGACCGGCCGCGCGCGGGTGGACGACACGAGCCACAAAGACGCGCGAACACGCGACATGCACAGCCGGAGCTGCAGCGTGACGGCAACACTGAGGTGCGGCCACGAGCCCCACGGAGGCCTGCAGAAGGACTCGGCCTCGCGCGCGCTGCGAACAAGGCTTAGCCCCGCGCTGCTTCCTTCCTTCCTTTTTTTTTTTTTTTTTTTTTTAAACATTATTATCTACTTATTTTGGCGGGGGAGAGAGAGCGAGCGTGAGCAGGAGGAGGGGCAGAGGGGAAGCAGGCTCCCCGCTGAGCGGAGAGCCCAACGCGGGGCTCGATCCTGAGACGCTGGGGTCATGAACCCAGCGGAAGGCAGAGGCTTCGCCCCCTGAGCCGCCGCGCCCGAGCCTGGCGTTTCTCTGCAGCAGAAGCAGAGGCATCGAAAGGAAGC
The DNA here is from genome assembly GCF_010015895.1 of Lontra canadensis. NCBI lineage: Eukaryota > Metazoa > Chordata > Mammalia > Carnivora > Mustelidae > Lontra > Lontra canadensis. Next base: position 22,242,746 of record NW_022631018.1, on the reverse strand, counting down.
TCGGGCCAGGCAGAAGCTTCTCCGGGGTGGAGCCGGCCCTGCACAGGCCCCTGGAGGCGCGGGCAGGGAGGCTATGGAGAAACGACCCCGCGACGCTGGGGTCGCCCTCTCCTGTCTGGCTCACGAGCAGAAGCAAGCTCGGCTCTTCCCCGAGAAGCAGTCAAATCGCCTCACCTCAGAAACGAGCTCTCCCGGGACTCTTCCTCTCGGACCGACGACAGCCAAACCACTGGACACGCCCAGGGCAGCCGCCCAAGGCACACAGCGCGCGGCCGGGCAGAGCCCCCCACTGTGAAGAGTGGGTTGAAAAGCAGGAGCCCCTCGAGGCAGGTCAGTAGCCTGGAGTCGCGGTGCCCTTCCAGCCGAGACAGACTCCGGAAAGACGCTCGCCGGCCCAGCATCCGCCGTGTGGCTGGTGCTTTTCAGACGGAAGAGCGGGACCGAACGAGGGGGTGTTACTCTTACCTTAGCGAGAAGAACGCTCCAAGAGTCAGGAGTGGACTCTGCCCTCCTCTAACAACATCCTCACACGGGCCTAGTGTCTGCGAAAGTCAGCTGCCAGTGAAGAGGGGCTTACTCCAGAAAATGCCAGAGTGAAATCATTTACCATTAGGGAGAAATATTTAAAAAAAATTTTTTTAAGATTTATTTACTTTATAGAGAGAGTATGAGCAAGGGGAGGGGCAGAGGGAGAGAATCCCAAGCAGATTCCCACTGAACACGGAGTCGGATGCGGGGCTGGACCCCAAGCCCCTGCAGCCAAGAGTCAGACGCCCAACTGACTAAGCCACCCAGGCACCCTGAGAAATATTCAAATTTGAATCTCATTGTAAGTTTTGTATAAAAAACATTTTCTAGGTGTATTAAGGATTTTATGCATGTGAAAAAAGAGAAAGGAGAAGCAGCAACAGAAGCATAAACAAGCTAGAAGAAAAGTTGCTTCTAACTCATCTTCGGGTAGAGTGGCAATATTAAGATATGGCCACAAATAACATGACACCTCTCCCACGAAGCCCACTTGAATCTGAGCAGGCTTGAAACCACTCTGCTAGAGCAGCTGACATCCGAGACTATGTCAGAAAAGGCTTCCGTGCTTCTCCATTGTTTGCTGGGACACTCATGTTTAGAGTCCCTGAGCTGCACGCACCCCTCAGCTTCATGGAGGGCAGGCCACAGGGAAGCACAGTCCCAGCTAAGCCTTCCAGCCATCCCACAAGGCTCCAGAAATGGGTCATGCCATCTTGGATTCTCTGAATCATCCAGCAGATGAACTCTGAATAACTTCTGTCCACGTTGGGTGGAGCAGAAAAATTACCAGCTGGGCCTGCCTGATTCCTAACCTACAAAAATTATAAAATGGGATTTAATTTACCCCATTAAGTTTTGGGGCCATTTGTTATGCAGCAATAGATAAATAGAACCAACAGAGAAGACCTTTTTAAGCACAAAGTCTTGGTTGGAATCAAAATAAAAGAATAACAGACTTGAAATTGGAAAACTGCTTTATGGCAATTATTATCATACACAAATTAAAAGGCAATGATGCACTAGAAAAATATCGTTGTAACACATGTGACAAACCATTTAGAAGAAAAGTACAATAGAAAAAGAATGGCAAATAACAAAAACTAGTTATCAGAAAAAATTTTTTAAAGACAAAAATATGTTTAAAATGATTAGGAATAAAATAAATTCAAATTAGATGGCAATAAGGGACCTTTTTGCCTTCAAATTCACAAAGAGTTTTGAAATGATAATATTCAGTGCCTAGGAGACTGTAGTGAGGCAAGAATTTTCTAATCTTGGAGGTGGAATTATAAATTGGTAGTCTTTCAGGAGAACAAGTTGAAGATACAGATCAAGAATCTTAAATACTCTTTGCTCAAGTATTGCCACTTCTAGGAATTAAAAGGACATGTGGCCAGGCTTTCTTATCAAAGCATTACTTCTAATAATGAGAAATTATAAACAATAAAACATTCAACAAGGAGAGAAATGTTGCTAAATTTTAAATAACTGAACACAATATAATTATGAAAAGCTTGGCTTCCAAATTATTCAGTGACAAGGGAAGGGAGGGAAATGGTTAAAAATATATAAAAAGAATAGCCACAAAGTTATTGCTATTGATGGATGGATAGATTAAAAGACTGGATGGAAACACACCAAAATATTCAGTCATTTCTGAATAAAGGCTTGGGGGAGGGGATTATTTCCTTCTTCTTCCTTGTCTGTGTTTTCTGTTTTTTTCAACATGAAACTATTAATTTTATAATCCAAAAAAAACATTATTTTAAGTTGGTAACTAAAGAATAAATTCCAGAGCAGTACCTCTAGCAAATGTGAACACAGGGACCTTGAAGCTGAAAGGTCCTCTCAGAAGCCAGGAGCTCCCCTCCAGAGACCTGCTATGGTCTGTGTTTTAGAGCGGGCTGACCTCTCAGCTTTCCCTGCCTCCATGAACTCCAACCTCCAAAGTTCTCTTTCTCTCATCCCTCCCTTTGCCCACCACACCTCACCACCATGGGTATACACACACACACACACACAGACAAGTTAACATTTCTAGTCCTTCAGTTTCTTTCTTTTAAGGTAGAGATCACAAACGGACAGCCCAGGACCAAATAGACTGTTTTTCTTTAACATCCCTTCCCAAAATGTGTTACTTTTATTTTTAACAAGTTACCAATATTAAAAAATTAGGAGAGATTTTCACTTCCAGAAAGCTGGAGTAGACTTAATTTATTCTGTTCCTCCCGCTAGGTACAAATAAAACCTTGGACATTGTATGTAAAACAAACAGAAGGCTCTAAAAAGTAAAGACGAGAAGCCAGACTAGATAGGAGCCTCAGGACCTGAGAAACAGCACAATCATGAGTTTCCTGAATTTTCTTTTGGGCTCACGTATCCCAGGCTTGCAATTAAAGAAGCCTGTAATCTAGAAATACTGGTGCTCATAACAGGTGCAGATAACAAAACCCCCAAGAAAAGCCTGCTTTGTGAAGCCTGAATGACACAACGACAGAAAAAGGGCAGCCCAACAATATAGAAAATGTTTAAACAATAACGGCTCTACTCCAGCCAAACATTAAGAAAAAGATCAGTGGCCCCTCCCATACCTGCAAGTGGGGGTCTTGATTTCCACTGTTGTGAGGCTACAATGAGGTGCCCCAACCACCCCACTGGGGGCTCAGAGATAGCCAAGTAGAGATTTTCATCCACTATGACTGGTAGGCAGCCCTAACCTCCCGCCCTCATGGGAACCTATCAAGCAGTAATGAGGCATAGCTACCATTCCTCAAAGGGATGCCTCCCTACCTCCCACCACTTGAGTGTCAAAGGAGGCCAAGTGGTGAACCTGGACGAACCTGGCCTTCTACATTTGCCTGAAAGCCGTCCACTTCCTTTGCCAGAATGGTGTCAGCAGAGGTCAGATAAAAGAGTAGGCTTAAATAAAATCCAGAGCCTCCTAACACAATACAAAAATGTTCTCTTTCCCATCAAAGGTCACTCATCACCCCCCAAACCAGGAGGGTCTCAAAGGGAATGAAAAAAAACCTTCAACAGATGCCAACACAGAGAAGGCAGATATGTAAGACTTACTCGACAAAGATTTTAAAGCTTCCCATGACACAAATGCTTCAAGTAACTGTGAACATGCTTGAAACAAATTAAAATATAGAAAGCCTCAGCAAAGCAATGGAGGCCATAAAAAAGAACCAAATGGCCATTTTAGAATTGAAAGCTACAGTCCTCAAAATTGAAAGCTCAGTGTACGGACTTGCACTAGTTTCTTACTGCCACTGTGGCAAATGATCACCAACTTAGTACCTTGAAACAAAACAGATTCATCATCTTAGAGTCCTGGAGATCGGAAGTCTGGAACGGGTCTCCCTGGGCCAGAATCAAAGAGTGTCACAGCTAAGTCACGTTATGGAGGCTCTGGTGGGGAATCCGTTTCCTTGCCTTTTCCAGCTTCTTGAGGCTGCCCTCATGCCTTGGCTTGTGGCCATTCCCTCATCTTCAGTCAGCACCATCTGTGCTGGCCCGTCTCATTGCTTCACTCTGTACTGACACTCCGGTCTCTCTTTCTCACATACAAGGACCCATGTGGTCAGACTGGGCCCACCGTGGGAAGCCAGGTTAATCTGCCCATCTCAGAATCCTTAATGACATCTGTGAAGGCCCTTTGGCCCTGTAAGGTAATATATTCACAAGATCTGGGGATTAGGATGTAGACTTCTTTGAGGGGCCACTGCTCTGCCTACTGCAGTCTGCCTTCTGGCTCCCAAAGATTCATGACCATCCCATGTGCAAAATGTATTCACCCCATCCTGAGGTCCTCTAAAGTCTCACTCTGTTACAGCATAAACTCAAAGTCAAAATTCTTGTCAGCTCAAATTTCCAAATACTTTCATCTAAGTCATTTAAACAGCTATGGGAAGACTTTTATTATGATCCAGCCTGGGGAAACTGCCTCTCCCTGTAAAGGACAGGCATAAGATAGCAAATTATGGAATTCCCACTCAAAAAGAAAAATGGAAGGAAGACGGGAGTTACCAGGCCCAATGAATATTGAGATCCAGCTGGGCAAATTTCATAGGTTTCAAGGCCTCTCTGGCTAACAGCTCCATTCCCCGAGCTCACAGCTCTACCTTGGAATTATCATTTTCATTCCCATTTCTCCTTCTCATGAAAGGTAGACTTGTTTGCGGCTGAATAGTGTTATCAGCATGTTTTATAGCTGTAGAATGTTGGGGGGATCCGACAGCTTTATCATTCTTAAGGAAATGTACTTAGTAGTTTTTTAAAAATAAGAGAACTCTCCAAGCCCAAATACAATTCCTGGAGAATTGTATCAAACCTTAAAAAATAAACAAACATTCTATACATTCTCTTTCAGAAAACAGAAGAGGAGGGAACATTTCCCAATTCATTTTATGAAGCTAGTGTTACTCTGACACTAAAACTAGACAAAGACAGTACCAAAAAAAAAAAAAAAAAAAAGAAAAGAAAAGAAACTACAAATACAAAATATTCATCAGCAATCGAAATGCAAAAATCCCTAACAAAATATTAGCAAACAGAACTCAGCAATATATGAAAAGAATCATAAAGTATGACCAAATGGGTTTATTTCAGGAATGTAAGCCTCCTTCATTATTCAAAAAGTCAATGTAATCCACCATATTAATGAAAAAGAAAAATCATATGATCCTATTAATTGATGTAAAAAAGTATTTGACAAGGTTTAACACTTACTTCTGATAGAAACAACCACCCCCCCACGCCAAAAAATAGCAACAGAGAGGAAGTTTTTCAGTTTGATCACAAACCTCTGCAAGGAACCAAAACTAACATTATGCCTCATGATAAAGGACTGAATGCTTACCACTAAGATCAGGAACAAGGCAAGATGCTTCCTTCTCACCACACCACTTACCATAATATTGGACATTCCAGCCAGTGCAATAGAGCAATAAAATGAAATAAAAGGTGTACAGATCAGAAAAGAAGAACTAAAACTATCTCTTTTAGCAGATGGCATGATTGCCATAGAAAATCCCAAGAAGTCTACCAAAACAAAATACAAACTGCTAGAATTCTTAAGTGAATTCAGCAAGGTCTTAGGATTCAAGATAAATGTAGAAAATTCAATTATATTTCTATATGCAAGCAATGGACATGCAGACACCAAAATCAAAAATACAGTATCATTTACAGTTGTTCAAATGAAAGGAAAGAAAGAGAGAAAAGAAAGAAAGAAAGAAAGAAAGAAAGAAAGAGAAAGAAAGAAAAAAGAGAAAGAAAGGGAGGGAGGGAGGAAGGTAGAAGGGAGGGAAGGACAATGAGAGGGAAAGAAAGACCTAGATGTGAATCTAATAAAGCATATACAGGACTTGTCTCCTGAGAATTACTCAATGCTATTGAAAGATATCAGAAAATACCTCTATAAATCAAGTTTGCGAATGGATAAACACATAGATTCATGCAACATAATAGAGAATTCAGAAATCAACCCACAGAAATATGCTCAATATATTCTGATAAAGGTACAAAAGCAATTCAATGGAGGAATGATAGCCTTTTCAAAGATAGCACTGGAGAAATGCTAAAATTTAGCTCAAACCGGATCACAGACTGAAATGTAAATATAAAACTATTAAAAATCACAGACAAGCTTTAGGATCTAAGACTCGGCAAAGGGTTCTTAGATTTGATAACAGAAGCATGATCCATAAAAGAAAAACTTGATAAATTGACTAAAATTTCTTAATACTTTGCTGCAGACCCTGGTAAGAGGATGAAAAGACAAGCTACAGAGTGGGAGAAAATATCTGCAAATCACACATCTGACCAAGAACTATTATCTAGAATAAATAAAGAACTCTCAGAACTCAGGGGGAAAAAATCAAACTTGAAAATGGGCAAAAGACATGAACAGATTTTTCACCAAACATGTACAGTTGACAAATAAACACACGCAAAGATGTTCACCATCAGCATCCACTAGGGAAATGCAATTCAAAAGCACAAGGAGATATCACTACAAGGCTATCAGTGATTAAAGTAAAAAAAAAAATGTGGCAACCCTATATGTTGGTGAGGATGTGGAAAAACTGGGTCACTCATACATTGCTAGTGAGAATGTAAAATGCTAAAGCCATTCTGGAAAACAGTTTGGCAGTTCCTTAAAAAACTAAACATGCGATTACCATATGACCCAGCAATTGGATTCTTGGGCATTTATCCCAGAGGAATGAAAATTTATGTTCACACAAAAACCTGTACAAGAACGTTTAAAGCAGTCTTATTCATAAATGTTTCAAACTAGAAATGACCCAGATGTCTTTCGATGGATGAACTGGTAAACCGTGGTGCACTGACTACCTCTCAGCAATAAAACGGGACAAACTACCAATGCATGCAACCTTCCGGATGAATCTCCAGATAACCAGATAACTGGATGCAAACAGCAAATCCCCAAATACCGTATGAGTCTATTTATATAACATTCTAGAAAAGTCAAAGTCATAGAAATGGAGAACAAATTAGTGTTTGTCAAGGGTCAGGGAGGTGGTGGGAGAGAGAGGGAAGTGTAACTGGCCAAGAAGAGGCATTATCAGGGATGCCTATGAGGATGGAAATATTCTGTACCTTGATTATATCAGTGTCAGTCCCTGTTATAACATTGCAAGATGTTACCATTGGGGGGAACTGGGTAAAGGATACACAGGAGCTCTCTGTATTATTTCTTAACAACTGCATGTGAATGTACAACTATTTCAAAATAAAAAGTTTAATTAAAACTATTTAATTTCACATACAAGTCTAAATGTTTATCTTCTCTGGAAATATTGCAAGATCTGACCATTTCCAATATGGCGGAATGGGCTGGAATGGAGTGGTAGCTGCAACTCCGGCCCGGACATGCACTTGCCACTTCATCCCAGTCCTCACCAACTCCCTGTCGTCTCCTTGTCCGCTGGACTCGGGATTCTCTGCTATTCAATATCCAGCACACCCTGCTAGTTTACTGACATCCAGTGAGAGACCCGGTCTGGACCTATAGACGTTCGAATTTTCCACTTTTGTGGACTTGGAGTCCTGACACTAGCAAGCAAAGTGGTAGCAGAACTCGGTGGTGCTAAGGTGTTAACTCACAGAAACATCTCAACTGTTTATATCTCATGTCTGAAAAATGTGTGCCTCAGAAAGAATACCATACGGTGGAAACCCTTGAAAGTCAGACAGACCTCACTTAAAATGATGGTTTTCCCCTCTGATCTTGAGCAAAATACTTGCATTTCCACATTTCCACTTACAAACTGGAAACAATAGTATATAATTCAATCTAACCCAAACCCAAACTGCAGCAAGGTGTTCAATAATGGGTTTTCCCCATAACATCAGGATGCCTCTCTTTTTAGAAACCAACAGCTTATGCTAAAGGAGGTTGGTTCCCGCTGGAGTTTCACACATGCTATTTACCATTGACTGGGAAGGCATGTTCCCCTTTACTCAGCCTCCTTCCAGCACAGTCTCACCATCCTCACCATAATCTCGCACAACCGGACTACATTAGACCCATCTTGCAAATGAGGAATTTGAGGCACAGAGTCATTTAATTATCTAACCTTCAGCCAATGCTTCTAGTTCTGGAATCCATGCATCTAGCCACATTCCCCACTGCCTTTCTCTGTTTTGGGCTTGGCAGAGTCTAGTCTAGATGTTTTTCATTCTAGAGTCTCCCCAGGGAATGGCCCATGCCTTGTGAGTGTCTTCACTTACCACAAACATAGGCTGACAATGACAACTTTGTGATCAGCCTCGATTTATGACCTTGGGGAGACATTGAGAAGCCCATCCCTGTTTCACATTCTTCCCTTGACACCTGAAATCTCTCGGGACAAATGTGGGACTCCAGTACCTCCAGGCTGCTCCGCAAAGATGTTTAGATCCTACGCATCAAGGGCAGAGTATTACTATTAAGGATACTTTCCTATAAGCAGATTTATTGGCATGTCTTTCACAATCCGGTGATTCTTTCATTGGCACTAATTTATATTGGCAAAGAGAAGGGGACAGAAAACAGACAGAACAGGCTGAGTAAAATGCCAGCTCTCTCCCAGGGACTGGCTGCTGGTGGAGCTGCTCAGGCCTTGTCACTCACCAGACAGGAAAGTTCTCAAGAACCACTGGCTCTTGACAGGCTGTCCAGAATCTTCCTGGGATACGAGACCAGAGAATGTCTTCATCTTATTCCTCAATGGTTAAGACTCTCCAGCAGGACAAACCTGGCCTGGATTGCTGGCTCCCCCACCTCAAGCTGAGTGCACTTGCAAAGGCTCTTGGCCTCTCTGATGATGCCTCAGTTTTCTCATTTTGTAAAATGGAGATAATCATCATGGTAGTGCTTTCCTTACAGGGTCTGGGAAGGAAACAAATGAGGTGAGACAGGCAATGTTTTCAGCACAGTGTCTCACACAGTGGGCCCTCCAGAAATGTTGGTATTATTATATTCATGGTGGGATTTATGATGAGCCACTAATACAACTAGAAGTGGTGGCATTTGTAACACAATCAGAAAAAAAAAAAAGTGGTTGTGCTGCTGGTGGTAGTATTTTAGCTATTATCAGAAAGAAACACCACCAGCAATATAATGGTCAAAGGAAGAAAGATCAGACTTCAATGAGTGTTCCAGGGAAACTTGCTTCTTCTAAAAGTTGCATTCATCAGAGATCCTTTGCGTTTGATATTTTAAAATTAAACCATGTTTCCTATTAAAACAGATTCCAGAAATGTGCTCTGTTCAATTCTGATAAATTTAGCTGTTCTCTTAAAACAGTGTCCTGGCTTTACCTTTTTCTAACTCTGTGACATGGGCAACATTATCTACCTTGCACAAAATCAGTTTTCTCATCGATAAAATTATGTTCTGGAGCCCCCTGAGGTGATGGACTACAAACACTTCGTAAAAGTGTTAAAAACCCCTGCAGAAATGCTAGCTTCTGGACCTAGGACCTGTTACAGAAGCTCCACACCAGCTCTTGGCCGTGCTTTGCGAGACATCTGCAAAGTATGTGCTCAATTAGGAAACAACAACTTGATTGTCCTATGAAGTTTGAATTCTGTATAACCTGTCATCTTAAAGGAAGGCAAAACTTGGGAGAAATCTGTGCTCAGGAGGTACAAGCATTTAATGTGAAGAATATTTGAACATCTTGATTTTAATCTTTGGAAGGTGAAGAAATTCTTCCCATTTCACAGAAAGCATTTCTGAGAGGTTATCACAGAATTTCCTCAACTGTAGTCTCTCCTATTTCCCACACAGCCTGAAAAATAACCAAACTAATCCCAGCACAGAGGTTTTCATCTTACTGCTCCCCTCTGGAGAAGCCGCAAAGGTCCCTAACTAGCTACATAAAAACCTCCAGCGGTATAGCCTGGCATCTGTCATTGTTTATAATGTGGCCCACACTTTCCCGCTAGCCTGGTGCTTGCCCTTCTCCACGATGTGCACCTTCTGCCCCATCCCTGCTGCACTGCCTCATGGACAGCGCACTGAGCTCCCGCTCAGACATTCGCTCGTGCCATCCCACTCCTGTGCTAGTCCTGCGCTGCTGCATCTGCTTGGATCCTTTCTGCTCCTGTTCAGTATTTTCCTTTTGCCCATCTGTATTTTCTTAGTCTTCTGCAATACTTTTAGTTCAGTCCTAGATTCTTCTAGGGCCCAACTTGCACAAAGTATTCCCCGCTGGCTTTAATGACTCCTCCTGTGAGCACTGTCTGGACCACGTACCAGAGCTCTTACTGTTCCTGTGACTGGCTCACTCTCTCCCCAGTCAGCCTTGTGCTGTGGGGCCACGATCAGGCTTTTTCTGTCTTGTGCATTGTGTACTAGTCTATGACTCTTCCCAAAAAGGCTTTGGACCACTTACAACAACAGTAACTCCGACTTCCTCCAACTGGTCTCAACCCCAGGTATGCTATGTTCTAAGGCCACGTTACCACCTCTTACCAAAACCCCATCAGGGAAAGACTAGAAAGACAACCTAGCACAAATGGAAACAAGAGAAGCTGTAGCAGAAGGAGCCCCAGATTCTGGATCTTTCATTTATTCATTTATTCTATCATTCAACAAAAGGTTTAAACATTATGCCCCACGTACTAGTTACATAACTGGTCCCATAACACTTCATCTATTTAGCCTCATTTGTTAGATAATAAAATAAAAATTAAAAAAAAAAACTTTAAAAGGATAGTTAAACTTGTGTCCCTTCCTTATTGAATGTGAAATGAATTTGAAAGAGATAATTCAACATTAAAAGCCAGGACTGGGCCATGTGTTTGAAGTCTAGAGATAATCTGCAAATTAGACATTGATCTTAAAAGAGACCAGTGTTTTCTGACGTTTCTTACTATTTCATGGGTGCTAGGCTTTCATGGAAATTTGCACTTAGGAAAAGAATTGGGTAAATCTAATGGCCAACAAGCATAAAAATTAGTCAACCTCACTTGGTAATCAAGTTACTGGAAGTCATTTTTTAAAATATTTATTTATTTGAGAAAGAGAATGCATGGGAGGTAGGTTGGAGGGGAGAGAGGGGAGGAGTCTTAAGCAGACTCTATGCTGGGCTCAGAGCCCAACGCAGGGCTTGATTTCAAGACCCTGAGATCATGCCCTGAGCTGAAACCAAGGGTCAGATGCTTAACTGACTGTGCCACTCAGGTGTCCTAAATGTGGTATCATTTTTAAAGATAATTTAAAGCCACAATGATATCCCACCAAACACACAGTAGAATGCCTAAAGTTTAAAAGACTTAAAATAACAAATACTGAAAAGGAATTGGAATCAGCAGGACTCTGACAAGAGTGTAATTTGGTACGACCATTTCAGAAAACATTTTAGCAGTTTCATAGGAAGTTAAAATGAACATCTACTCTATGACCTAGCAATTCTACTCCTAGCTATTTAGCCCAGAAAAAGAAATATATTTGTCTACAAAAAAAGCCTTGTATAAGAATGTCCATAGCAGCTTTACTCAGATAAGCAAAGACTGGAAACAAGCCAGATGTTCATGAACACAAGAATGAACTAACAAGCTGTGATAGAAAACACTGGAAAAATACTCAGCAATAAAAAGGGAAAAAACTACAAATACATGAAACAACCTGGGTAAGTTTAAAAAATATTATACTTCATTTATATGACATTCTAGAATCTACAATGATGGAAATCAAATCAGTGTTTGCTTTTGGCAAGGGTACAAGGAAATTTTCTGGGATGACTGAAATTCTCTGTGTCTTGATATGCAAAATTGATTGACAGTAGGTATACCTAGAGTGTAGCCATTTCACTGTATTCAATTATACTTCAATAAGAAAAGCAAACTTCCAAAGATTCCAAGGGGAATGTGGGGAGATAGAAATGCTCTAAAACTGGATGGTGGTGGTGGTTGCATAACTACAGATTTACTTAAAACAGTTGAACTGTTCACTTACAATGAGTGAATTCTTTTTCAATTATATCTCAATAAACTGTTAGTAGGAAAAAGAATGCATTTGATATGGTACTGAAAGTACTGTCTAAGGCAAGAAGACAAGAAAAGGAAATGGCAGGTATACAGATTTGGAAGGAAGAAATAAACCAGTCTTTGTTTGCAGACAACATGGTCACCTATGTAGAAAATCCAAATGCATCAATGACAACAACAACAAAAACAAAAATGGAAACTAAAAAGTGATTATAGCAAGATCATAGGACACAAGATTAATACACGAAGGTCAATCACTTTCCTATATACCAGCAAAGAAAAAGTGAAATTTGAAATTAAAAACATGATATCATTTTCCCCTAAGTTCCGGAATAAGACAAGGATGTACATTTTCACACTTTTATTCAACATAGTACTAGAAGTCCTAGACACAGTGATTAAACAAAATAAAGAAATAAAGGCATCCAAATTAGTAAGGAAGAAGTAAAACTCTCACTATTTGCAGATGACATGATACTACTATATGTAGAAAACCCTAAAGACTCCACCAAAAAAAATTCTAGAACTGATAAATAAATTCAGTAAAACCGCAGGGTACAAAATCAATGTACAGAAATCTTTTGCAGTCCCATACCCTAATAACGAAGCAAGAGAGAGAGAAATTAAGAAAAACAATCCCATTTACAACTGCATCAAGAACAATAATGTATCTAGGAACAAACTTAACTGAAGAGGTGAAAGTCTTTACTCTGAAAACTATAAAACACTGATGAAAGAAATTCAAGACAATGCAAAGAAATGGAAAGATATTCCATGCTCATGGACTGGAAGAACAAATATTATTAAAATGTCTATACTACTCAAGGCAATCTACAGTTTTAATATGATCCCCAGAAAGATACCAATAACATTTTCCCAGAACTAGAACAAACAATCCTAAAATTAGCATGGCTCCACAGAGGAACTCGAAGAGTCAACCAATCTTGAAAAAGAAAAACAGAACTAGAGGTATTACAATTCCAGATTTCAAACTATATTACAAAGTGGTAATAATCAAAACAGTATGGTGCTGGCACAAAAATAGAAACATAGATCAAGGGAACAGATTAGAAAACCCAGAAATAAACCTACAAATATATGGCCAATTAATTTTTGACAAAGGAAGAATTAATACACAGTGGGAAAAAGACAGTCCCTTCAACAGATGGCGTTGGGAAACTTGGACAGCCACATGCAACACAATGAAATTGGAGCACTTTCTTTGACCACACACAAAAATAGACTCAAAATGGATTAAAGATCTAAATGTGAGACCTAAAACCATCAAAATCCTTGAAGAGAGAACAGGCAGTAATTGCTTTGACATTTGTCATAAAGACATTTTGTCTTTATATATCTCCTGAGGCAAAGGGAAAAAAAAAACACAATACCATTTACATTACCACCCTCCAAAATGAAATACTTAGGTACGACTCTAACAAAATGTGTATGAGATGTGTATGAGGAAATCCACAAAACTTTGATGAAAGAAATGAAAGAAGAATGAAACAGTTGAAATCAATACTGTCAAAATATCAATTCTTCCTAGCTTCGTCTGTAGATTCGATGCAATCTCAAAATCTCAGCAAGTTATTTTGCAGACAATGACAATGATTCTAAAGTTTGTATCAAAAAGCTCATAATAGCCAACACAATGTTGAAGGAAAAGAAGGAAGTCAGAGGAGTAATGCTATGGGATGCCTTCAAGACCTAATATACTATAATAATCAAGACAATGTGATATTAATAAAAGAAGAGAAAACAGATCAGTTAATTGGACAGGGTAGAAATAGGCACACACAGTAACAGTCAACTGGTCTTTGACAGAGGAGCAAAGACAAACAATTTGAGCAAAGACAGTCTTTTTAACACACAGTACTGGAACCGAACATTCACATGCAAAAAAACAAATCCAGACACAGATCTTACACCCTTCCCAAAAATTAACTCAAAATAGACCAGAGACTTACATGTAAACCAGCAAACTATAGAGCTCCTAGAAAACCACATAGGAGAAGACCTAAGATGGCTCAGGGCCTAGGGATAACTTTTTAGATACAGCACCAAAGGCACAACCCATGAAAGTAAGAGCTGACAAGCTGAGCTGCATTCCAATGAAAAATGTCTGCTCTTCAAAAGACACTGTCAAGGGAATGAGATGACAAGCCACAGACTGAGAGAAAATATTTGCAAAAGACACATGTGACAAAGAATTATTATACAAAATATACAAAGAACTTTAAAAACTCAACAACAACAAAACCCCAAACCACCCAAAAAAACGATGGGCCAAGACCTTAACAGACACCTCACCAGAAAACAGGCCTATGAAAATATATGTCGTGTCGTCTGTCGTCATGGAAACACAGAGTAAAATAACAGTCAGGTGCCACCACACACCTATCAGAGTGGCCAAATTCCAGAACACTGACAACACCAAAAGCTGGCAAGGACGTGAAGCAACAGACACTCCCATTCACTGCAGCTGGGAATACGAAGTAGTACCGCTCCTGAAGAAGACAGCTTGACAGTGTCTTACGAAATTTATACTTATTTAAGTACACTTGTACTTAAACTTATTCTTACCACATGACCTGGCAGTTGAGCTCCTTGGTATTTACCCAAAGGAACTGAAAACTTACATCTACACCAAAACCTGCATGCACAGACTTAACAGCAGCTTTATTTGTAATGGCCAACACTTGGAAGCAAACCCAGATGCCCTCTGGTAGGCGAATGGACAAATAAACAGTGGGGCATCCAGACAATGGAACAGTATTCAGGGCTAAAAAGAAATGAACTATTAAGCCAAGAAGAGACATACAAAAACCTCAAATGTACATTACTAAGTGAAAGAAGCCAGTCTGAAAAGGCCTCCTACTGTGTGATTTCAATTATATGACATTCTGGAAAAGGGGAAACTCCAGAGACAGTGAAAAGATCCAGGAGTTGGTGGAGGAAAGGAGGTGAGAGAAGAGATTAACAGGCACAGCACAAGGATTTCAGGGCAGTGAAAACACGCTGTCTAATACTACATGATGGAGACATGCCATTATCTACCTGTCCAAACCCACAGAACACACAGAACCCACAGTGCACCCCAAGGTAAGCTAAGGACTGGGAGTGGCTGTGATGTGTCAGTACAGTTTTAGCAGCTGTAACACACCTAGCACTCTGCAGGGAGATGGGCGTACCTGGGGGCAGAGAGCGTACAGGAAATCTCTGTACCTTCCTCTTACTTGTGCTATGAACCTAAAACTCCTCTAAAAATAATGTCTTCAAAAATAATAGGCATGGGGTGCCTGGCTGGCTCAGTCGGTTGGGAATCCAACTCTTGATTTCGGCTGGGTTCATGATCTCAGGGATCCAGTCCTGTGTGGGGCTCTGTGCTCACTGGGGAGTCTGCTTGAGATTCTCTCTTTCCCTTTCCCTCTGGCCCTCCCTAGCCCCCCATGCCATCACTCTCTCTCTCTCTGAAATAAATAATTTTTTTTAATGGGCATGGTTACTGGAGTGCAAGGGAAAAAATAACTCACAGATTAGGGGTACCACTTTTCTTCAGGACAGTTTGAAGATGTATATCAAGAGACTTAAAGTAAGAATGCCCTCTGTCCAAGCAATTCCACTTCAGAAATCTACCTCCATAATGAAGGACATGAACAAAGATGTTGTCTTAAAGATGTATATTGATAGGGAGAGGAGGGTGGGGTTATGGACATTGGGGAGGGTCTGTGCTACGGTGAGTGCTGTGAAGTGTGTGAACCTGGCGATTCACAGACCTGTACCCCTGGGGCAAATGATACATTACATGTTAATAAAAAAATTAAAAATTAAAAAAAAGATGTATATTGAGCCACATTATCACCTACAATAGATAAAAATCAGGAGCACTTAACACTTAGCCTATTAACAAAATAAATGTGTATGAACAGTAGCCATTATAAAAATGTTGCAAATTAATATTTATCAACATGGAAAGCTGTTCACAACACACTAGCAGAAAAAAACAGGTTGGAGGAAATGTGCAAAAAATAGCATAATTAGTATACTAATAGAATACTAGAGTGATTTTAGTGTTATGTAGCAGTATTATAGAGAGTTCAATTAAGGTAGTTATCTCTGGGTGGGGAAAACTATGGAGGTAAACAACAATTTTTTTATATTAATTAAATGTGCCTTTAACAGAAGAAACATATATATTTTTCAAAATCTTTAAGATGACTTAATAATGGGGGAAGACAGCGATGGTGAGGACTATAGTACGTGTGTGCTAACTACGAGGTTCTAAGTGAGGTTGGCAAGCTTGGCGGGTGTTACTTTATACGATACATATGTACAAATCGAGCTGCATTCTCCATTATGCTAATGGAAGAAAAATCTGAAAGAAGCATAAAGAAGCATTTAATCATGTGAGTAACTACTGCCCCATGTTTCTGTCTTAGAAGTTCATACCATTTTAACTTTCAGATTTGCTTAAAGCAGAAACCACCCAAATCATTAATTACTCTTTTGTCATATCCTGGTCCAATGGTTCATCTCAATCATTTCAAGAGAGCCCTAGGGGTGGGCTGTGTTTCTGCTTCCCCAGCTGGCAGGGTGCGACCACTTCCTCAGCCATTCTGGGGACAGTCTAAAAGGGCAGAATTCACATGCTGGCAGATTTCGGCTGGCTTCTGGAATAAGTGAAACTCACGCCCATAAGCCGTCAGTGTTAGCCTCTAACGTGCTCTGATCAGGAAAGACCGCGATCTCTAGGTAGAGAAAAACAAAGAAGCAGGCCCACGTGAATAAGCATTGACCGCGGAACATTCCTGGCGACACACGGGGTAAAATGTCTCACGTGCACAGTCTCCAGAGTGCTTGTGCTATAGGGATGGGTCACCTCGGCCTGGCACTGTCCCCATCTAAAGAAAGAGCGACAGGGTAACTTGCCCGAAGTCATATCCAAACTCAGTAGTGAGACTCTGGTTAGGATCCTCTGCTTCCCAAAGCGCCAGTGGCTCTCCTAAGCACAGCGGACCGTGTGGTGCGGTGAAAACACTACCAGCCTCGCAGTCAGGAAACCTGGTTTCCAAGTTGGCTTTGTTGCTTAGTTAGCCACGGGATCCTGGGCAGGCACCTACCCTTTCGGGGACCGTGCCTCTCTGTACACAACATGAGGTTCTACTAGAAGACATTCAGGGGCTCTGCAGACCAAAGAGCCTACAGTTTCTAAGTAGCTCATCCCTACCCCTGCCGCGTCCCTTTGGGTTTAGTTCTCGAGGCTTTCTGGCCCCTCCAGCCTCCTTCCGTCCACTGTTCCCTTGGGCACACCTGACCTGGGACCGCCAAGCAACGCAAGGTCAGAAGGATGTCCCATGAGCTTCGGAACATTTCTCATGTTGCTGTGACTATTTTAGCTAGAATCATGTTATTTTTTTTTCTGCCTAAACGGGTTAACGAGGCACACACGCGTCTGTAGACAGAGCACCACTGAATGCACTCTGCAGAGCAAACAGATGTTTAATTTCCTTTAAACAGACGTCAGGTGCCTGTACAGGCATGGAGCCAGGAAGAGCGATCTCCTGAGACAGCCTACCTCTCCCAGGGGAAGGGCGGCCCGGGTCCTCAGCCAGAAAGGAGGAAGAGAGGGTCCTGCCACTCAGCTAAGCCAAACGGCAACCCAGATGAAAGGAGAGGCAGAGAGAACTGGGTTGTGTTATCAATCAATTTTCAACTTCACTTAACTTTATTGGCATGACAAGGTAGACACATGCCAAAGTCAATACAGGAGATCTGTGTACCTAAGGCAGGCTCCGGTGCTAATGGAGCTTTTAGTGCCAGACACTCTGTCCTCAGAAGGTTTCCCAAAGTCCTCCTTTGTCTCCAGTGGCCACATGTTGTGGCTGTGATCTTGCTACTGAAGGTCACAAGATTAAATTAGTTTTGGGCACTGAAACCAAACTAAGGGTCTTCTCTCCTGAAACCCTTTTATACTACTGAAACACCTTGTGAACTTATGTTTTTATCTAACATAGACTACACAATAATAAAAATAAACAAGTATTTTCATATAGGATATTGTTAACATTTTTCACTTCCTAGGCAGGTTTTTAAAGTAAAACTTATCACTAAGAAAACTACCTAAAATTTCCTTATCAAAAATTCTTGCTATAATGTTTACATTTCTAGTGGACATATAATTGTTAATATCTAGGGATATTTTTTAAAAATTTATTTATTTATTTACTTATTTGAGAGAGAAAGGGCATGAGCAGGGGGAGGGGCAGAGGGAGAGGAGAAAGCAGGCTCCCTGCTGAGCACAGAGCCCAAATATCTAGGATCCTTGTGCAAAGTACCTCCATCCAGAGGAGAAATGGGGAAATTACTTTTTTCTGGTTGGATGATTTTTTTTTTTCATGATCTTAGTGGCACAGATATGTGCGATATTATTTCCACCAGGAGCCCAGCCCAAGCTGCCAGGCCAAGAAGCACTTATAGGCAATAGATAAAATCAATCATGAACAGATCATGACTCTGGCCAGCAAGTATGTGATAATGGATAAGCTTAATGTTTAAACAAATATTTGTTTTCAAGGAGGCAAAAGGTGAACATATAACATATGTTTCAGAGATAATACAGATATGGCATTTTCAGAAACAACACAGGTGTGGCCTAAGCCTACAATTTGGAGCACATGACCCATACACCAAACCCTTCACCTGGTGGCAGCATGCATGAATTATAGAAGTACTATTTCTTGCAAGCTTCCCATATTAAATAATTGACTAAATAAATACATTTGACCTGTAAAATCTAGAATATTTAAGCTGTCAGGAACCCACTGAATCAGTTAGTGTAATTCCTCTTATTTTACAAAAACTGACATCCAGATGTTTTGGTTTTCCTGTTTGCTTAAGGTCAACATTCCACAACTCACACGATACTGGAATTCAGGTGTCTCAACTCTCAGAGCAGTGAATGTTCCACTACGTAAGGACCCTACTGCACACTTGGATTCTGTACTTTGCCCTTGACATGTTCATAAAAGTTATGTCTATAAAGAGGCCAATGTCCACCAAAAATAAATAAATAAATAAATATTACCTATTTTCCATGTCTAGCAATTCACTTGTTCATTTCACTGTTCTTCTAAATAAAGGCAGTGGTTGGTTGGTTGGGTTGGTTAGTTAAAGATACTGAAAACCAAGGAGTAATCAAAGCCTTCTTCATTCCGTAGGTTTAATAAGCATTTGCAAAGGAAGGTCACCATTATCACTAATACAATCACAATATCAGTTATATGAGAAAGAAGATATACATATATTATGTATCATACATATGATATATATGTGTATCACATATGTGGCCAAACAGGAAGTATATGCCACATATATGACATGTTATGTGTGTATGTGTGTCTATATACATAGACCCCTTCTTGTCTTCGAAACATGTAAGCAGTTGTTTAAAAATTACCTTTATCAGGGGCGCCTGGGTGGCTCAGGGGGTTAAAGCCTCTGCCTTCGGCTCAGGTCATTATCTCAGGGTCCTGGGATCCAGTCCCACATCGGGCTCTCTGCTCCACAGGGAGTCTGCTTCCCCTTCTCTCTGCCTGCCTCTCTGCCTGCTTGTGATCTGTCAAATAAATAAATAAGATCTTTTTAAAAAATTACCTTTATCAAAGTATATCTGCATGGCTACTGGGAGTAGAATAGTGGGACAGACCCATTAGAGAACACACAACTCAACTCTCGACTTCTCTTTCCCCTCAGTCAAAGGCCTTGGGGAATTAACAAGATTCCTGAGTCAGTACCCTAAGTATTTCTCTGCACTCCAAGTGTGGTCATGTTTGAGATCCTCACTGATTTTAAAGGTATTAATTAAGGGACTGGGAGGATGTCATGGACTGGGATGAGCCAGTTAGGCTCTCCATCTACAAAGCATTAGGAGCTATTATCCAGAAGAGTAGCACACCATGCTTTGATCAGGGAAATTAAAATATTCTCCCAAGATAATCTATTTGTAAAACATTTTCCAAATTGAATTCCAGTTGCAGAAATATTTTTGGCAAGTAAACAGCAGGGGGCTGAGAGCCTGGTCTGTGCCAGCTTTGCTGAACTCCGACAGCCAGGATGGAAAGTCTGGGCTAGAGGAGTCTATGCCAGTGCTGGGGGTACCGAGCCCATGTGAGGAGAGGGAATGCTCGCTGGGCAACAGGTCTTTCGCCGTGAGCACCTCCTGTCTGCTCTCCAGACTCCAAGGATAAGAATGTGGCTCCACTGAGAGGTACCAGTTAAAGACAGAGACAGTGAGGGGAGGAGAAGGAGGAACCAGGATTGGGGGCCCAGAGAATGTGAGGGAGGAGCAGTGGGAATGGGACCCTGGGCCTTCTGGAAGCTGCTGGGGTCCACACTGGAGCCACCCAGACCACAGCTATCTCTTGGTGTTGCTACGGTCTGGCCCAGCACTCATGGCGAGGTCCTGGCGTTCCATCAAACAGAAACAATTTCACACGACAGCAGAGCTCTTGGTGACTCTGATGAAGCAAGGCCCAAACAAGAGGGCTATGGGGCCATGTCTGAACTGACCAGAACTTGAGCATTGTCCCAGCCCCCCAGTGAGCTACACCCCTCTCTGGACTAACAGGAATGACTGCTGTTTCTATACTGATTGCATCTTCAGCCTCGTTCCAGGGAGCCTCCCCAGCATAGCATTATCTCCACTTCCTGGCAGCAACCGATTCAGAGCGAAGTCTGCTGCTTGGAGCTCTGCCCCAAAGCAGCTGACAAAGGCAAGCCCAAGCGCTTCCTACTTGCTTTCTAGCACCTTCTGGCCCAAGCACCCTGCAGTCGCCCACAGTGCACGAGCTCTCTCTGTGCAGCTGGCAATAAATGCAACTTGTTCAGCTACAGGCGTGTCCCCATCTACCTCCAACACCCGCCTGTGACTCGACAGCCAAGTGACAGCAGTGTCTGCCCTGTGCCGAGCAGTGTGCTGGCTTTTGGGCTTACAGTGTGTCCTGTCCTATGCGGAGCGCCCACAGCCTGATGGGGGACGCGAGGAGCAGAACCACCTCAGGGGTCATGACCAAATGAAATGCAACAGGCTACCCAAGAGATGACCCTGACTGTGCCGTGATGTGGAGACTCTGAAGAACGGAGAACCCCGTCAAGATCAAATGTGCTATTAGCAAGCAGATAAATCTTACAAACCTCAACGTGCCATCAAGTGTGAGCTACTTGCAAACATATTTACAAATGTTAAGGCGTCAAGGAAAGGCAAGTTCCAGTCAAGCGGTCTCCAAGAACAGGAGCTGCAGACTTCCTTGAGGGAACAAAGACTTCGACAAAACGGCAGGGGACTTGGGAGAGTCGCCTCGTTAGTGTGAAAGTCTGTGACTTTGTACCTAATCCTGGTCCCCAGCCAGTCCCCATCTTGGCCAGCACCCCGCCGGTAAGCTGTGTGGTGGATGTCTCCCCTGGGTTGGATGTGTTTCTTCCCACCAGGGGGACTGAGCGCTAACTACAAAAAGATCTCAGAGGCCGAACCATAGTCTTTCTAATTTTACATCAATAATTATAAATTGTGCGTATTTGCCGTTTTGGGTCTCAAGTTTTGAGGGAACTGGGCCGATCAGAGTGGGAGCCTTGTAATGCCAATTTAAAACCTGACTGAGTAATTAATATGGAGTTTTACTATTTTAAGTGGAATTCTTACTAAGTTTATTGAAAGGTGTAAGAGAACTCTTGGACCTTGTATCTACAAATTTGAGGGCCTATTTGTGTGTAAGCATTAACGTACTCCAGAAAGCTTCGTTTGTTAACTCAAATACGTATGTGCATGCGCGTGTGTTTTATATGCACGTCCGTGCATGTGTGAAGATGTGAATAAAATTTGTAATTATGGCTTAATATATTTGGAAGTAATTAACTCACTTTATGCATGGGCCCTATGCTAAGCTCGGCCAGACTAAGAAAATAATTCTGTCTGTAAGCTGAACTAAAACAAGCGTTTTTCTAATTTCAGCTTTAATAAGGGGATTATTAATTTTTAATCCAAAAAGCAAAGCTTTGAATAATGTTTTCTGTGCCCAAAAGACACCTAGACAAAAGACAGCTACCTAGAAACTCATGTGAACACAAGCAAACGCCATCAGTGCTGGGATGGGGAAGGAGAAAATGCTGCCCAGGAGCAAGCAGGGGGGTCGCGTCCGGACCTGTGGAGGAGGACTCTTCGGGAGGAGGCGCAGGTAAGCCAAGAAGGTGTGAAGAGGGAGGGAGAGAGGGCGGAGCCAAGCACGTTGGCTCATTTACATATAGGAGGCAGAGCAGCACAAACCGAGGGGCCGGCCAACTAGCAAACAGATCATGACCCCTCCCCTCCTGGAGAAGCCAGTAGGTAAGAGGGAGCTCCTGACTCTTGGGAGAACAGGAAGAAATTCATCGCACAGAAGCCTATCCCTGGTGAGTTGGAGGGCCGTCCCGCTCATTCCCGGGGGCAGACCCGGCGCGCACAGGTGCACGCAAAATGCTTACCCTGGTGTTGGACACCGGGAGGTTCCCAGCAAAACACTTCTTTCTTCTTCATTTTTAAGTTCTTTTTGCTTTGGGGATCGGAAGCCTATTCGTATATCAAATATTTTAAACTTTCCTGAGGCTTAACCACTGGAATTACCGAACTACCAACCCTTTCACCCAAGGGCCCCTGAAACCTGATCCAGGCTGTAAGCAAATAAGCAGCCCGACTTTTGCAGAAGGCTGAGGTTCTGGGCTGCAGAAACGGGCGTGATTGTTCATGAAGGGCCCTGAAGACCCTCGGAGGACCGACCTTATCTCTCCGCAGCCAAGCTTCGGCTGAATCTTCTGCAGATCAGTTATCTTTTTAAAAGAGAAAATAGATCCTATTTTCTAAAGACCAAATGAGGAGTGAGGAGGTTGGGAGTGGAGTGGTGGGTCAGAAGGTCTAGGAGGGTAAAAAGCGGGGACCATTATGGCAAATTCTGATGAAAGAAGAATGAGGACAGAAAAAGCTCAGGATGACGGGTTGAGCCCACTGCAACCCGCCTCAGAGTTTACACTGCTACAGAGGCTGTGGTTTTACCCAGACAAAGTGCTTTATAAAGAGAATGGCAGGTATGGAATTTACAAAACTCATTTTCAGTTTCATTGGCTGCAGCCTTCAAATAACTCTACCCCCCCTCTCGTGTCTAATGGAACAGATGTGTCTCTTGGGGGAAAGGATTGAGAAGTGCTCCCTCCAAAGATCCCTGGGACACCATGCGATGGGTTTAAAGAACCGTTTCCATCAGCATGTGCAGACCCTCTGCATGTGGGTGCGACGTTCGTCCGAGGTTATCAGGACATCGCAGCCTCTCGCTCCTGCGAATGCCATGTGGGATTGTCTGGTGGCTGCATGAACGTTATCTTCAAATCTCCGTAGAAGAATTTCCCCTGTGTTTCATGTCAACAATGGTCGAGCCAAGCTGCCTTTGACGTCCCTGGAGTTACCTGATCACCCAGGCGACACTGAACAGAGCTAGAGCACAGGCAGTCGGCCACTCGGCCCTAACGTCTGCCCAAGGCCAGCAGCAAGGGTCCCAGGGGTTCCAAGAGCCACCAGCTCGGTCCAGTCTAGCATCTGTCACTGGCTTACCATGCCACCTTGGGCCACTGACTTCCCCATTCAGTGCCATCTGTGAAATGTGTATAAAAGCACATCGTGTCCTTCTGCCCCCCCTCTGTCCTCTCCTGCTCAAGCTCTCTCTCTCTCCCTACGTCCCTCCCTCCCTTCCTTCCCATCCTCTCCTCCTGCTCCTTCTTCTCCCTCTCGTTCTCCCTCCCTCCCTCCCTCTGCCCCTCTGTCCTTCTCTCTCTCTCTCATAGAAGAAGATAATATGTCTGTAAAGTGCTTTGAGCTCCTTGGAGATAGAGGGTCTATAAATATAAGCTGTTATCACTGTTACCATGGAAACACTCAGAGCACTGTGCTCCTCGGCTGTGTTCGCTGGGCAGAATTCTGGCCTTCTCGCCCTGCTGGCTTCTTGAGGCTGTTAGACAGTCAATGATTTTACAAGGCACCGCAGCCAGGTAGGGGTGGGGCCCCAGGGAAGAGCTTGTTTGTAACTCAGCGGCTCTCCATGTCCGTCCCGAACAATCATGCTTCCATTTGCTGGAGTAGAGGATCATGCAGAACCACGGGCGGGAGTCTGCTATTCATGCCACTGACGACAGGGAGAGACGCACCACCCAACAAAGAGCGCTGATCTACAGCAAGGTTCAGGCGAGGAAGAATTCCAATGACCTTCAGAAATGACCCTACATCCGTTTCCGAAATCTGCTCTCACTCCTGACTCCGCTACCTCAGACCCATGGCTAGCAAAGTGTCAGGGTGAAGAGTGCACATTCCGGCCAGTCCATGGCCTTCTAGAAAGTAGGAGCTGTGTCTTCTGCATTTCTGCCTCTGTGAGGCCTAGTACAGGACCTGGCACCCAGCAGGTGCAGAGGTTTGTGAAGAAGACAGGAGAAGTGGCTGCATCTTCTGTTACACGCGAGCGGACAGTGCTATTGAGTAAGCCGCATGCCGTCAGCGCTGGCTTGGACTCAAGTCCCAGGGTCTGCTTTCTGTCCCCCCCACCCCCGCCCCCATCAGTGCAGCAGTGAGGCACTGCGGTCCTGATTTCCTGGATGGTCCTGGGAAAGTCACTCTGTGGCTCACAGCCTGATACGGGACAATAACATACCCTAACTGCTAACCAAACAGCGGTGAAAGGTCCCGTTGCAAAGGTAAGGAGTGGAAGCCGCAGGAAAGGTCACTGTTCGTTGCAGGCAATGCTGTGATCTCCAGGCGCGTTTTCCAGGCCTCAGATGAGCAAAGGCAAGGAAATCGGAACGGGCTTTCCAGTCAAACCAGTCAAAGAATTCAGCGGCTGAGCCCTGCCTCTTCCACCTTCCCTGAGCCGCAGGACTCCCATCGTAGGGTTAGAAGAACAGCACTTATCTCATGGGTTCGAGGTGTCGGTTTAAAGAAATAAGCAGGAAGACCTGTAGCCCCGTGGCTGGCACCCATCAATGATTAACACACGTTCGTTCCATTCTACTAGTCTGGCCGTATGAATAGAGAGCCGAGGGTTCTGAGGAATGCACTGGCCAGTTTATTCCAAAGGCCAGACAGATGTTTCAGATCCCCCCATGATGGGGCACGTGGTGGTCCCACTTTGGGCAGGGGGCGTGGGGAACTTCAGGGCCAAGAGAAAATGCGCAGGGGCATGCAGAGAACCAAGCAGAAGAGCTGCATAGCTTACAGGGTCCACTGCAAACTGAAAACGCTGGGCCACTTGTGTATAAATTACTGGGAATTTCAAGGGGAAACAGCAAGCCATTATCCCCACGTGAGTGCCAAGGCTGCACCGCACAGAGCCAGCCCTGGACCTCGGGGAAGGGGGAAGCTTCGCCGCGCTGCCAAAGGCTGCTTTTGCCGTCATTGTGGGTCTCATTCAGTTAGAGAGGGCGGAATGGTTCCCACAAACTGCTTGGATACACAGAATTCATCTTCTGAGCTAAAGCTAAGCTGTAGTAAAGGTCATTTCAGGAGGAAGGAAAAGCTCATAAAAACACCAAAACTCCCACTGGAGCAAGTTATGACCGCACAGTGGGACCAGAGGCACGGGGCTTCCTGTGTCCTCACTCACGGGGCTGTAGAGGGAGGTCGGATTACAAAGCCTACGAAAGACAGCCACCGTTTATTCAGCTGCTATTTAATAAGCCCCTGCTGTATACAAGACAAGGCGTCAGGCCTTGTCAGGGAAACAGATTATCTTTACGATGTCTAACATCCCTTCCAGTTCCAACATTTGAGGATTCCTTGACAAAGACCTGGCGCCCACCTTTAAGAAACTTAAGTCTAGGACAACAGCAAAACAAAACTGAATTTGCTCTGGATAGAAGGTCTTCAAATGAGGTATTTAAAATCTATCATTTATGTTTATGTTTATGTATATGTGTGTGTGTGTGTTCCTACCTGCTAAGATTTTTATATGGTCATTCATAGATTTTCACTGAGCCCTTCAAAGATTGGGAGCATTGTGTTTTTTGTGGGTTTTTCTGTTTTGTTGTTTTTCAATCTGGTCGTAAAACTAAGTCACAGAGAAGACAGTGGATTCTCCCAGAGTCAGAGAATAAGGTTGTGGCAGAACATTCCTCCTCCACATAAATTACTGAGTCCACTCTCAGTGGTTCCCCTTCTTCTTCCCTCGCTGTCCCCCATAAAGGACGTGATTAAAGCCGGCCCCCTTCCTTTCTCTGTTGCCAGCGTACAGCTCTTAATGGAAGACTCTTCTCGTCAATGGGTTGAGGCTAATTCTGAGCACAGGATCTAAAAAAACAGACAAACCTCACTCAGATTCTGCCTCTACCCCTTGCTAGTGACCAGTGATCTGAGAAAGTCACTGTCTCTCTGATGCCTCTATTTTCTCATAGGTTGAAATATTCATTCTTCTCCAGTTTCTTTGGGGATTACAAGCATCTAGCAGTTCCTGGCACACAGAGCCCACTCCCACCCCTCTGCTCTCCATCCCTTCTGCAGACCCTACCGTGAACAGAAGGTCATGGCTGTCGTGGTCCCCTTACTTCACTGAGACACGTGGCCCATGGAAGGATGGGACGGCAAATCACCCAGAGGCAGAGCCAAGAAACCCAGGGTGGGGAAGACAGGCGTTGAGCTGATTAACGTTGACCTGTGCTCAACTTCACGTGTGTGAACTCTCACTGAGGGGCTCCTCTGGCCCCTTCAGTTGACTGTGAGCCCACACTGGACACAGCCCTGGGCAATCCTGGTGTTTATTTGACGCAGGCATTGAAGAGCACGTTGGAACCGTTGCCTTAAAAGCTGGAGAAGCAAACCGGGTTGAGAGAGGAGAGACCCAGGAGTTCTACCCATTCTTCTAGGAAACGGGGCCCTGAGCTCATAGACCCACCCGCCATGCTAAGTGAGAGATGAAAACCACAGGAAGAAAAATAAAAGGCGTTACTTTCCCCAGACTGTTACCCTGAAATGAGAAGACAGAGAGGCAACGATAGATACCAGCACCCTGCCTGAGTAACAACCCCTAATAACCCAGGGCTAATAGCCAAACGGGCTGGAAATTCCCCCGCTACAGAGTCCCGCGCAACGAGAAGTCCCTGAACCCCACAGAGCCCCGAGTGCACAGCCGAACGGCCCTCGGAGGGAAGGGGCGCGGGGTGTGGGGCTTCGGACGGCCCAGGTCCCGCCGGCAGGGACGCGGAAAGAGACCGAAGGCTCCCGCTTGGTACGTTTCACGGGCTTGCTTGGGCCCAGGGCCGTCGGGCAGGCAAGGAAGGCTGCTCGGGACAGCTCAGAACTGTCAGGTGGGGCGAGTCTCCTCTCATCACACCTCACGGCCGTCCTTGCGGTCCCCACCGCGTGCCCTCCCCAGCGTCGGTGTGTGGGGCTCGCTCCGAGCCCCCCACCTGTCACGTTACGTTTATGTCAACCTTCACTAAGGTCTGAGGGATTTAAGGGGCCCCACTCTGATCCGCAGCCTCTGGTAGCAAAGAAGAGTTTCTCACTCAGCTATCTCGAGAGAAGGGGGTTTTCGTCTAAAGACAGATCTGGGAATCCAGGGCCGGGGCTCCGGGGGCAGCTGGCCCAGGAGAAGCCGTGGCGCCTCTGGCGGGGCTCGCTCGTCCCTTCTCCTTCGCGACAGGCCCCGCGGGCCATGGGTGAGCCCACGGCGCCCCGGCCCGCCCCGCAGCTGGCCATGACAGCGTGAGGAACCGGTACAAATGGAAGTGAAATGTGTAAATTTGGCAACATCGTCTTAAAGTCGAACCCCCGTCCTGGGTTTTCTCCCCGCAGGAGGCAGACGCAGCGTTGACTCAGCCCGCGTCAGGCCGGGCACAGCCCGGAGAGAAGCCAGAAGCGCGCGACGGGAGGACACGGTCCGGACCACGCACGCACCAGGCAGACCCGCGTCACCCGCCCCGACCGCTCCCCCGCGGGCCGCAGAAGAGACAAACGCCGGCTCGTGTCCGAGCCCCGTTACCTTTTGGTCTCGGAGAGCGGCTTCGCAGGCGGCTTCCCTCACACGAGAACGGACGGCGGACGCGCAGACGGAGCTGCCCGCGCTCCAGGCCGCCCCGGTCCCCTCGCCGCAGCAGGTGGAAGTGGCTCCGACAACAGCCCTGGAAGCAGGCGTCCGAGCTCGGGGCCAGCGCGGGCCGGGAGCAGGGCCGGGAGCGGGCCGGGAGCGGGCCGGGGGCTCCTCCAGGCTGGCGGTCAGGCTGTGTCCCCGCGGGCCGAGCGGCTCGTCTGGCCTTATCGTCTCTCCTGAGGCCCCGGCACTGAATCCCAGCACACGGGGTGGGGGTGGGGGGCAGGGCTTCAAGGATAAGCACGGGAGCTTCACGGGAGGCCGAGGGGCACATTCCAAAGTCTGCAGCGGCTTCCGGCTTCCAGGCCCGCGACGTCGGTTCTCAGGCACCGGGGGCTCAGGGCGTCTGCAGTCACAGCACAGGACAGCTGTACGTCCCCGCGGTCCTGGTCCTCAGCCCTGGGCACACATCAGGGTCAGTGAAGGAGCGGCTCCCACTGATGACCGGCTGCCCCTCCCCGGAACTGCTGACTCGGCGGGTCTGCCGTGCGGCCTGCGACTTTACACGTCTCACGGGGTCCCGGGTGGCGCCCGATGCTGCTGATTGGGAGGGACACGATGAGGGCCGCTCACACTGTGTCTGCCTACTGTCCCATGTGTCGCCCAGCCGGCACACAACTATCACTAGCATCCGACACGAAGTGCTGAAGTCCGATGCTGCTGGAAACACCAAGCACCGTCCGTCCGTCTGAGCAGATCAGAAGACAGAGACGCATTTCCACTCAGCCACGTGGTGAGTGACCAGATGCGTCCTTTATGCAACAGACGTTACTAAGTGCTGGTTTTGTGTCACGCGCTGGACAGAAAACCCCAGCTCCTGCGCTGTTTACACGTGGGTGGGGAAAGCCATCACTTTTGGAATTTCTATGATGTTCTAAGCCCTGAACAGTAACTATCTCGAATTCCCACACAGTGTCATTATTCCCATTTTCGGGGTGAGAAGGTGGAGTCTCACCTGGTTAAGGAAGCGCCAGCTGGCCGTGTCGCCACAACCCACACACTTTCCATCAGACCACAGGGGAGTGTCTTTGGCTAACACTACAAAGGGCCTTTTAGCAGAAATACCCTGTATTTTGTCAGCAAAGTATTCCTTTTTCATTTACCACAACCTGGATGGATCCGTGGAGGTACTGGGAAGCTTCAAGGGCTCCCAAGGGCTGAGACAGGAGGGCCGTGGGCCATGGGAGGAGACAGTTTTCCTGACTAGTGACCACAGCCCGTTGTCCACATCGCAGGGCCCGCCGGGGTCCTGCCGGGCCACACTACACTTTGCTGGGTTCACTGGAACACCAACGTCCCATTAAAACTAGCATGTCCCTGGTTCACACCGGAGACCCTTCCTCGAGTCACTTTTCTCCATAAGTATTTCTTGAAACCTCTGTGAGCCGGGCACTGCCACTGGGAATGGTGGGGAATTCGAGCTAAGACTTTGCCCCTGCTCCCCAGAGCTGGTAAAGCAAGTGCAGCACCTTCTTCCTGGTTGTCCTGCAGCTCTGACACCGGGGACCCTCTCTGGGACAGTGATTTTTGCCTTTTGTCTTATGGTTTGAACTTTCCATCTTTACTCACAATCCATTCACGCATCACTTTGTGCCAGATTTTCGTTTGTCCATTTGTTTTTGTTTCTTGTCAGCAGAGCTACTGATATACAGGAGCTGGGGGCTTCCGGCCGGCTCAGGCCATCGAGCATGTGACTCTTGATCTCAAGGTTGTGAGTTCAAGCCCCATGTTGGGTGCAGAAATTACTTTAAAAATTTTTTTTAAAAATCTAATAAACACATATGCTATATAACAAATATATTACATTGTGTATATGTAGTTAGATATTTGGTGAGACAATAGAATGGTTTCTTTTCTTAAGAGAAATAACAATGGTCATCCAAGATCTTGGGGAAATATTAAAAAGAGGACGTGGGTCCTGAGGCAATGGAAGAAAGAAAAAAATTCTTGGAAGGTAAAGAATCTATGATCCTCAAAAAAGATATGAGCCTTCCCTCAAGTAGGGAGGGAGGAGAAGAGAATCTTAAAAGAGAAAGAGGAAGTCTGGGAGGCAAAAAGAGCAGCTGCACGGGCGGGAAAGAGCTACGATACCCTGGGAGGAACTCCTGCGTGGACAGACGGCTTCCCGTCCCCGATGGGGCTGTCAGCCTGGACCTCAGTGCCGCGGGCCGGCCGGTTGCATGGTCAACTTCGGGGCACAGTATTAGGCTCCCAGGTTTTTGTTTTTTTAAAGAAGACAAGAGTTTAAGTGTATCAGCTTGCAGGCCTGGAGATCTTTAGTAGCTGAATACATATCATACTATGTTCAGGGGCTTGAAATCAGACCCAGCTGCACGGAGGACTCAGTTCCTGACTCCGAAAGTCATGCCACCGCTCCACCTGGAGTTGGAGGGCCGGGGAGGGAGGAACATACCAAGTGCGCCAGCAATCAGGTCTTTGTGTGACTCTTAAAAGCCCTCTGTGCCCAGGTGCTATGGTGAACACACGTTGTTTTATTTGCACGTAACCGTGACGGTGGAAGCTCAACGAACAGCCATCTCCACACACATTCTGGGTTATCTGAGAGCAAAGTTGTCTTGTAGGCTTCTTCTCCGAATTTGAGCATACGGAGATAGGCGATAGTTCTTGAATTGAATGGCCTTCCCCCAGAGGCGCACTCCTGTGGCCAGCATGAGGGTCTTAATAACACCCACGCCCTGCTGTCTCTCCGGATTTCTCACACACCCTCCAGTGGGGCTTCTCAAACGTTGCGGTGCTTAGCAATTACCGAGGAGGAAGCTTGTTCACCTGCGGATCATGTCACCAGGGCCTCACCAAATAAATCTGATGCAGAGGGTTCGTGGTCAACACATTGTGAAATTCTGTGCCGTTTAATAGGGTTAGAGACAAATGTGCTGTGGGGGCATTTCACAACTCAGCTAAATTTACTGAGTGTGTACTACGCGTCTATCAGTATGCTACGTACAGAGGATACCATGGTGGACAAAGCCTGTTCTCATGCAAGTATCATCTAAATAAATAATTACATGAGTCAGTGGAGAGCCACAACTGTGGAAAAAGGCACAAAGAAGAGATACACAGTGCCAGGAAAACCTGTGGCTGAGACATTTTCCCCAGTCCCAGACATCAAGGAAGTCTTCTTCTGAGGCTCAGTAGGTTATCTGGACAAGAGGGGACAGATGAACATTCCAGACACAGAAGGAATAGCAAGTGTAAAGGCCCTGTGGCCACCAAAGGGGCTTAGAGAGTCTGAGACACTGCCAGAAGCTGCCCAGTGGACTCACTTGTAGTCCCGGTGTCTGGAGATCTTTACACACTCTAACATCCACACTCTAACGTCCCATCCCTCTGGAAGTCTGATGAAATTGAAGAATTACTGATTTGCAAAAAAGAGCCCTTATTTACAACTAGACGTGAGCTGCTCTAAGATCTACCGTCTGTTAAAACCGGCAGGGCAGCTGCTGTGCAGGTCTGGGGAAGTCATGCACCCTGTGTCACCAGGGCCCAGGCTCAGATAAGGCAACAGCCGTCTAAATCCCACAAGCCCCAGAAAGCCTGGTGGAGACTGACTCCACTGTTGGCACCAGAAGTGGAGAAAGGTGGTGGGCGGAACCTCAGCGGGACCAGCCCTCGCCAACAGGGCAGAGCCCGGTTGTGGCCGTGGGACTAGAGGAGCCTGTTTTCTGCACTCTCTTTTCGAGACCTCCTCCAGCTCTGCTCCCTGCTCCTTCTGGAGCTGCCTTCTCCGACCCTTGTGGCCTGGGCTTTTCCCATGGACTCCTTTTACAATGACTTGTCTTTCTTACCACAAAAGAAAGAAATTTGGTGCTCTCATTGGACGATCAAATATCAGGTAAGGAGACCATCTTGGGATTTGTATTTTGAAAAAGGCCTGGGTAATAGTAACTCAAAAGAACAAATCGATATGCGTCTAATTTCCCCACATTATTATGGCAGACAGGCACAGACCCTCTAACTTTGATCTGGGCACACAGTTCCCGAAATAAGGGTTATATTTCTCAGCTTCCCATTCAACCAAGTGTTGCCTTGGGGCCAAGTTCTGACTAACGGGATGGGAGCAGTTTCTACGACAGATGTTTCCATAAGGGACTGTTGACATTCAGGCCCCATTCTTCTTCTTACTTTGCTCCAGCCTGGCTGGGATGACTGATGTCCTAGGTATTACCTTGGGCCATGAGAGCAAGGGCCACATGGGAGGGATGGCAAATAGGTGAGCTGGAGGGGGCCTGCGGACCTAAGGGATAAGGCCGTTGTCCCAGTCCTGGGCTCCCTTCCTCCAGACTCATAAGTAAGAAAAATAAATCCCATGTTGTTGGAGCCATTGTTAATCTGGGGTTTCTGTTATAGCCAACGCCACGTTTAACTGATAAAACCGTCATGGGGATTTTTCTGTCTTTCTTTTTTTTTTCTTTTTCAGTGGAAGATCACAGTGCAATTTCTTCTTGGGTCCCTCACATGTAGGCAACAACATTCTCCATTTTCATGTGTGGCTGCTTCTTCGAGTCAACCCAGGATGGCTCGCAAGATGGGAGAGGAGCACGGGTCTTTGGGAGCATGGGCCGGGGCCCCGAGGGCTGGGTCTGAAGCCGGCCCTGCCGCAAGCTTCTCTCACCGGGCTTCTCCTTGCCCCTCTAGAAACAGCCTCCAGGCCCTCCTACGAACCTGTTCGTTTCTAAGACCAGGCTCACTTGGTGTCACCTGCCCCCGTGCCCACTCTGCCCGTCGGAGGATATGATGATGAGGATGAGTTTTCATCTTACCAACAGGCTGTGTTTTCAAAGTCCGCAGCGCCTTTCTGGAACTTGGCGACACACTTCTCCACAGGCCGAGAACAAGAAGGTTCGGCTCCCACGCGAATTCCAAAACAATAATCACCTGCAGTTAAGCAGCTGTGGTGAGGGGGTCCTAGAACAAAACAGTTTGCAAAAGATTAGGGTGTGTGTGGCCCGGAAGTGCTCGGTGTCTGATGGGAGAGGGGACAGAAACAGCCCCCCCACCCCGCCCGTGGCAGGGATGAGGACGCCCTGCCTGTCTCCTGTGTTCTCTTGGGGAGAGTCACCCTCCCAGGAATGGCACTTCCCTCTCACATTCAGATGCCTACAAAAGCTAAAAAAAAAAAAGAAAAATGAGTCTCCGGAGTTGCCAAATATCCTGGGGCTGTTACCGGCTTTCTTCAGTCGAAACCTGCCTTCATTTGAAAACTCGCCCTATAGGTAAAAGAGAGGCCACTTTGTGGATCTGGCCACATTCTCTTAAGCAAACTTGACGTCGTCGATGCCCCAGGAGAGGTAAAGGGAAGAAGGATGCTCTTTTTCAAGGCTTTGCAGTCAAGTCTGACTTGTCCCTTTGCTGCCATGTCATGGGAGATCACCGAGGGGTGTGACGCCCGTGAGCGGCGCCCGGCACTCAGACTTCGAGGGCCCCTCACTCCGCCCTGTCCTCGGAATGTGGGTTCCACTTGCCTTTCCTGTTTCCAGAGGCCGCTCCAAAGACAGCCTTGAGACAGTGATGCGCTGTTGAGAACACCCACGCAGTACGTGTGACAGACACAAAGGCCTCTGTAGAAACTTCCACGATGTGGCAGTGGATGCGTGGGTACCCCCCACTTGCCTCCACCCCAGACAAGCCTCATCTGTAACCTCCTTGCTTGTTCACACTGCCACCTACCCACCTGTTCCCTGTCCTTTGCTTATGAGGGACAGAGTCAGAGGACACCTGGGGGGATCCCAAGGAGCTTGCAAAACACACAGCAGCTTGGAGTCCGTGGTGGGGGAGAGGCTGAGCGCAGATCTGGTTTCATCTGCCGGGATGGAAGTGGGGGGCTGGGGATGACGTCATAGCTGTCTGGGGACTGTGGTCTGCTTTAGTCTAGTTCCTCCTTTGCAAAGAGCAGCTTAGACCTGTGCCTTTCAGTTGTATCTTATCTCTATTAAAATGTCTTCATTACAATGGAAGGTGTTCCCTCAACCGACCCTCGCAGGAGCCCTTTCTCTGCCTCTGTCCCGCCTGCCCTCCCTCCCCTCGCTTCCACCCTCCACCACCGGCAGGAAGCCCTCCCCAGTGTCCGCAGGGCTTAGGTCCGCTCTAGCGCTCTCCTAGCTCCTTGGGACACATCAGGCTGTCCCCACAGAGCAGAATGAGCTGCTTGGCAACATGGGCTCTCGGCTGACCAGCAAAGTGACCTGGCGTGCAGTTAGGTCCCTCCGTGTTCAGCGAGTGAGCAAAGGTTCTTTCCACTCTGCTCCTTCCCATGGCGCTACCAAGGTCCTGTTTGGGCCCGTCCCCTTCCAGAAGGGCTATCTCTTCTCGCCGGATTCCCACTGCGCCTCCTGCTCTGGTACCTATTGTGAAACATAATGATTTAGCAGCCTGCACTGTTGTTCACTCATTCCCGTGGACCTTGCCTGGCGGACTGTCTGCTGTCAAAGACCGTATCTTCCATGTCTTTTGTGACGCCCTCAATTCTAAGGCCACGCTCTGCACACCGTGGGCGACCGCGAATGACCGATGGGAAGTCCATGAGTCCAAGACAGGCTTCTTTAAACTGTGACCAGGTGAAGACTTGCGTTCTCCCGGGGAGCTTTCAACCCAGAAAACAAAGAGCCTTACGTAAGTGCACCCACCGGAGGCCGGAAGCTGCGCGAGCACTTTCTGTGTGTGTAGGTCTTCCTTCTGAAGAGGCAGTTAGGTCTCGTGGCTCTGAGCATGGGCTCGAGAGCCCTGCCTGGACCTGAATGGGGCTGCCTTCCTGCTGGCCTCAGGGACTGAATCTGTGCGATACACACTTTCCTCACTTGTGAGATGCAGGTAATAGTGAGAGGCTGTGTTAGGCTTCCTCAGAGAAACAGAATGAATATGGTTACATCGACAGCAGGACAGATGGAGATACACAGACACAGATGAGGAGCTCAGTTGCAGAAATTACCACACTATTATGGAGACCAAGAAGCCCCCGGATCTGCCACCCGCAAGCTGGAGACCCAGGAAAGCCAGGGATGTAATTTAGTCCAAGGCCTGAGAGGAGGCTGATGGTGTAAGTCGTGGTCGGTCTAAAAGCCCAAGAACCAGGAGTGCCAGTGGCTGAGGGCAGGAGAAGACGACGTCTCGGCTCGGGCAGAGAGAGAGGGAATTTGCCCCTTGCCGGCCTTTCTGTCCCTCAGTGCACTGGGCGGTGCGACAGCCTTCGCTGAGCGCTCCCGTCCACTCAGTCGACCAATTCCAACGCTGACCTCTTCCAGAGACCCCTCACAGACTCGTCCAGAGTCATGCTCTTCCAAACAGCCGGGCACCCCTTAGCCCAATCAAAATGACACAGAAAATTAACCAGTGCAAGGGCCAACCTCATTCAGGGTTAAAAAGGCAATACAGAGCGGAACACAGCAAAGCACAGGTCGCCCGCGTTAGCACCTGGCACAGCGACTGCCGGCGCGTGTCTGATAGACGCGGTCCTTACGCATCCGCGCAGCTTCTACCGTCGCGACGGAAGGTTTAAATGGAGCAAGAGGTCTTGGAGAAGCCGGGGCTCAGGGTCCTGGTCTCCTTGTCTTTCCACTCATTTATGTCCTTGGTGGTGTCCCTGTGAGGACAGGCACAGCAATGACTTTTAGAACCAGGAAACGGAGGACTCTGCTGGGGAGCGTCATCCCGCGGGACTCACAGGTGCTACCTGGTCCTCGGGACGCATTTCATAAACTTCAGTAAAGGGTCCGCCCCCCAGGCCCGCTTGTGGGGCACGAGGCCGTGTAGACCGTTGCTGTGAAAGACCGCGAGCGCTGACTAAACAAGACAAGGTAAAAGATGCCGTTAGCTAGCTGGAGTACAGACACTGCAAACAGCCAGTTCGCTTAAAGGAATCGCTCCTTGACAGCATGGAGTCCTCCTTACTCGGTGTAGAGAAGGGTGTAAATTAAGTTGTGATCCAGCTCATCCCCTCCCTCCTTTCTTTCTCTCGCTCCCTTTCTCTCTTTTTTGCATCTTCCTACCTCCCAGCTACTCTACACAGTAAAATAAATGCAAAACAGCCTTTTTTCCCATTTCTTCCCTTTGGTTGGAGGGCTACAAACTAGCCACATTAAAACGCACTATTTCTAGAATGATCTGGAAAGGTACAATGCCGCAGAAAGAAGAAAACCGGGCAAGTTTTGTAGGGTGTATAAGATTCTTTGTTCTGTGTGTTTGTTTGCCTGCCTGCCTGAGTATGTGTCCGTCTGTCTCTTGCCAGCCAGCAGCTTGCCGGCCATTTTAACCGGCATGGCTCCCTCCTCCACATCCCAGCCACAATGGAGGGAGGAACCTGGGCCAAGATGGTCAATGCTGAGGCTTCCCAATGACCTAGGACCTGTGAAAAAAGGACCTGCACTAACTTAAATCTCTCAGCCTGGATCAAGATGAAAGTGAAGTAAGCCACTGCCCATGGGTGATGGGATGGGAACTGAAAGGCCACGAGAAAAGCAGGACCACAAAAGCCTCAGCCAGCTGACCTGCATGTAGGCTGAAGCTGGGTATTAGGACAGCTGAGAAAGTTAGGGGTGCTGAGAAGGAAAAAGTGGCAGGCAGAGCCCTGTTGAGTGAGTCACTGCACTGGGCAAATGCAAGAAGAAAGATCTCCAGCCCCAGTCCCTTCACGGCCAGCGTCTACAGGACACTGCCCCAGAGCTCAGGGACTGGGGTCCTCCTTCTCCAATTGTTTTACGTGTGTCTCTCTTCTTTGACCTAGACTTTGGAGGGGAGGCAGGTGTCTCTGGCTTTTGCAAATGCAGAAGAAGCTTTTTCTAAAACATTTATCTGGCTTCAGGGTTCAAAAGCCCCTGGTTCAAGAAAACCACAAAGGCACAGTGTTGGGAGGACTGTGGTCGACAAAAAAATGGTAGTGTCCGGATGTCCATTGGGCTCTGCCTAAGAACCAGGCACTTGCTTTAAAAAAGGACATTGACA
This sequence comes from Lontra canadensis, assembly GCF_010015895.1. NCBI lineage: Eukaryota > Metazoa > Chordata > Mammalia > Carnivora > Mustelidae > Lontra > Lontra canadensis. The sequence goes on along the minus strand of NW_022631018.1, from coordinate 22,205,601 downwards.
AATGGAAAAGAATATGAGGAAGGGGGCTAGGGCAGTGAGGAGGTTAGAAAAAATCTCATACAGGGACTGAAGAAACTGGGGGTTTTACACTTTGAAGGGTAAAAATTAAGGAGACAGCAGAAGTGTTTGCAATGTTTGTAGGGTGGACACAATGAAGATGTACCAGGTCTGTGATGTGTCCCCCCGGGTGAGACAGGATTGTACAGATGTTACAAGGAGCTCAATTTTAGCTCATGGTTTCCCCACAACAGAATGTTCTGCTGCAAGGTTGGGGGTACACAGCCTGTCTGGATATTCAACGAGAGGCTAGTCGACTTTGTCCTAGGGGACAGGAGTTTAGACTGGAGGACCTCTGACATCATTGGCACCACTATACACAATGAGTTTACCCACAATGATGACCCATTACCTCTAGGCCCTCAACTAAAGCTGTGGAAAGAAGCTGGAAATGAAGCAGATTGTAAAACAGACACCCTTTTTCATCCCCGGAAGACTCCCCAGCTGTCCAGGATCATAAAATGTCCCTGATTCTCATCTCATCTACATCTGTCCCAAGGCCTCTCTGACAGCAGAATGATGGAACAGGAGCACCCCTCACTGAGCTTAGCCTCTCACAGGAGTGTCCACTTGTCCCCTGTAAAGCAGATAGAAAATTCTGGAAAGAAATTTTATTTTCTAAAGCCTAGAGCATGCACTGGTTGGTTCCAGACATTCTTCCAAGGAAAAAGCAAATTGAACCTCTTACCCTGTACTGAGGAGGTGCAAAGGAGCAGAGAGGCTGGTTCTGACAGGAGTTTGTGGCCCTGCTGGCCTTTATTCCTACCACCCCCCAAGCTGCAAATATGCTCACAGAAACCATCCACTTCCGTGGTCTTGCTAGAACAATCAAAACAAAAATCCTCTGGGCGTCCACTTCCCTCTACTGTGGTCACCTCCATACACTTTGTAACAACGTGGTAAAGGACAGGGGTGGTGGAGAGAAGCCCCAGCATGGCCCACGGGACTGCAGATGTGTTCTGAACTCTCCAGATTCCTGACTTACAAGTTAGGAATGGTGTAACGGACCCCAGTTTCTGGAAATCTGCCAGGCAGGGCCTGGTGGCCAAGGTGACAAGCAGATGACCTGTCACTGCCACTCCTGGCAGGTACAGCCCATCTTACCAAGGAGGCCTTGCTTTAAAAAAAAAAAAAAAAAAAAAAAGTCCTTTCTCCTTATTGTCCTATTGTGCCCTCACCCAGGACAAGAATTCCATTCCACACCAAGTGCAAGAGGAAAGTGACAGAATGACGCTCAATGAAAAAGAGGGATACTTCTACATGTCCCCACTGAGGGTCTCTGGTTTGCTTAAGAAACCAAAACCCTTCCAGAGAATGATTTGTTGTTTTCAGCAAACAGCCAGGGGCCACTGTGAACCACAGAATGACACCCTGTGCGGCACTCAGGCTTCCGGATGGACAGGGCGCTCAGCCCAGGCCGGTGGCGGGAGCTCCCCTGGCATCGCCCGCATCCCGCCACCGTGATGGGTCCACCGTGAGGGTCCAGCAGCATTTCCCTAGCCTCCTCTCCCCCTCCCCTCCTGCCCTCCCGGCCCTCCCTCCCAGAGCAGTACATTCCAGAGCTTTCTGCCGCACACAGAGCCCGCCATTGAGCCATTTTCCCCAACGCTGCGCACGGTTTCTGCTGCCAAGATGAGTCACCGAGCGACACACACCCGCAGCCCCTCCACTCTGTACTTAAAATACCCTGGGGCTGGCCGAGCAGAACCCCGCGGGGCGTGAGCACGTGTGCCCACGGGGGATGGGCAGCTCGGCCCTCGGAGCCCTCTGCGGAGCGGACTGCACTGGGTTTGGCCCAAGCCTTGTGAGAGCCCACCGCTTGGCAGGGGGTCTGTCTCCCGCGTGCGGCCTGCCAAACAGCACCCTCTGGGCTGCGGGCAGCTGAACCTCCCTCTCAGCCTCTCTGCCCTGCAGCAGAAGGAGCAGACGGCCAGGGGCTGATCTGTCCTGGCGCTTCCAGGGAGAGTCTGCTTCAATCTCAACCGTTTCTGATTGTTTCCCCAGTTAGAACCCGTCATCCTCACCTGGACAGAGGTCCCTAACCTCCTCCACTCTCTGCCTCCACGCTTCTCTCTGCTTCCCACCTACCCGCCCCAACGCCCAGCACCCACCTTGGGCAGAACTAACCACATCACTCTAGAACCATTCCTCTTCCCTAGAAAAAGAGATGGAAACATTGTTCTCTTTGCCCGGAGTCTTTCAAAAGAGCTGAAGAACTCCTTCCTCCTTCTCTCTGCAGAGAGACGTCAGGCCTCCGCAGGCATGCACCCACCGAACAGCTTTCCTCGTTCCCTCTGCCCACACCTCCCTCCCCCACCCCCTGCCCAGCCACACGCTGCACCTGCCAGAGGCACCCCTCCCTCCAGGGAACTGCATGCTTTCCGCTTTCAAGCCGCTGCTACAGCACCCTTCACAGAAGGGGCCTCAGAACAAAAGCCCGGCCCGAGCCTCCCAAAGGAACATCCTGTGCTCAAGTTACTCATTACTTGAGTTAGAAGAGGTCACCGAGCAAGAAGCACGCTGGAAAGCAAGGGGACAGGTGGCATAGAGGGCAGGGACTTAGTCAAGGTGACCTTCTAAGAAAACTCGAGAGTCCGGGCGGGGGGTAGGTATCAGAATGGGAAGGCGGCAAAGTCATAGCAGCAGTTCCAAGGTTAGACAAGGTCAAATGGAAAGAGCTGATTATACTTAAGCAAGCTATTTAACAGCTTTCACTAGGTGCTAGGCACTGTGCTTAGCATTTTCCCACAACCCCCATTTAATCCTCGCAACAATGTCATTCCAATTTTACCAGTGAAGAAGGGGCAGCCCTGGAGAGAACAAGGGACTTGCCCAAGGTCACACAGTGAGCCAGGACTAAAGCTGGGAGTGGGTCTGTCCTGCTCTGCGGCATGGTGCTCTTTGGGGTGATGTGGTCGGACCGTCTGCGTGGCCGTGCAGCTGAGTCTCATTCGGGGTCTCACATGGCTGAGATGCTGTTCTGCAGCTGCACGACAGGTTGGGGTGGGAATGTGGAGGTTCCCGGGACGCCCGCGAGAGGCTGGCTTGGGAGAGGCTGAGAGGCTGCACCGGCTGTGAAGGCACGACGCTCAGCCCTTGTCAGAACCTGGGGAGAGTCTGCACGTGGGGGAGGCAGAATGGGCAAAGCTGGGGAGCTCAGATTTGAAGAGGGAGCAGCCTCCAGAGGAGCACAGTAGGTCAAGGACAAGAGAGGAAGCTCAGCCTGGCCAGACACAGAACCGGTCTACTTGGCATTTGCCACAGCCCTAGAAAGCTGAGGTAGGGAACCTCTTTTTAAAGAGAGAATGGGGGTCCTAATGAAAAATCTGTCACTGTCACCCTTTCTCCACATACTTTGTTTCACGGGAGGAGAGAGAGGGTGAGACAGGGAGGGGGAAGGGTCAGGTGGGGGCATGCTTATCTCCCCTACCCCCTCATCCCTTCCCCTGCCTCTTCCCTTCCTCACTCATCCCAGTTTGCTGATTCCGCCCGCAGGCTTTGCTCCCTCTAGCTCGCGGGGAGCGCTCCCTAAACACACGCCCTTTCCGGTGAGCTCTCCTCCTGGAGACTCCTCCGCGAGGTCACTTCTCCCGGGAGGGGACCAGGGGCCGCGCCTCTGCCCGGGGCGCCTGTGTCTGCAGTTCTCCCACCAAGCCGGGGCTTTTCAGGCACGCGCACGGCAGGCCAGGCGCAAAGCAGTGGGGGCTTCCTTTCTCCACACTGTTCTCACCGCGGTCAGCGCCTAGCAGTCCGCTGGGGCTGGGGTGGGCTGAGGGGGGGACAGTCGTTGCTTCTTTGAATTTCGGGGATCTTCAGGCTTTTCAAGTCTTGTGGGTGTGGGCCTTGGGAAGGGGTAGTGGGAAAGGGCTCGTTTCAAAGCAGTTGGGGCTTGTCCTTAGATCTGCAAGGCTGACCTTGGAGACAGAAGGGGGCCCTGACAAGCGTCCCTAGCGTGGGCCTGCAAGCCTCCTTTTCCAGGACGACCTACGTTGTTCTCTGGGGATGGGACTTCTCTGCAGTGACCGCAGAGGCACCCCTGCCCGTTTCTGCTGTGTCACCGCTGCCCTGGGAGGGATGTGTGAAGCCGCTCAGGGGTTCGGAGGAGAGAGAGGAGACTAAGGAGTCTGGCTTTTCAGCCACAGGGAATAAGGGATGGGAAGGGGGACTGGCCCTCAACGTCCTGCCATTCGAGCTGGGTCTTCCTAAATTCGTTGGTCCTCAGGGGTTTTACAGCAGAGCAAAGTGGTCGGTACTCCCCAGGGGCCATCAGAAAGCAGGTCAGTGAGAATCCTGGCCACCTACTGGGCATCGAGGAGAGTCCGCAGAGGTTGGGTCATGTGCAAACACCGTCGTCCGGTGTAGACCGGTGTGAGCCGCCGCGCACTGCGACAGGTTTCCGAGGGAGGACACCCGGGGACCCCGCGGGCGGCCTCCCGGCCCTGCCCACCCCGGGATCCGCCCTGGGTGGGTCTGCGACTGTCCTGCTCGAGGCGGCTCGGGCCGCCCCCGGGGAGCGCGGCAGGCGGCGGGGAGCCTGCGCGGGCGGGCGGGCCGGGCTGGAGACCAACCGGCCGGATCCGCAGCCGCAGGGGCGGGTAGCGCGCGGGGGGCGGCAGGTGCAGCAGCCGAGAGGCGGGGCGGGGCTAGGCGGACTCCCCGACTCTCACGCGTCCCCGAGTGACCTTCCCCCACCCCTGCAGGGCCTCCGAGGGGTGGACCTGCGGCGGAGGGAGACGGGCGGCGCGCGGCCGCGAGCGGGCCGGGCTGGGGGGTCGGGGCGGGGCGGCTGGGCCGCGGGCCCCGGGCGTCCGGCGGGCGCCGCGCGACGCAGGTGCGGTGCCCCGCACCACCGCAGAGGAAGGCCTGCGAGCCACCGCGAGCGCGGAGGGGGCTGCGCGGGGTCGCCTGCGCGCGCGCCGCCGCGCCCCCGCCCCCCGCGCCCCCGCTGCCCAGCCCGCCCCTCCCGCCGCCGCGGCTCCTTTGTGCCGGCCCCGCGCCCGCCCCTTCGGGCCCTAGGCCACGCCCCCGCCCCCCGCGATTGGCCGACCGGGCCGCTGTGGGCGGGGCCGCGGGCCGCCCGGGCGCGGTATATGTAAAGGTGGGGCGTGCGCTCGGGCCAGCTTCTCTGCTCCCGGCGGCGCGGAGGGCGCGGCGCGCGGTCCGTCTGTCCGTCCTCGCCGCCGTCTCCTGCCCCCGGCCGCCTCTGCAGAGGTCCCAGGAGGCGGGGGCGAGCGAGCGCCCCAGGGGCCCCGCAGCCGCAGCCGTCGCCGCGCGCCCGAACCCGCAGGGCGAGGGGAGCGCGTGCGGACCGAGCAGAGCCCGCGAGCGGCCGCGCGCCCGCCGATAGGTGCGGGGCTCGGAGCCGCCCAGCCGGCGCCCCTCCCTCCGCCCTCCGCCCCCGCCGCCGCCTCCCCCTCCTCGCGCTCCTGCCTCTGCCCCGCCGGCGCGCGTCTGGCACTCGGAGAGCCGCAGCGGCAGCGGCCGGAGCAGCCTGCGGAGAGCCGGGCCGGGGCCGCCAGCGCCCGGAGCACGCGAGCGCGCGCCGCACTCACCACCGCAGCGCCGCGGCCGCCGCTGAGCCGCCGCCATGGCCCGCGGGAAAGCCAAGGAGGAGGGCGGCTGGAAGAAGTTCATCTGGAACTCGGAGAAGAAGGAGTTTCTGGGCAGGACCGGCGGCAGCTGGTGTAAGTAGGGGCCGCCGCGCGCCCGCGCCCGCAGCGCCCGGGCCGGCCCTTCGCACCCCGCGCGGGCTCCGCGCACCGCTCCGCGAGCCCCGGCCGCCTGGCACGGAGCGGGGTCGGCCGCGGGCGCTGTCGTCGCTGCGGACCGCGGCGCCCCCGGGGTGGGCGCGGGCGCGCGCCGGCGGGGGCCTCCGTGGACGCCGAGGTCTTGTCTGGCTCCTTTGCGGTCGGTCCGAGCATCGCTCGAGCCCTTCCCTCCCGGGAACGGTCGCCTCCGGGAGGCTAGATGCGCCTCTCCCTGTAGTCCTGCCCGAGCCCTAACAACCGAGATTTGAGGCTACGAGGGAACCTCGTGGGGGTGATCGGGTCGGATGCAGGCGACGTTGTGTGTTCCAGCCCTTTCTAGCCCAAATGTACCCCCAAAGGCGCGGGGTGGGGGTGGCGGGATCCATCCACACCGCAGTGTTCCCTGCTCTGTCCAGAGTCTCCCAGTGACCTCCCCTAGAGTCCAGGAGGCCCCGGGAACGTGGTGAGGTCTGGGTGTTTTCAGCGGCTGCACACAGATGCGGAACAAGTAGTTTGGCTCGATTACAGGGAAGGGTGAGTCAAAGAAATAAATGGCATAAAGGTAGATGCAGCTCACCTTACAGGGTTCGGGGCAGCCTGTTGCTTGGCTGGATGGAATTTTTTTTCCCCCTCATTGAAAATTAGATACCTTGTTTTCCGCCTCCTTTCACCGGAAGGGTGACATTTTTTTTTAAAGGTCATTTTGAAGGGCAGAGTTGTAGGCACATCTGTAAGAGTCGTGACTGCGGAAGGGAGAGAAGGGAACTCCCCCCTCCTGCATCACTGCCCCCCCTTCTCTAATATCCTCCTCACCATCATCATCACCACCGCCGCTAGCACCACCACTGCAGCTAGCACCACCACTGCAGCCACGGGGGGAGTGCTGGCTAGGGGCTGATGCAGTATTCCTGACTGGGAGGATCTGTGGCCATCACAGCAGAATGAGTCAGGGAAATAATGCTTGGCTGACATTTTGAATTGGAAGAAGCTAGCATATGTGATTCTTGCAGAGAAAAAAAAAATGCAGGCCTTAGTGGGTCTCTCTTGATTGGAAAATAAAGGGTTAAAAATGCATCACACTTCAAGGTTAGTCAAGGTGAAATAGCATTCCAAGGTATTACAGGAAAGCATAAGCATTCCTGAATCATGTTAAATGTAGGTCTTTCAAGCGATGGTTTTTGGCTCATATTTTATATTTTGTTTTATTTTGGGGAGCCTGTGTTATTCAGTACGATTCCTCCCGTAGTTTCTCATGCATAAAGATAGCTCTCGGTTTTCTCACCATGGAAGGGCAAACCTGAAGAACTCGGGGTGTGTGTAGGGTGAACAGCCCCTGGCCAGGGCGATCTCCTGGCAGCTCCTCATAACTTGAGTGAGGCCTGGGGGGTGCGCTGCCAAAGGGGCCCCCTTCTCCCAGATGCACAGGGAGGCTCCAGCCTTGGTGATCTGTTCCCAGCCTTGTCATGGGCCTGGGGCTGCCTGGATTCCAGGCATATTGTGAAATTTGTCCTCTGATGTTTTCCCCTCTCATAAAATAGGTTTCTTTCCTCGTTCCAATTCCAGAATAATATTTGCTTTAGAAGGTAAGGCAGTATAGGAAGACCTATTCCTTAAGCTGACATGTAATGGGGCAGCACCTTCGTATGTGAGAGAAGGCACGTGTGTGTATTAATATTGGTGTCTTGATACCACATTCAGCAAGGTCCCAAGACACGGATTAATGAACGCAGACGTCAGGATGGGTGTGCTTGTTAGGTTGCTTCTCTTTCCCAAGGTGCAGGTGCTGGGCTAACAATTCAGGTTTTGCCTTGAGCTCATCTGTCTCCTCTTCTCTGGCAATGTAAGAAACGACACCCTCTCTGAGCAGAGAGACTGAGAGCAATTGCTGTCTCCTGAGGGGGAAAAGCTCCCTTTCCAGAGCTGGGCCCAACATGGATGCCCTTGGGACGAGGGCAGGTTGCCCTTGGCTCAGTTTTGCTTATAGGTAGATTTTCACCAAGATGGACGCAGGAGCCTTGCCTGTCACCTGCTGGAGAAATGGCAGCATGCAAATCACCTGTGGTTTCCACCTTTGTATTGAGTTAATGCAGGCGTTGGTAGATTTCTGTTAGGGTTACTGCTGGGCCAGGAGGCCAATCTTTCCTTTTGCCTGTGACCCTTTTTGAAGGGTACTCTCTTTTTTTTCTAACTGGAAAACCTCCATATTACTTGCATTTTTTTTAAAGGAAGAAAAATTGCTGAAGAGTACCAAAAAAAAAAAAAAAAAAAAAAAGCCTCTAAATTTACCCTCCATGCCACCCTGGCTGGTTGGTACAATTTGTCTAGCTTTTTTCTTTGAGCAGCTCCTGGTGATCTGTGTTGGTGAGCCCAGTGCATAGGTCCTGCTTAGTTCACAGTCCTCTAACCAGCTGACCTCTCAGCTGTCACTGGGGAGATTTTGCTAAGGAACATCTTGAAGCAAAAGAGAAAAATCCCTCACTTCTCTTAGGCTATGGTGTCAGGCAGAATGGAAAGGCTGTGTCTCATTCAGCTTTAATCAGGATGCTTGCGAAAGGACTGATTTTTCCACTGCTCTGTTTGTATTTTCAATTATCGCCTCAATTATGTACCTTCTTAAGCTGTTAGAATTAGGTATCTGGAGTCCAAGGAATGAGTGTAAAAATGCTCTGGTTGTTGGAGGAGCCAAGTGTGGTTAAGCTAAGTACCGAGACAAGGTGGGGGGTGCACAAAAAACAGGTTACAACAGTTCCTTTCTCACCGTGTTCTACCACCAACTCTCGCACCTCTTAGGAGCCTTCACTGGAAAAATTTTCCAGATCTCTTGACGTCACAGCCTTGCCGTTTGCCTACTGCTACTTGGATACAGAATGCGGCAGTTAACCCTTGGCCTGCTGGGAGGCAGTGATTGATTGAGCTGGGCAGCTGTGGTTCTGGATTCTGCAGTCTCTCCTTTTTCCTTATCTTTGGCTCCTGGCCTGGCTTTTTTCCTTTTTTTTTTTTTTTTTCCTGGATAGGGGAAGAAAAGGGTTATGATTAAGCATTTTGGTCTTATGTGCATTTGGCTTGTTTTACTGCGTTTATAGCACGGTTTCCCTGAACCATGTATTTGCTTCAATGCTTGCCAAAGGCAATCTGTCTGCTTCCTGCCACAGCGCACCCACTCTCCCTCTGTCCCTCCACCATGCACCAGGACACTGCGTTTCAGCGATCTTTTGTTCTGTACTTTTTACCCCCAGGACCGCAGCATTTATTGCAATCTGGAGCTTTTTAGAAGTAACCCTAAGGCTCCTTCGTGCAGTCCTGTTTCAGACTCGATAACCTTACGGTTCACTTGCTCCCGTTCTTGCGTTCACTGGGAGTTGTTGGCTGGCACCGGGCTGCAGGGCGATGCCTAGTACAGCCTGTTACTATGTGGCTAATCGGGGAGATAATCCTCGTAAACCAGTAACTGATAGCCTCATTCCCGTCCCTGTGCTTCGTGGTGCTTAGCTTTTTGTGTTTTTTGCTTTTGTAGCCAGCTCAGCTG